>NC_043746.1:35266519-35566519 GCF_902148845.1 Salarias fasciatus
TCCTGGAAGAGGCTCTGCAGACTGGGGTGCACCTCCACCTTCCGCTCCTCGGGCTGTAAGAAAGAACGAAAGTCATGTTGGGACCCGTGGAGAGAAAGCAGAGGCATTTCCTTCAGAGTGAGTATCCACAAACTTCGTCATTTGACTGGCTGATGAGATGATCAATATTCTCTCAGATGGCGTCTCGATGACGGAATGACCACGGCACGGTGCCTGGCATCTCCTCCCGGGTGTGGTGCGGCCTGGGGCGTCGGCTCTCAGAAGAGGTGGTGTCCGGGCTGGCCTGGGGCTCCGGCTCCTGGCCGGCCTGCCTCTCCGGACTGGTGCGGGGTTCCGCCTTGTTGCTGGCCTGATCGGGGTGGGTCAGGTCCAGGCGCGAGACCATCGGTGGACAGGGACCGGTGGCCCTTAGAACGGCCGCTTTCCGGCTGGACCTGAGCATCAGCTCTCGTTTGACTTCGGTGGTCATTTCTCGGTGCGAACGCCGGACGTGTTTCCTCACGTGGAGGGGTGAGGCTCCACAGCCCGGCACTGGCCAGCTCCCGGCTGTCCCTAAGGGAAATATCCGTCTTTGACGCCCGGCTGCCTGCCGGCCACCAGGTGGCGCCTCGCTGTCAAAGAGGGAGCAGGTCCGGGCCCCATGCGCCGGCTGTCCACGAGGGGCCCGGGCGTCGCCCATGCAGATGAGCCAGCATGGGCCTGCCCCCGTCCCTCTGGGTTGAAGGCCCGCACCAGTCCCTTCATCCCAAATAGACATTGAAGAGTGGGGGTCCGGGACCCTCTTTTGCTGTCCCCGTCGGGCTCCTCCTCCCCCCTGTTGGGGGTCCCCGGGGGGGGTGGAGGGGGGGGCGTGTCAATTACAGATAACTTTGTCATTCACGGTCAACCGTTCGTCCCTCGTCCCATATTGACGCGCCTGCCTTTCTATTCATCCCAAAAGGACATTGAAGAGTCGGGGTCCGGGACCCTCTTTTGCGGCCCCAGTTGCCCCCCACCACCGGGGGGGAGGTGGGGGGCAACTGGAAAACCTGTCAATTACAGATAACTTTTTGTCATTCACGGATAACCTGTTGTCCGTTTCGGAGTACCTACTCTTTATCCCAGAAGGATGTCCATATGGGATGAACAAAGGCCTTGCTCCCTTATGGACCTATGCCCAAAATGACACTTCACTATGCCCAAACGGACATCATGTAACATGACATACCCTTTGATGTCCATATAAGATGAAGAAAGGCCTTGTTATGGACCTATGCCCAAAATCACACTTCACTATGCCCAAACGGACATTGCGCAATGCATTATGGGCGATGTCATTCACCGATAACCTGTTGTCCGTTTCAGAGTACCTATTCTTCATCCCAGAAGGACGTCCATATAGGATGAAGAAAGGCCTTCCTCCCTCATGGACCTATGCCCAAAATGACACTTCACTATGCCCAAACGGACATCATGTAACATGACATATCCTTTGATGTCCATATGGGATGAACAAAGGCCTTGCTCCCTTATCCCTTTTCACCTGTTGTCCCCCCCTTCGAGGGGGAGTCTTCTCCAGTTTCAGTTGCTGACTCCACTATTACGAAGGCCTATGAACAAGCTCCGTCCGGACCGGGAGGACACCCCTGTCGGTCCTGCCCGTGGACTGGCTTCGGTTCTACTGCTGGGATCCGTGGTTCTTGTGCTGGACCGTCCAACGGACTGTCCTCAACATAGTCCTAGGCTTTACTTCTTATTGTCTCATGCTAGCTGTTGCCAAAGCTGTCCGTCCCTGGGAGAGGGATCCCTCCATACTGTGGTTCTCCCCAAGATTTCTTCTTTTCCCACTGGGTTTTTGGAGTTTTTTCTTGCCGGATGTGAGGGTCGAAGGCGGTGGTTGCTTCGTTCTGTCTCGTTACTGTAAATATTGACATATTACCATTATGCTTATTCACTGTTTTTACTTTTACCGACAAATGTAACATCTTGAAGCCCTCTGAGGCAACTGTTGTTGTGATACTGGGCTATACAAAAATAAATTGATTGATTGATTGATTATGGACCTATGCCCAAAATGACACTTAACTATGCCCAAATGGACATCGCGCAATACATTATGGGTGATGTCATTTACGGATAACCTTTTGTCCGTTTCAGAGTACCTATTCTTCATCCCAGAAGGACGTCCATATGGGATGAAGAAAGGCCTTGCTCCCTTATGGACCTATGCCCAAAATGACACTTCACTATGCCCAAACGGACATCGTGTAACATGACATACCCTTTGATGTCCATATAGGATAAAGAAAGGCCTTCCTCCCTCATGGACCTATGCCCAAAATGACACTTCACTATGCCCAAACGGACATCATGTAACATGACATACCCTTTGATGTCCATATAAGATGAAGAAAGGCCTTGTTATGGACCTATGCCCAAAATCACACTTCACTATGCCCAAACGGACATCGCGCAATGCATTATGGGCGATGTCATTCACCGATAACCTGTTGTCCGTTTCAGAGTACCTATTCTTCATCCCAGAAGGACGTCCATATAGGATAAAGAAAGGCCTTCCTCCCTCATGGACCTATGCCCAAAATGACACTTCACTATGCCCAAACGGACATCATGTAACATGACATATCCTTTGATGTCCATATGGGATGAACAAAGGCCTTGCTCCCTTATGGACCTATGCCCAAAATGACACTTAACTATGCCCAAATGGACATCGCGCAATACATTATGGGTGATGTCATTTACGGATAACCTTTTGTCCGTTTCAGAGTACCTATTCTTCATCCCAGAAGGACGTCCATATGGGATGAAGAAAGGCCTTGCTCCCTTATGGACCTATGCCCAAAATGACACTTCACTATGCCCAAACGGACATCGTGTAACATGACATACCCTTTGATGTCCATATAGGATAAAGAAAGGCCTTCCTCCCTCATGGACCTATGCCCAAAATGACACTTCAGTATGCCCAAACAGACATCATGTAACATGACATACCCTTTGATGTCCATATAGGATGAAGAAAGGCCTTGCTCCCTTATGGACCTATGCCCAAAATGACACTTAACTATGCCCAAATGGACATCGTGTAACATGACATACTCTTTGACGTCCATATAGGATGAACAAAGGCCTTGCTCCCTTATGGACTTATGCCCAAAATGACAGTTAACGATGCCCAAATTGACATCGTGCAATGCATTATGGGCGATGTCATTCACGGATAACCTGTTGTCCATTTCGGAGTACCTATTCTTCATCCCAGAAGGACGTCCATATAGGATGAAGAAAGCCTTGCTCCCTTATGGACCTTGCCAAACGGGCAACGGGGGCCACAGTCGACGGGTTCCCCGACCCCCCCCCCCTTCAATGTCAATTAGGGAATAATCGAAAAGCAGGTGTGTCAATATGAGACAAGGGACAAACAGTTACCCGTGAATGACAAAAGGTTATCCGTGAATGACATGATTCCCCCCCCCCCCCCCCCCCCCCCCCAACCTCCCCCCGGGACCCTCACCGGGCGGCGGGAGCAACGGGGCCACAAATGAGGGTCCCGGACCCCCACTCTTCAATGTCAATTTGGGATGAATAGAAATTCAGGTGTGTCAATATGGGGCTTTGCCTCTACTGGGCAATACTTACTAAGTGTTCACTGGACAAGTGCTTATTCCGAAATAGCCATTGCCCATCCCCCACCCTTGAACCTGCCCATCCCCCACCTTTGAACCTGAGGTGGGGGATGGGCACAGATTAACTTGAGTCAGGAGTCAAGAGGAAAAGAAATCTTCACTCTGACACTTGGTCTGAAATTTTCTAAGTGTAGCGTGGACAAGTGCAATAATGAAAGAGATATCTGTTATTGAATGAGAAAATTGTCCACAATGAAACCGAAATTCAGGTTGGTGCCAACACAATTCAACTCTTTATTATCAATCATTACAGTGTAGACATCTACTCTGTCATGTTTGATCAAGATTCAATTAACGGCCTTGAAATGTAGAGCAATTTTTAATTGTTTCTTCATTAAAACCCAAAGTGACATTTAGTTGTCCAAGAATGACAAGTGTGCATAGAACTTGGTAGAATATTCAGTCATCTTTTAACTTTGAAAGCTCATTTTTTTAGCATGTTGATTAGCGGTATTTGCTAATGAAGAATATCAAGTTGGTTTTGAAGAATTTCAAGAAAAAAAGGTCAAAATGGCTTAAAAAATTGTAATTTGTTTGGTTTGTCTATATCAGATAAAAGGGAGGTGTACTCTGATTGACATTGTCCATATAAAATCCTAGATTAATCAGTCATCTTTTAACTTAGAAAGTTCAATTTTTAGTATGTTGATCAGGAGTATGTGCTGATTTAGGATATGTTGGTGATTTTGAAGAATTTCAAGAGAAAAGGGTCAAAATGGCTTAAAAAAATAATTTTTAGTATGTTGATCAGGAGCATGTGCTGATGTAGGATGTGTTGTTGATTTTGGAGAATTTCAAGAAAAAAGGCTCAAAATGGCTTAAAATGGTAATTTGGTTTGTCTATATCGGATAAAAGCGCAGTACTCTCTGATTGACATTGTCCATATAAAATTCT
Source organism: Salarias fasciatus (assembly GCF_902148845.1). Taxonomy (NCBI): domain Eukaryota; kingdom Metazoa; phylum Chordata; class Actinopteri; order Blenniiformes; family Blenniidae; genus Salarias; species Salarias fasciatus. The sequence goes on from NC_043746.1 coordinate 35,271,104, forward strand.
AGATTAATCAGTCATTTTTTAACTTGGAAAGCTCATTTTTTAGTACGTTGATCAGGAGTGTGTGCACGCCAGTGATTTCTTTGTGCGTTATGATTAATTTCCTAAATAAAGTTTTGGCTTCTGAAATCCGACTTTTTAAACGGTTCTGATGGAGCTGAATGCTTATCTGGACGATGCGGCTTCACACCAAACCATTTCACTGTAAATCTGGACGACCCGCGGCGTCTGGAGATAAAAAAATTAGATTCAATGTAACGCCAGTTTTGTGTCACATGCGTAAATGCGGACAAAGACACACACCCTCCCCTACTGTACAACATGAAGGCAACTGGAATGAATCAGTGACTTAAGGAGTCATCTGCAGCACTGTCATTGATACCTGTAATATAATGCTAGCATGCATGAATACGCACGGCTCTGTGGAGAGCTCAGCTCCAGCTGGAGCTTAAAAAAAGAAAAAAATAACCGATAGTATTAACCGGTCAAAGTTCCTGTTATCGGTTAACGGTTAAGCGGTTAACCATGTGCATTCCTAATTCAAACACAGGAAGTGCTTTGAAGTGACCTGAAACAATGCCAACTTACTGCTTCTGTATATAACTGAGATTCAGTGTGGCATGTAGGGGTGTCCTCAGATAGTCGACGATTCGACGATTCGTTCGAAGGGGCCTGATTCAACGGCCAATCACGCAGTCGAAGCATCGAAAAAATGTGATTATTAAACGAGGACCATTCCATCACAGCTGTATGCTGAATGACTGATTTTACATAGAATTGCCTCGTTTTTTCCCCCAAATAAACATGATATAAAGCCTATTTGATATACATGTTAGCCTATCAAATATACTGTGGAAAAATTTACTTAACTTGTAGTTTTATTCAATATTCTATCTGTTTAGTGTTTGTGAATGAACCACCATGGTGAGTGGCACAATCCCATTTTGCACAGAGCTCCGTCACAGAGCAGCGTCTGGTGGTGATTTGGCTGAACTTTAAAAGTCTTACAATGTCGGAAAAAAACAGAACTTCAGACCAAGTCAAAGATGATCCAAACAAAGTCAAATGCAGATTGTGTCCTTTCATATCACTTCACAACAACATGGCTTTCCACCTTAAATGGGTCAGTAGCCAGATAATTGGGCTATTAAAAGAAGGTTCTGTTACTCAATTCTCATTTTTAATGCTGACTTTTATTTCGTTTAATTGTAATATTTTAGGTTATTATTATATTATTATTTTTATTTATCGAAAAGGCTAATTCTATTTACTTTAGTGTTTGTTTTTGCATGGATGTTGCGCTGCGAAACGGACCGACACAGTGCAATTAAGCCTATTTCATTTAATTTGAGCAGATAATGTGAGAAACTGTTTAGCCAAAAAATGTGAGCTTATCTGCAGAGATTATAGACATAAATAAATGACATGCTGTAGCCCGTTTGTTAGAAGAGGGTTTGGTTCTGGTCATTTGAACTATACTTCATTTGTTTGATGTTTACCGACACTTTGTTCCAGTCTGTGTTTCAGTGTGTAGGAAAAAAATAAGTGTTGTTTTACCTGGCTGCGCTGTTTTTTTTTTTGTTTTTTTTTTTTAATTATTTGTATTTTTTATTATTATTAGTGCAATCAGGGCCGGCTGTGGGTATAGGCGCCCCAACGCTCCGTGTGCTGTGTGAGCACCGCTCTGCATTGTGCTGCGCTGCTCCGACTCCCCGCTCTGCAGCCTCCCCCCCCCCCCCCCCCCCCCCCCCCCCCCCCCCGCTCCGCCAAACAAGATGATAGATTCGACTATCAGTCGACTATTGGCAGAATCGGACGAATCAGATTCGACTATGGAAATTCTTGGTCGGGGACACCTCTAGTGGCATGTATGTGTTTTTGTGTGTTTGCATGATCATGGTGTGCGAGACCAGTGTTTGGCATATGAGGACAACAGTGAGAACCAATACTTTAGTACAGAGACCTGTGTGTGTCTGTGTGTGGCGCAGTAATGGTTTAAAAGGACGGAGTGAGGCATACAAGGCCATACAGTAAAATACAGTATGTCACATCAGTTTTGCATGATTTAAAATCTTGGTTTATGACAGAAGCAGTTATATAGGATCAAATTTCACTGTTTTCATCAAGTAATGCCTCTTGTCATTGAGGAGAAACAGTAAATATTGTGAAGCTGTCCAGTAATGTTGAGATAATACATTTTCTAACAGATTCTGGAATGTCAGAATTTAACATTGTTTGATAGATAATGCAACATGTTTTTTTTGGATCAATTTTATTCAGTGTTTAATCTGTTGGTTGGTATTTGTTCAGTTTTCATGTCAGCTTCAGTAGTTTTTGGTCAAGTGCGGTCAGGTTTTGCACACAGCAGGCGTGTCTCTCGCATTTCTAATCAAAAGTGTGTCAGTACAGCAGTGACGTTATTAGGATGCCAGGTGTGGGTGGGCATTTGTCTTACCAGCGGGGCAAAGGTCCAAATCCAGCGGTGGTTGCTGCTGACATGGACTGTCGGACGGGGGTGGGGGGCTACCGTGACGGAGTGTCGGTCGGACCACCAGTAGGACCGCTCAGCTGAGTTGGGCGGGGGTTGCGCGCGACTGACACGGAGCCTCGGACTGGGGGGGAGCTTTGGAAGGTGGAGGGGGACTTTCAGCCCGGGCGGGGGGGGGGGGGTTGGCGACTGACAGGGATCGGACCGGGGGTGAGCGGGACTGAGCAGACACTACAAATACTTCCGCTAGTCACGACACATGAATGGGCACGCCCCGTCCCCCCCCCCCCCCCCCCCCCCCCGGTAACGCCCTACAGTATAGTGTGTCAGTGCAGATTCACAACAGGAGGTGCTTTAAAATAACCTGAAACAATGCCAACTTACTGCTTCTGTATGTAACTGAGATTCAGTGTGGCATGTGTTTGTGTTTTTGTGTGTTTGCATGATCATGGTGTGCGAGACCAGTGTTTGGCATATGAGGACAACAGTGAGAACCAATACTTTAGTACAGAGACCTGTGTGTGTATTTGTGTGTTACAATACAATTTAAACCCCTCTGATCTATTTCTGCTTTCATTGAGCTTTAAACAATCAATATATTGCATTACACAATTGAACAACATGTACTATTCAAATAAAATGCCTGTACTATGCTCTTCTGTTACACACTTTTCAGGCAGAAACTTGGACACTCCTGAAGCTGACGAAAACATGGACACTCCTGAAGCAGATCGATTGCTCCCTGTGCATAATGGTATGGTCAAGTTGAATTCTAATACTCATCAAGTTTATACTATCCAGTCATCATCATCAGATCAACATGTAAGGACAGAGACAAAGTTAAAAGTTTTTACAATGAGAAGAAGTGGAAAAGTCAACATATCGATGAACAAAACATACAACCTTTTGCAGTGCAAACAGTTTTATGGAATAACAGATGTATGTGTACAGGAAGTATGTCATCTTTTATTGCAATTGGTACACAACTGAGTGGCAAACAAAACTCCCATTAATTCTCACGGTTCGCCATTGATATCCAGTTTAAATAAAAACGTAGTCAGCCATACTAATAATTATGTAATCTTGTTTGTTTTCAGTACGCAAAGGCAGAACAAGAAGACCATGGACCAAAGTGGAGAAAAATGCTGTGCTGAGAGTCTCACATAAAGAAATCCACATTGAAGAAGGAGTGCTTGGTTTGCATAGAATGTGAACAGCCAGCACTGAAGAGCCGAAGAGATATGCCAGAACATTAGAGACTACTTGAGAAACGGGGGGCTGACTTTTAAGCCCCAAAAGTTTCATCCACACTGAAGAGGAATATGGCCAGAAGCCAAAATTTCACTGGTCGGAATCACTCAAGGTGGAAAAGTTTCACTATTTTGAGCAGACATCAAACTTCCGGCCCGCATTTCAGCTGTATCCAGTCTGCAAGAATATATTGTAGCGGCTGCTGCAGCGGACTTATATAGTGGGCCTCCCTGAGAGGCGGATTCCCCTGGAACTTTTGTGGAAGGACTCTGGGGTAGGGGGGTCTCCGGGGCGAAAGTTAGTTCCTGTTGCTCTGTTTCGGGCGCGAGCGACGCGCATGTACTAAAACGCCTTTAACTGGACCACTTGTGCTAATAAACGAGCCACAAACTGGGTATACGTCTGAGCCTCCTTTTCCTGGACTGCTACACTGGTGTCAGAAGAAAAAGTTGCGACTGGAAAACTTACGAGAGACTTTGTTGCGGTAAGAAGATCCCATCACGCCTCGACCGCTAGCCAGTTAGCTTCAGGCTATCAGTTTGGTAGCATGTTTAGCAGCGCCGGAGCGAAGATTAAAGCCGAGCCGCGAGACGCAGCTCTGGATATTAAAGCCGAGCCGCAGGATGCAGCTCTGGACTGTGTGATTGTTGAGCAGCCGCACCCCCACCCACGCATGAGTGATACGGTGATCCGCGGGGACGTCGGGACGACACCGCTATCCTCCGCTGCTTCATCGGCGTCGGGCGGTTGCCATGGCGACGCGCCTCCGCCACCGTCGGCTATCTCGGTGAGGACGCCAAAATACTCCGGTGGGTCGGACTGGGAATCATTTCAAGCTCAATTTGAACTTTTGGCCGATGCTAGACAGTGGGGAAGAGAAGATAAAGCGCTGCAGTTGGCTCTGTGCTTGGAGGGAGATGCCCTGTCCTGTCTGCTGCTTCTCGACCCTGCTCAGAGACGGTGTTATGATGCCCTTGTGGGGGCCCTCGGGAGGAGGTTCGGGAGGTGGTCGCAGCCCTCGTTGTTAAAAAATTAACTGAGGGGGAGGTGCAGAAAACCCGGAGAGTCACTCCGGGTGCTGGCTAATGACATCGAGGGCCAGGTGCAGCGCGCATATGGTCATTTGTCCGCGGATACACGAAGCGAGCTGGCCACGGACCTGTTCATCGGAGCCATCTCCCCACCTAGCCTGCGTGTACAGGTACAGCTCCTGCACCCTAAGTCACTGCAGGGGGCACTGGAGGCCGCTGTGGAGAGGGAGAGCCTGGAGAGTGCAGCTGGTGGCGGTGGACAGGAAGGAGGGGCTCACCTGGTGCGGTCTGTGTCAGGGCGCCCAGCTGGTGAGGAAACGCCGGCGTGGGCATCTGAGATGACAGAGCTGCTGAGGGCAGTGACTCTGCAGGGCCCGCCGGGCTCAGGCCCAGGTCGAGTGCGGGTCTGCTGGAGATGTGGTGAGCCTGGCCACATCCGCAGAGAATGCCCTAACACCCGTCGAGAGCAGGGAAACGGCGCTGGGTCCGCATTGGCGGGGACATGCGGACCACCGTCGTCGCCGCTACCCCGACTCCGCTAACCTGCACCCGTCAACCAGTGGGAGGAGCCCAACGGCCCAGCCAGGGGGGAGGGGCTCCATCCCCCCCAGAAGCAGACGACGGCGGTGCCCCACCGGTGGTGGTGGGGTGGGTTCGTGGGAGCTCCGGAAGCGGGGGCTCCTGCCATGTAGCTGTCTCTGTCCAGGGGGTACCGACTGTGGGCCTGGTGGACACGGGGTCGTCGGTGACGCTGGTGAGACCGGACATTCTGCCCAGGGGGACCCAACTCGAACCCACGACAGTCCAGCTCCGCACGGTCACGGGCCAGTTGGCCCCCACGGCGGGGAGGGGGTACCTGTGGTTGTGTGTGGGAGGCCTGTGTGTCCACCATCCAGTTTGGGTGGCAGATGTTCAGGACTGCTGCATCCTGGGGCTGGACTTCCTCCAGGACACTGGGTGTCTGCTGGACATAGGCAGGGGTGTGCTTAGCTTTCCAGGAGGCCCCACAGTTGCCATGGGCCCCCTAGCTCCTGGGCCCCCACCCTCGGCCCGGCTCGTCCAGACGCTGAGAGCCCCTGAACATTCCTCCTGCCCCGACCCCCCCGTGGTTAGCCAAACCCCGAAGTCTGCTGTTCCCATGGACCCCTCCCTGACCTCCTTCGCCCCTGCGCCCCCCTCCATGAGGCCCGTTTCCCCCACCAGCCCCGCCCCCTTTCAGCAGTTGTCTCCCCTGGCCCCTGTGTTCACCCCATTGCCTGCCCTCACAGCCCTGTCCTCCGGGCCAGTGCCCCTGTCCCCTCATCCGTCCCCTGTTGTCTCTTCCCCCTCTACCGAGCCTGCCACCGTGCGTCCTGTGGCGGGGGTGTGGAGGGAGGAGTATGGAGACCTGGAAGACCAGCAGCAGGAGCAGCTGAGACAGCTGCTGGGGGAGTTTCAGGACAGTTTCGCAATGAGCGAGACCGAGGTGGGTAGAACCCATTTGGCGGAACATGCCATTGATACTGGGTCAGCGCGGCCCATCAAGGGCCACCCACGCCGCATTCCCCTTGCTCGCCAGCAAGCATGTGACAAAGCTGTTGATGGACTGCTGCGGGCTGACTTTATCGAGCCATCTGACAGCCCCTGGGCGGCACCAGTGGTCATGGTCCCGAAGAAGAATGCTGGAGACTGGCGCTTCTGTGTGGACTACAGACGGCTGAATGATGTGACCACAAAGGACTCATACCCCCTACCCCGCATTGACGAGTCCCTGGACTTGGTGTCCGGCTCTTCGTGGTTCACCACTCTGGACCTCAAGAGCGGATATTACCAGGTGCCTCTCTCCCCTGAGTCCCACCCCAAGTCCGCCTTCTGTACCGGCCGGGGCTTGTGGCAGTTCAAGGTCCTCAGCTTCGGGTTGTGCAATGCCCCAGCCACTTTTGCCCGGCTTATGGACAAGGTGTTGGCCGATATCCCCCGCCAGGAGTGCCTGGTGTACCTGGATGACATTCTCGTACACGGGCGCTCCTTCGAGGCTGCCCTGGGGTCCCTGAGGCGGGTCCTGGAGAGAATCAGGGCGGCAGGCCTGAAACTACATCCGGAAAAGTGCCATTTTATGAGACGAACAGTGACATTCTTGGGGCACGTCCTGGGCGCGGATGGCATCGGCACCATGAGGGAAAAAGTACAGGCTGTGAGGGACTGGCCCACCCCTCGTGACCAGGGACAGCTGAAAAGCTTCCTAGGGCTGGCCTCCTACTACCGGAGACACGTGCGGGGCTTCGCCACTATTGCCTCGCCCCTGTACCGGTTGCTTGAGAAAGACAGAGACTTTGTGTGGTCGGAGGGGTCCCAGGAGGCGTTCCTCGGGCTGAAGCGGGCGCTGTGCGAGGCTCCAGTACTCGCCCCACCTGACTCCGCCCTGCCCTTCATTCTGGATACCGATGCCAGCAGTACGGGGGTGGGAGGTGTCCTATCCCAACCATGGCCCGGGGGGGAGAGGGTGGTCGCATACTTCAGCCAGAGGCTCACAAAGCCAGAGAGGAACTACTGCGTCACCCGCCGTGAGCTCCTGGCGGTGGTGCTCTCTGTCAGACACTTCAAATACTACCTATGCGGCCTCCCCTTCCTATTAAGGACTGACCACTCTGCCTTACAGTGGTTGATGACTTTCCGGGAGCCTGAGGGGCAGGTCGCCAGGTGGTTGGAAGAGCTGCAAGGATACAACTTCAAGGTGGAGCACCGACCTGGGGCTCGCCATGCCAACGCCGACGCCCTCTCACGCCGCCCGTGTGCAGCAGAAGGATGCGGATACTGCGAGCGCAGGGAGACACGGGAGCAGGAGCGGCGGACGGAGGGAGGTGAATGTGCGGCTGTCAGTCAAGTCGACTCGGTCATCTGTCGGGAAGTGCAGGCGGTGTCGGACACAGAGTGGAGACAAAAACAAGAGTGCGACGCAGACCTACTGCCTGTGTTGGAGTGGGTAGAGTGCCGGCAGCGTCCTCCGTGGGAGGTAGTGGCGCCACTTTCCAAGGCTACCAGAGGTCTATGGGCCATGTTTGACTCACTGAGGGTGGCACAAGGTGTGCTGCAGCGTGCATTCAAGACGGCGGCCACGGGAGAGGAGCAGTGGCAGGTGGTGGTGCCGAGGGGCCTGCAGGAGGCGGTGCTTAAGGCCATGCATGGGTCAGGCGGCTGTGGACATTTTGGGGTCACCAAAACACTGAAGCGCCTGCGTCAACGCTTTTACTGGGGGCGGCAGAAGAGAGACGTGGAGGACTTCTGCCGTCGCTGTGACCCCTGCGTTGCCCGCAAAGGTCCAACTGGGCGTTCACAGGCACCACTTCAGCAGTTCCCGGTGGGATGCCCCATGGACAGGGTGGGAATCGACATCACAGGACGGTACCCTCTGTCTGACGACGGTAACCGCTACGTCCTCTTGGTCATTGACTACTTTACTAAGTGGCCAGAGGCGTACGCCATCCCAAACCAGGAAGCCGAGACAGTCGCTGATGCCCTGGTGGAAGGCATGATAAGTCGGTTTGGTGTGATGGCGTCCCTACATAGTGATCAGGGTACGAACTTTGAATCCAGGGTGTTCGCGGCTGTGTGCGAACGCCTGGGCATCCACAAGACTCGCACCACCCCACTGCATCCACAGAGTGATGGACTGGTGGAGCGTTTCCACCGGAACCTCGGAGACCAGCTGGCCATCGTCACCTCCCGCCACCAGCGAGATTGGGACAAATCAATCAATCAATCAATCAATCAATCAAATTTTATTTCTAAAGCGCCTTCCAACTGCCAAACGGAGCACAAGGCGCTTAACAGAGTAAAACAAAATAAATAAGTAAAAACACTTTAAGACACAAAGTACTAAAAGGGGGCTAAACATCAAACGCTAAATGAAAAAGGTGCGTTTTCAGATGACATTTAAAAACATTAAGTGCAGTGATAGACGTTAAATCCAGAGGAAGAGAGTTCCAGAGCTTCGGGCCAAGAACAGCAAAAGAGCGGTCACCAAACTTTCTATATCTCGCCCTGGGGACAACCAAGGAGGTGTGGCTTGACGAGCGTAGAGTCCTGGCAGGTTGATAAATTTGCAACAGCTCTGAGATGTAAGGGGGGGCATACCCATTAGTAGCCATAAACACAAACACCAGAATCTTGTACTGGACTCGGAACCGCACCGGAAGCCAGTGGAGAGCTTGAAGGACCGGAGTAATGTGTGAGTATTTTGAGGAGTTGGAGATGAGACGAGCTGCTGCGTTCTGAACCAACTGAAGTTTATGGAGGAGTGAGAGATTCAGTCCAGCGTAAAGGGCGTTACAATAGTCAAGTCTTGAGCTGATGAGAGCATGAGCGGCCTTCTCTAAATCTGCCCGAGACAACAATGGCTTAACTCTGCTCAGAAGCCTTAGTTGGAAAAAGCCCGCCCTCACAACAGAACTGATTTGCTTTTCAAAGTTAAGTTCATTGTCAAAAATCACACACAGATTCCTCACAGCAGAAGCAAATTGTGGGGTGGATGAACCAAAATCTGGGGAACTGTGGGTTGGGTCAGAACTGAAGTGGATATATTCAGTCTTTTCCCCATTCAAATGAAGGAAATTCTGTGACAACCACTGTTTGATGGTGTGGAGACAGTTATTGAGGGGATCTAACGCAGAGCGATCATTATAGATAACTGGAAGATAAATCTGGAGATCGTCTGCATAAAAGTGAAATTGGATGTTGTGACTGGAGATAAGTCGACCAAGCGGTAGCATATATAATGAAAACAGAATGGGACCAAGAATAGAGCCTTGAGGCACTCCAGACGAGAGAGGAGCAGCAGAAGACGCAAACTCATTTATATGTACCGTGAAGGATCTGTTTGAGAGATAGGAGGAAAACCACTTGAGAACCGCACCCTGCAGGCCTACAGTGTGTTGAAGTCTGGAAATGAGGATGGAATGATCCACGGTATCAAAGGCAGCGGTAAGATCTAATAACACCAAGACAACAGAACTTCTGTTGTCTAGAGCTGTCAATATATCATTATGGACCCTCAACAACGCAGACTCGGTGCTATGTCTCGACCTGAAGCCTGATTGAAATTTGTCCGCAATGCCATTAGAATTAAGGTGAGAGAGAAGCTGCGAAAAAACAAGCTTCTCCATCAGTTTGGACAAAAAAGGCAGGTGAGAGATAGGACGGAAGTTAGATAAGAGGGAGGGATCCAGACCGGGTTTTTTAAGCAATGGTTTTACGATGGCGTGCTTGAGAGCAGCTGGCACAATGCCCAAACTAAAACAGCTGTTTATGAAGGAAACAAGGCATGGGCCTAAGATGTCAACAGCTTCCTTCATAATATGAGTAGGGACAGTGTCTAGTGCACAAGTTGTCGACTTCAACCCCTGGACAGCTATTTTGAGGTCCACAAGAGTAACAGGGTCAAAACTCTCAAACACACATTGTGCAGCAGAAATGGATGTGAAGGCTGTAGGAACAGGTGTAATCGCTTGCCTAATAGACATAACTTTGTCCAAAAAATATTGCTTAAAAGCATTGCAGGTTTGTTCAGAAACGTCATTCAGAGCAACAGACACAGGGTTAATTACAGAATTAATGGTTTTGAACAGTACTCCAGGGCGGTGGCTATTGCTCCTGATGAGATTGGAGAGGTACTGCCTTTTAGAATCCCCTACTGCCCTCTGAAAGGCGGTGAGGCTGTCCCTAAAAATGTCCAGTGACACCTGTAACCTGTCTTTCTTCCATTTGCGCTCCGCTTGTCTGCACCGACGCCTCAGGGCTCGAGTTGTGTCATTGAGCCAGGGGACAGAGGTAGATCTAGTAGTCACAGTCTTAAAAGGTGCTACAGAGTCCAGGATCTGGGAGCAGGTGGAGTGGAAGGCGGAAAGGAAGCGGTCTGGACATAAAGGAGATGTCAGTTCAGGAGCAGAGCAAAGGCCAGATGCAGAAAAGGCAGCCGAAAAGTCCTTTACAGCAGATGAGGTAAAGATGCGGCGGCGTTGGGGGGCAGTTGGCGTGGGCGCAGGTGGAACAGCGCAGATGCCAAACTGTATAAGAGAGTGATCGGTGATGGGAAGAGCTGACAACTCACAGATTGATACTGTGATCCCCCGAGAGATAATTAAGTCCAATGTATGACCTAACCTGTGAGTGGGACCAGATATAGACTGTGTGAGATCCAGAGAGTTTAGGAGAGATTTAAAGTTATTGGCCAACTCATCTGAGGGGCAGCAGACATGGATGTTAAAGTCCCCACAGATTAGGATGTTATCAAACTTTGGCATAAACTCTGCTAGAAACTCGGAAAACTCACTCAGGAAATCCTTTTTCAGTTTAGGTGGCCGATAAATGACAGCACACAGAATGGGACAGGGCAGAGTCAATACAAACATTTGGAGCTCAAAGCTGGAGTACCCCCTGGTGGACAGTTGGCGGCAGTTCAAGGACTGCTTGTATACGGTGGCTATCCCTCCAGCCCTTCCCGTTTGTCTCGGGGAGTTTAGGAACAGGTAGCCGGAGGGGAGGAGCTCCGAGAACAGACTGACATCACCTGGTGGCAGCCACGTTTCCACGAGGAAGAAGAAATCCAGATTGCGGGAGGAGATGATATCATTGAAGACAAACGTTTTCTTGTTGATCGATCTGGCGTTGCAAAACCCCATGCGGAGCGAGGACGAGGCGGCAGGCAGCGCTGTCATACGAGTAATCGGGCGGAGGTTTTCCAGGACACGGCCGCGCGAGGATTTCTCCCACCAACACCAATTTGGGGTAGAGATGGCGGAGTCCGGGCCAACAGGAAGAAGCCAGCGGTAACATTACCGAGCTCTACTGGGGACGGCGCAGGCAGGTCCAATCAGCTCACTAGTCCAAGGCAGGTTCAGGTAGGATCGAAGCTTGACATGTAGCCCTCCTCTCCGACCACGTCTTCTGCGGCGCTTACTGCCTGGACGCCAACAGGCAGGGCGACTGAGGAAGGCAGGAATTGATGACAGCAGTGGTGGCGGAGGGTTGTGGAATTTCCCGTTAACAGGATGATTAAACGGAAAACGCAGTTCTAGAAGCGTAGCTCGGTCATATGTAACGGCCGATGACACGACTACAAATCCATAAGACAGCAGGACACAGAGGAGAAAGCGGACTGCCAGACACAGCGGCGCCATCTTGACTCCTCCTCCAGTCTCCATCAGGAGGAGGGACAAACATCTGCCACTCGTGCTTATGGCTTGCCGCTCCGCAGTACAGGAGTCCACAGAGTGCACGCCGGCACTCCTTATGCTGGGCAGGGAGCTGCGCACCCCGGCTGAGCTGGCCTTCGGTCGCACACCTGATGCCCCGGCTGTTCCCACCGGGCCGGAATATGCAAGGAAACTACAGGACCGTCTGGACTCAGCACACAGTTTTGCTCGGGAGCGGCTGCAGGAGGCCGGTGTGAAACAGAAGCGCTACTATGACGTGACGTCTCGGGGAAGGGACTTCACGGTGGGTGAGCTTGTCTGGGTCTACAACCCAGTGAGGAAGAAAGGACGTAGTCCCAAGCTGGACTGCAAGTGGACAGGTCCCTGCAGGGTGCTGGAGAGGTTGGGAGAGGTTGTGTACCGAGTGCAGTTGCCCCCACGGAAGAGGAGTGTGGCCCTCCACAGAGACAGACTGGCCCCCTACCGGGGTGGGCCTCCCTCTCCCACCTCGGTTACACTGTCGACCCCTCCCACCTCCCCAGTTGCACCCCAGGACGGCCACGGGTCCGCGTCCCTTGCCTCTCCGCCGCCCTTGTCCCATGCCTCCCCCGTGCAGGCTGATGTACTGGGCCCCAGCCCTGGTCCCCCACCCCCATCCCCTACAGGGTCACGGCCAAAGCGGCAGGTGAGGCCCCCGGCTCACTTGCAGGACTTTGTTGTGTCTGTGGACTAAAGTGTGTGAAACTGGAAAAAAAAAAAAAAAAGCTAGTGTTTTTGGTCTGTTCATGAAAATTTGTTACTGATTTGTTGATGGGTTGTTGCACTGTTTACTTTGATTCTGAAGTTGTTGTTACTGTGGCTCTTATTTTTTTTGTGTGTGAATATGATTTTGTTTACGAGCATTTTGCACTTGTCCTCTTGCTGCCTTCTCTTTCGCCGGGTTTATTTCCACTTGTTGTTTGACCGTTGTCTCCCGAGGCTGTCCTCGAGGGCGAGGACTTTTGTTGGGGGGGGGTAGTGTAGCGGCTGCTGCAGCGGACTTATATAGTGGGCCTCCCTGAGAGGCGGATTCCCCTGGAACTTTTGTGGAAGGACTCTGGGGTAGGGGGGTTTCCGGGGCGAAAGTTAGTTCCTGTTGCTCTGTTTCGGGCACGAGCGACGCGCATGTACTAAAACGCCTTTAACTGGACCACTTGTGCTAATAAACGAGCCACAAACTGGGTATACGTCTGAGCCTCCTTTTCCTGGACTGCTACAATATTATATCCCTATCAGAGAGGGGAGACAGAGGAGACAGATGGCACGGAGAGAGGACAGAGAGGAGGTGTAGACGGGAGACAAAGAGGAGACAGAGAGAGAACAGGGAGAGGATATGGAAACAGGAGACACAGAGGAGACAAACATGACAGAGATTATATGGAGAGGAGACGGAGAGAGGACAGAAGTCGGACAGAATAGAAAGAGAGTAGCCTCGTAAACCAGCCCCGCCCACTCCTTATCCACATTTGGATTTTGGCGCTAGGCTCAGTCTGGGCACGCGCCCATAGAAAGAGAACGCGACGGAGCCGTGAAGTGGCCGAGCCAATCAGCGTTGCTGCTTTTTTTGGGGCGAATTCCAGTGGCTAAACCGGAAGTGACGCCATCACTGCGCGTCGCGGAGATTACGGAGATAAACTTTAAGCATCGTCTGAAAGCTGCAATAAGTAAAGTTATAGCCAAAATACCAAGTATTACAACAATCAAGCAAGAGCCACAGTCTGCGCTTGGTGAGTTTTCGCATGTCTTTGCGTGTAGAGAAGCTAGAGCTAAAGAGCTAAAGCTAACCCTTAGAGAAGCTAACGCGTTTTGATGACATTTGTTTTAAAGCACTCAAGTATGCTGTCAGTAACTGACACCCCCTGCACGAAGTTTCTATGGGCTCATGCCCAGACTGAGCCCAGCTCCAAAATCCAAATGTGGATGGGGAGTGGGCGGGGCTGGTTTACGACACTAGAAAGAGAGGGGACAAAAAAGAAAGAGAGGGGACAGAAAGGAGACAGAGAGGATGGAGAGAGGACAGATATAGGACAGAAAGAGGAGAGCGAGAGAGAACAGAAAGGGGACAGTGGCAAAAGAGAGGACAAAGGGGACAGAAAGAAGACAGAGGAAAGACCAAAATAAGTGTGAGGAAGTAGCAGAGTTGCAGTGCACGCATGAAGAAGCCGATGCACGTGTGTTTCTTCATGCATTCCATGCAGCTAATGTTGGCTCACAGACCTGTATGTAAGATGGATTTTGGTTCACCCTGAGTATTCTTAATGTTTAAAAAATTGATATAGGGCAGATGTTCAGAACATTCTTTGCTGTTAATTGATGTTCATTGTTATAAGTAATAAAGTGTGATCCATTCTTGACTATTGTCATTTCTAATTGTGATACTTAAGTGTTCTTAAGAATAGTTACATCAATATGTAATGCTATACAAAAATTGAAGGCTTCAAGTAGACCCTGTGATTGGTATCAGCCCAAAAAATCCTAAATGTATGCCCCATTTGTATGGGTGAGAAGGCTTCAACACTCCCAATATATGTTGCATTTGAACTCTAAGCACATCCATTTTTTGTGTTGTTAGCAGCTTACAAGAACATGTGACAAAATAGATAACACACACCTGAAATAATATAAATACTAGAATTTGGCACTCAGATAGCGCAGACCTCCGCCACAGCTCAAATAAGTCACCAACAACCATAAAAACACCATATATAATAAAACAACATTGTGATCGGAGCAGAGCGTTGCGGCGTGCGGTGCCTCTCTCTCTCGCCCTTGTGTGTGTGTGCGTGTGTGTTTATCTGAAAAGGAAAAGCGAAAAGCAACATAATTTATGTTATTTTACTTTATTTTAATTAGAAAATTGACTGGATTCTCTCGTATTTTCCGTTCCCGACTTCCTGTCTGGTGCGATCTGCTCTGTCCAGCTTTACAACTGGCGCTCCACGGCTGGCGGAGAAAATACAGAGGAGCAGAGCACCCGCGGTCCATGGCGTGAGCAGCGCTCCCCCGCACCTCCTGTATGAACCGTCAGATAGGTAAACGGGCACCGATCTGAACTCGGTGCTCGGCGCTTCCGCCTCCACGCGCAGCGCGCCCTGTGTGAACCAGGTGTTTGTTCCCCCTGTCGGCGAGCCTGCCCAACTATATCAAAGACTGCCCTATCTCTCAATGATAAAGAATCCTTTAAAAAAATTCCTGGATCCAGACAGTGATCCGGATCATCACAAAAATTTAATGGATTCTAAGTTAGCCCAAGACCCACCTTTCCACAAAGTTTCATTGCAATCTGTCCATTACTTTTTCCGTAATGTTGCAAACAGACCAACCAACCAACCAACATACCAACAGACCGACGTGATTACGTAACCTCCTGGCGGAGGTAATAAAGTAAAAGTGTGTAGCCTAACAAATGGCATTGTGCATCTTGATAGCAACAGGAATGAAAGTTGTCTTTAATCTTTCTGGTCTCCAGGTCAGAAAGATGAGTCTGTTACTGCAACTGGTCCTCTGTCCGGTGGGGTCACCCAGGATGGCCTTCAGCTTACAATCAAAATAATGCAACAATCGGCACATGATGAGATGTGCACGTACCAACAGCGTCTCTGAATTCTCATCATGTTAAAGAAGTAATGGTTGTCATTTGTTCATTAATTTTTGATACGATTTTCTTCATTCCTGTGCAGCAGGCATTTTTCCCCCTTTCTTTGTGCTGAGTGCATCGGAAACTCGGGCATCAGTACTTTGGTCTCAGGTCTGTGCTGCCATTTTGTGAGGTGCTCTGCCTCTACACCTCTGTCTTAACAGTGTTGATTAGTCTAACTCAGATTTAATTGGTTAGTCTCTTAAACTGACGAGTAAGGTTTTTATGTGATGCTTAGAACTTGCAATTTTGCATATAATCTTTGTACTGACTCTACAGCAGCAATCAAAACTTGCAGTTTCGGTTGGTCGCTGCTCAGCAGTCTGAGGAAAAACTCAGCACTCCCAGAATTGGTTCTTGCTGCTCGGCAGACAGAGCAGGCAGCTCTCCTGCAAGGGGGAACGCAGCAGAGAGCATTGGATGCAGGGCTTGGATCACTTGGACTTGTAAAATATGCTAACCTTGCTCTATATATCTTACAAAGCTCTAAATTAGCAGAAGCTTTCCTCGATTGAGATGTGGCGTTTGAGGGGGAGGGTGCAGAGCAGTGCTGTCTCCGCCCACGACTCGGAGGCATATTGCTGACAAGCTACTGACGCTCTGCAGAGAGTGAGTCCTGGAAAATGACTTTATTTTGCAAAAAGGCAAAGGAAAAAAGCTTTTTATTTTGGCTATAAACTTCATACCCACAATTTAAAGACCATTGAGAAAGGAAAATGGCTAAAAAGCTTGAGGTGGGTGTTTAAAAGGGTTTTTTTAGAGGTTAAATGTAAAATTGTATTCTTGTAGATCTTGTAATGTTTGTCGGTCCTTGTATACCATTGTATGGTTTGTGTTTGTGTGTTACATGTAAACAGACCCTGTAATGTTTGTCGGTCCTTGTATACCATTGTATGGTTTGTGTTTGTGTGTTACATGTAAACAGACCCTGTAATGTTTGTCGGTCCTTGTATACCACTATGTGGTTTGTGTTTGTGTGTTATATGTAAACAGGTCTCATAAACACTGTTGGTTTCACAAAACACTATTTGGTCTGGTCTCATAAGCCTGTGAAATGTCACATATTGTTCTGAAAGAGAAATGATGATTTTCAAGTCAGATTTGTGTTCAGCAGATGAAATGAAAATTTTTGATATGTCTTTCAAGTTCACCGGATGTTGCGTTAGGTGTGGTTCCGTAAACCACCGCCATGCAAGAATCTGCCAAATTGGTCTCATAAACCATATATCCCTGTATGTGTGTGTGTGTGTGTGTGTGTGTGTGTGTGTGTGTGTGTGTGTGTGTGTGTGTATGTGTGTGTGTGTGTGAGTGAGTGTGCGTGCGTGCGTGTTACAACACTGAACAAATATCTCGTTCCTTTCTATGTGTAAACACAGGACCTCATGTAACTCTGCAAATGTACCAGAAACAGATCTGGCTGAACTAATGCAGGAATTATATAACATCACTATTTTGCTGTCCATCCTTTGTGTCTTTTTGTGTAAACAGAAAACTTAAAACTGTTCACAAATATGAATTCCTATACCAGAAACACAGTATGAACTTGTGCTTGGACGGAAGTGACGTGACAGCTGCTTTGTAGTGAAGAACAGTTTGTTCAGTTTTGTAGACAGACCCTGAATCCAAGCAGAGCAGGTGCTTTCCCCGATGCCCATGGTTACCTTCTGAATGATCTCCAAGGTGTACCTCATTTCCTTTGGATAATCAATATTGACGTAGTACAGTAATCCAATCAGCACCATAAAGCCGTCCGGTACATCTCATATCTCATGCAACACCATGCGCTCCTCCAGGATTACATGCTTTGATAGAATAGAATAGAATATACTTTATGACAGTGATTCTGAACCATGGGCCGCGAGCGCCATCTACTGGGCTGGGAAAGATTTTCAGTTCTTCACTTGTGGGTCGCGAGGGCTGCGGGACTGCAATGCAACTCCCCACCACTTGGTGGCAGTGAGATGTCATTCAGTTGTTGAACACGCTCCAATAAGCAGCAACAGAAGAAGCTAGCGCAAAGTTTTGACAGAAGATATGGAGAAGTTTCTAAAGCGAAAAAACAAAGATAAAGTGATGCTCCCCTCTCCTCAAGGGCGAAATTTGTTCGCAAGTATAACCCTGATTTTATAAAACTGGGCTTTGTGAACGGAGGTCGTGAGGCAGAGCCGAGAGCCCAATGTGTTGAATGCGGCATCATGCTAGCCAATGAAGCACTGAAACCTTCAAAATTAAGGCGGTATCTGGAAACCAAACATCCGACACTAGTTGGAAAGCCGGTGGATTTTTTTAAGAGAAAGGAAAGTGGGCTACAGATGCAGAAAAGATCCATTGTGTCACTGACTGGTGACTCTGAATGTGCTTTAAAAGCCAGCTACCTCGTAGCTAGACGTGTTGCGCAAAGTAAGAAGGCGTTCACCATCGCAGAGGATTTGATTCTGCCCGCCGCTGTGGACATGTGCCGTGAGATGATCAGGGAGGCCGCTGCCAAGAAGCTGATGACCATCCCACTCTCTAATGACACTGTCAGTTGCCGTATTGCTGACATGGCTTCAGACATACAACATCAGCTTCTAGAGAGAATAAAAAATAGCCCATTTTTCTCTTTGCAGCTCGACGAGTCCACTGGTGTCACTAATGCTGCACTACTGGTTTTTGTTCGCTATCGCTGGGACAGCAGTTTACATGAAGATATCCTTTTTTGTGGAGAGCTACCAACTCGAGCTACAGCCGAAGAATGTTTTTGCTGCATGGATCGATACTTCACTGAGAACGGCCTGGACTGGCAAAACTGTGTTGGAGTGTGCAGTGACGGTGCAGCATCAATGACCGGCAGGCATCATGGCGTGATCAAACAGATACTTGATCGTGCACCAGAAGCTAAATGGACCCACTGTTTTCTCCATCATGAAAGCCTTCCAGCAAAAAAGATCTCACCAGAGTTCCATGAGGTAATGGATGTGAGTGTGAAAACCATCAACTTCATTAAAAGCAATACCGTGAACTCCAGATGTTTTGCAAAGCTTTGTGAGGGCATGGAAGCAGATCATGTCCAGCTGCTCTACCACAGTGAAGTGAGGTGGCTCTCAAGAGGACTCGTCCTCAAGCGTCTGTTTGAGCTGAGGAAGGAGGTTTTTTTCTTTTCTTTCTGAGAAAAAAAATCTCCTCTTGCACACTACTACACCAACACCGAGTTCACGGCTAAACTTGCCTACCTCTGTGACATTTTTTCACTGCTGAACGAGCTGAACCTCTCACTTCAAGGGACAAATAGCAATATATTTTTTGTTGCAGACAAAGTTCAAGCTTTCAGAAAGAAGCCTGCTTTGTGGACGAAGAGGGCCCAGGAAGCGAGAATGGACATTGTTTCCATTTTTGTCTGATATTTTGGAAAACTCCCCTCAAGTGAAGATTGGCCATTCAGTCTCTCAGCACCTCTCACAACTGTCTGAGAAATTTGCTGGATACTTCCCTGAGGATCCCAGAGAGGGACACATGTGGGTAGTGGACCCATTTTCAGTGGATCTCACTGAAAATGATGTTGCTTTACCCTCACATCTGGAATCACAGCTTCTGGATGTTTCCACTGACACCACTTTAAAGAGGGAGTGGGGCAAACTGAACCTTGGTTCCTTCTGGATTGTGGTCTCAAAGGAGTATCCATGCCTGGCACAGAAGGCTCTGAAACTCCTCCTCCCATTCACCACTACATACCTGTGTGAATCAGGATTCTCCATTGTGGCCACAACTAAGACCAAATCTCGAAACAGACTCAGAGCATCATTGGAAGCCACCCTGAGAGTGAGCCTTTCCCCCATTCCACCCAGACTAGACCTGATCATGTCTGAGAGGCAGGCCCAGGTGTCTCATTAAGAGGCCAACATAAAACGGGATTGTAGCATGTAAAAAAAAAGACTTGTGATTGTTGTTAAAAATTAATTTGTCACGAATTTGCAGAGTTTGCAGAGAATATTTGAAGAGTTTGTGGAGAATTTTAGAGGTTTTGTTGTAGCACAGAAAGGGAGATTGCAAAAATTGTCATTCATCAATTGTATTTACAGTTTATTTATTTAATTTGAAACTTCTATTAATTTGAATGTATTTATTTTATTGCCACAAACTTTTATTTATCAGAATTTCTCTTCAGTTTTTTTGGTTATCTGAATTATAATATTTTTGCATTTCAGAATTTTTTGTTAATATGCTTGGCTTGAGCCTGTATATTTGTTGTTGTTGCAACTTGATTTGTTCTAATTGCTCAACTTTTATTGTTGTATGTGCAGGTATACATACATGATATAAATGTCTTTGAGATGATCACAGTGCATTATATCATTCATTTTACAAGGTTTTAGCCTGTTAAACTGTAAGTGGACTTGATTTAATTATTGAATACAATTCAACCTAGACTTGGATCAATTTAAATGAAATGCTCATATTAGAATGGGCCCCAGATCACTTTGTACTCAGAAAATTGGGGCTCGAGGTCAAAAAGGTTAAGAACCCCTGCTTTATTATTCTCACTGTGGAGAAATATACAGTTACAGAGGACACAGGGGGGTGTAAAAAGTGATTGAAGGTGCTAATGAGGAATAAGAATAAGTAATGCTGCATATCATAATAAGATTAATAACACATCTAAAAAAGAAAACGTCTAACTTTATGTACAACATACATCTTAAAATATAGCAAGAACTATAAAATATACAAATATGCACAAATATGTTTTTAGTGCAGCAGAATGAGTGGTTTATAAAGTGTCCATGATTTCTTATGGAGATTGTAAAGTGACCATGATTGTAGGATATTATAATTTCCAGGTTTATTGCAAAATTCTCCACACTGGAGTTGTCCAGTGTGACAGTGGTGAACATGAAGGACCGGATCGGTGCAGTGGCTCAGAGCTGTTGTCCATCATGGATGTGAGTTTGGCCAGCATCCTCCTCTCACCCACATCCTCCACAGAGTCCAGAGGACAGCCCAGGACAGAGCTGGTCCTCCTGTCCAGAGGACAGCCTGGGACAGAGCTGGCCATCCTGACCAGTGGTTGAGTCTCTTCCTGTCCCGCTCTGTGCTGCCCGGGGCCCAGCAGACGGCGGCGTAGTGGACAGCAGAGGAACCACAGAGTCAGAAAAGGTCCTGAGCAGAGGTCTGCTCACTCCCAAGGACCTCAGTGTCTTCAGAAGGTGGAGACAATCTGGCCCTTCTCGTCCAGAGTGCTGGTGTTGTGGGACCAGTCCAGTTTATTGTTGAGGTGAACATACAGGGACTGGAAACTGTCCACTGTTTCAATGTCCTCCCCCTGGATGTTCACCGGTGGCTGTGAAAATGTCTTCCTCCTGAAGTCCATCACCATCTCCTTCCTCCTGCTGGTGTTCAAGCACAGGTGGTTGTTTTGTCACCAGTCCACAAAGTCTGTATTTGGCTCATTGCTTGGCTCTCGGAGGAGGCAGACACTTTTCCTATCGCTCGCTTCTCCCTCCCTCTTGTCTCTGCTTGCGGCTACACTTTTGTCTTGTCTGTTTTAATGGAGGAATCACTTAACTTGTTTTTTTTCGATCAAACTAAAATATCAAACATGGAATTGATCAGCTGGTCCCTCAACACAATTGATACGATCATTTCAACAAAGAGTACAGGAGCGGGGGATCCTTCCTGCCTGGACAGGACTCGGCATGCTGGGTAGGTGATGGACGCCTGGGGCAAATGGAGGGGGCTCACATGCCTGGCACCCCTGTCCGTCGAGGACATAGGAAATGTGCACATGACTCAGCTGCAAGAGCTGAAAAGATCAGAATGTAGGCTGATTGCACCCAAGCAAATTGTCAGAGATTACACTGTTTGATAGGGACGAGGAGATAAAATGTAGGCTACTACCTGATGTGACTCCACAAATCAAGCTGAACAAAGAATTTTTAATGCCAAACAAAGAAACAAACTTATTTCTAAAGCAAAGAACAGTGAACATCAACATGGTGCACACTAAGGATGTAAAGAAAGCTAGCGTGCTTACTAAACTTGAAGTTATTTACGAAACACTCAGTATATATTCTGTTTCTCTGACCATGGCAACTCACACAAGCTTCTAATGGGCTTTGGGTGATTTATGAAGAAATACAGTTGCATCCCAATTGCAATAAGAGTTTAGTTGGAAAACAACATAATGATTTGCTCCAGCCTTGAGGAAATAAATAAAGTCATATCATATTCTTTACTTGACCAAGTGTTAATGAGTTCACTGAGAACACTAGAACACAACTGGTCACCCACATTTATAGAGGTTGGTATTAATTGGGTTTAAGGTTCTTGTCGTGTTCCTGCTTTCATTACTGAGACCTTTGAGCTTATAATGTGTCTGCTTCAATAAGAAATGCCTAATTAAAAACAAACAAAACACCCTGGAAGCTAATAGTTGATGATGTTTCTTGGAAAATAAGGAGTCATCGCAAATGTTATTTTTTTAATATATGATTACTTGTAGAGTCTCTGATCGATAAAACTATAACTTACAGTTCGTGTGTGTGTGTGTGTGTGTGTGTGTGTGTGTGTGTGTGTGTGTGTGTGTGTGTGTGTGTGTGCGTTCTCGTATTTCTATCCTTGTTGGGGCCAAATGTCCCCACAAGGATAGCAAAACGTGGAACGACGTGCCTTGTGGGGACCTTTTTCCGGTCCTAAGTAGGAGAAACAGTGTTTTCTTGACCATGTTGTTGTTACTGAAAAAAGTAAAAGTGCAAAAACATTTCTTTAGGGTTAGGCTTTGTTGTGGTGTGGGTTAGGGTTAGGGTTAGGGTCAGGGTGTCAGGGTTAGGAGTTAGACATGAATGGGAGTCAATGGAAGGTCCCCACAAGAGTGGGAAACCCAACACGGCTGTGTGTGTGTGTGTGTGTGTGTGTGTGTGTGTGTGTGTGTGTGTGTGTGTGTCAGAGTTTAGGATTGTTTACTCATATTCATATTGTTAAGACAGTTCTCTTTGAGAAGAGAAAACAGCTCTGCAGAATGGAACATTGTAGTACACAATATTACATATTACAGTATTGTCCACAAAAAGCTGCTGGGGGTAATAAGCTATTATCTGATTGGGTGGTGAGAAGGATCGGGGTGCAGGTGATCAGTGGTGATCAGTATTGATCAGTGGGGAGCAGTGGGGATCAGTATTGATCAGTGGGGAGCAGTGGGGATCAGTATTGATCAGTGGGGAGCAGTGGGGATCAGTATTGATCAGTGGGGAGCAGTGGGGATCAGTATTGATCAGTGGGGAGCAGTGGGGATCAGTATTGATCAGTGGGGAGCAGTGGAGACCTCACTGTTCTTTGCAGAAGCTGCAAAGTTTCAGCCCATTTCTGCTCAGTCTTGAACAATTTCCTCCTCCATTGTCCAGCTGTTACAATCAAGGGGCGGAGCATCAATTTTGTGTACAGAAAGCAGAAACTGTGCTCCACTCAGATGCCCAATAAGGAGAGGTCCAATAGCACCACCTGCTGGTGACCTGATAAACGCAGCCTGAACTGGTCTGGACATGCCAGTCACAGTCCAGCTGCAGACCAGTTCTGCAGACAGATTTTCTGCTTATGTGTGTGTTCTTAATCGAATGTAATTATGGATAATTTAAGAATTTTTCCAGTTTCTTTTGTTTCATGGAAATAAGTTGTGTCTGACCTTGCTAAATAGTACTGTTTAAGTAGCAGTTAGCTCTGCCTTTACTTCGCTTTTTCTGCACTGCATGAAAAGCCAGATTGAACATCTGGTCTGCCTGTCTGGCTACATTCAGGACACCCACCGGCTGAGAGGAGACATGGAAACTAGAGCTGTGACGTTCAATGAACGAGTTGTTCGTTTAAACGACTCTTTTAAGTGAACAACGAGAGCCAGTTCACAGCTGTCTGAGGGCCATTCCAATGTGCAAATTATCCAGGTTTCCTTCACATGTCTTCTGTGGGCTTACGGTCAAGTCGGCTCCTAGCCAAGTCGGCCCCATGCAAACTCGCGGTTTCTCTCAAGGGGCCGAGTTGGTCGGGGCCAACTTGACTGTAAGCTTACCAACTCGGCCCAAAGCCTCTTTATCACTCACTCACGCCACATTGTATTTCTCACACTTAAAAAAAAAAGGTAAATAACATTCGTACAATGTCCATGAAAGATGTACAAAACAACGTTTGTTCTGACTCCACTGAGGAAGTCTTCTGGCTCTGCAGAGAGAACACTTTATAGGCGTGTTTTGGACCACTTTTGGCTCAGTGGGTGTGGAAAGGAAAAACGTCCCTTTTAAAAGGAGAAAACCTGCAGAACCAGGCTCAGAGGATGAGACTTTCTGCTATTCTGGTTGGGGTGAGGGGACAGAAAGAGAGACAAGGAGAGGACAGACAGATTGTTACGGCCATCGCCGTATTGTCACTCCGTTGTCCCCCAAGTGTGTGAGTGTGTTTTGTGTGTCCGTGCCCGTAGCAGTCACTGATACGGTGCTAATGAGGGAGGCACTCAATTCTGTGTTTGTGGCATTTGAGGTCTGTGTTTTTGGTTTCAGGAATCTTTGTTGTATTTCCGTCAGTTTTAGTTACCTTTTGGTCTTTGTGTTTGTGAATTGACAGCTCTAGTTTAGTCTATTTTCGTTCCTGTTTAATCTTACTTTTGTTAATAAATAACTGTATTTTTCCTCTTCTAACAAGCTGGCCATAACACAGACTGAGTCAGCTCAGCGTTGCTACAGTCGCTGCAGATGGATCAGGATAGAAGACTTCTGATCATGGACTTACAGTTCATTCACAGAATTTGTTGTGACTCCATAAATCTTTGAGCTCCAGCAGGTGCACTTCAACACCTCTGATGTGTATGGGACTGCTCAATGACAGTGTCTGACCCTTGTTCTGCTGCTGCTTTGAATGTCCAGCACGCACGCCCCTGTCTGCTTGCTTGCTTTGTGATTATGTACTTTAATATGTATGATTAAGACAGTAGTTCAATTATTCAGTAATACAAGACAAGCACAATGTAATGCCTATTTTTGCTTTAGGAACACTTAACTGGCTCCATTGTACAGTTACTGAACTGAACTGTTCAGAAATTGGCTGCAGAACACAGCAGAGCCCACAAAATGAAGGATTGTTTGTTTCTGTACGATTCTGTGTACAGGTGCTGCATGAATTCAGCTGCAGGACTGTGGGAGTGTCAGTACCTTTGGAATGGCTGTGTGTGTTTGTGTGTCTTTTTTAAAAGTTGTGATATGCTCACTATAATTGGAGCAATACACAGAAATGCAAATACACACACACACACACACACACACACACACATACACACACACACACAGCTATGAGGTGCAGCAGTGGTTCCTTTCTTCTTTCTCCTCCACACACTCAGAGTTCTTCCTCTCCAATTACAGAATGAGCAGCGTGGGCAGCTCTCTCCGATCTGGAACACTCAGTCACTGACATTTACCAAGAAATGGGCCGGCATGGATATAAACAGGCTGCAGGAAGTTGTTTGTGCCTGTCTGTTCCAGTTAGACTGACCGGGAATGGCAAACTCCTCCTTGCACTCGTGTAGGCCAGCCGTACTCCGTGTAGTGCATCTGTTTCTTCAGACTCACCATGAATGATGATGACACCAGTGACACGCTACATGCCACAAAACTTGAATCAAAATTAAATAACCTGAAAATGAGGTGCTGGAATAAACAGTAGCATCAGTCCTCAGATAAGTAGGTATCAGCAGAGGAAAGTTGGAGATGTAAACTTCTTAGCATTCAAATTTTTAAAGAAGAATGCTTCTCTCCATGGTGAAAACAGCGAGCAGAACACAGTGAATCAGCAGATATGTGCTTCCACCCATGAAAGAAACAGCAGGAGTGATGCAGATAAGCTCCCAAGATAAGGAAGTACAAATACTGGAGCCAACCATTTGGGTTTTGTACATGCAAGAGTGTGCGTGCGCAAACACACACACAGGAAGTACATTTCCAGTTATTCAAATAACTCTTAATGAAAGCAATCATACTCACAGTATCCACGGTACTGTCACATACACTGATCACCTGCCATGCAAAGTTCTGAAGGTTAATGCAGTAAAATGGCTGAGCATTTGGGTCTGATTTACTGGACTGAAAACTTGTGAAACTGAAAAAGTGGTAGGCCTATTCCTCATACAAAATGGTTAAGACCAACAAAAACCTGGAATGTCAACAAGACTGCCCTAAACATGCCATGTGGTCAAGAAAAGATATGAACTGTGCCACACCCATTACCTGAGCCACCACGTAGGAGAAGTCGGTTTTGTGTCTCACCCTCCCTTCTCTGCTGTCTGCAGGTGGGCGTGCAGAGGTTTGTTTGCAGGAGCTGCCGGAGCTGGATCGGGGATGATCAACTCATTTATTTCCCCGACACGGAGGTTGACCTGTCATCCCACAGCAGAGGTGGTTTTTGCTATGAGCAATGTGGGCATGTGCCCAGGGCACAGTTACTGAAGGGGCGCACCTTGCACTTCATAGGGGTGAATGTACAGCGTGCATGACCAGCTGGATTGTTAGGTTGACTATAGGGGCTCCTAATGGCTTCCTGCGCCCCCTCGTGACCACAGGGAAGAACAGTAAATTCAATTACAGAATTCCAGGGGAAATTTTATTTTGTGCTTCCCAGCTGCTGCTCAGGGGGTGTGTGTGTGTGTGTGTATGTGTGTGTGTGTGTGTGTGTGTGTGACTCCTCCATATTCACTGTGAGCTCTGAGCTGAGATCAGCCATGACAGAGCAGGTGTGTATGTTGCCATAGAGACCAGCTGCTCTCAGCAGCCATGACACTGAATCAGCAATTTTTCATCCAGTTTGTGTGGTTGAAAAACGGTTGTTACTCGAGAACTGAGAGGTGAAATGGAAACTTTTTTTACTGGAATTATCCTGAAATTTTCATGTCTGTAGGATCTTCACAGCAAGTTTGTTAAAATGTGTGAATTTTTTGATTCACGCGAGAAAATCTCTCCAAAATGCAATGGAGCAGATGGGAGAATCCTGCACTCTCCTTGAACAAATGCATCTGGAGAGAGAACTGTTTGAGACAGAGAGAAAAGGAATGCATTAGGAGAATAACAAGAAAAATACCTAAGATTTGAAGTATAATTTGTGAAGGTTGAGCCAGAAATGTGGCGGTGGAGATTTTTTTGTTTTTGTTTAAATCGATATTCTCCCACTCTGGTCCTCCAGTTTGCTGCACTTAAAGCTGGTGTCTGGAGTTTCCGTTCATTTCCAATGTATGTATCATTTTTCAACAGAGCTTAAATGTGTCAGTCTGGTTCGATACTACAATATAATATTAGCATAAAGCAATATAAAAATGTATTTATGGGCCCGCCTTCGTCTCATAGACCCCCATGTTATCCGAAAAAACGCCGGTCAGCGTCAGCCAATAGATTTCGAGCTTCCGCATTCTCTGTTGTCAATCAAAGTGTGGAGCAGCCAGAGAGCACGGCGCTCGCCCAGCAGAGGAGAGTTAGCTCTGCAGCAGATATATCCACTGTCTGCTGAACATCCACCGGAAACAGCTGAACATGGAGGATGCTGTAGGACTCAGAGGCTCTCATTTTCACCCGACAGGTAACGCGCGTGCACAATTAAAGGGGCGTGGCTTGGTCGCTCATGAAAACAGAGGGAGGGCGGAACCTCGAGACATTGGATTAAAAAAAAAACCTCTCTTTCAAAACTCCGGACACGAGCTTTAAAGTAAATGGGCCGAATAATATTGCATGCCCCACTTTTCAGTTATTTGTTTAAAAAGTTTAAAATATCCAGTAAGTTTCATTCCACTTCATGATTGTGTCCCACTTGTTGCTGATTCTTGACAAAAAAATAAATATTATGTAATCTTTAGAAATGTGGCAAAATTTGGAAAAGTTCAAGGGGTCTGAATACTTTCGCAAGTAAGGGGAGATGCCAACTGATGAGGTGATTGGAAGGCTAACAGTCAGAGAGGCTAGCTGAGGGGGACACACTGACTGAGAGAGTCTGATTATTTAGCTTGATGTGCGGTTGAAGTAAATCCTGTGTCTTGATTCTTAAAGGAGCCCTAATCTCTCAAGCCCCTGGAGTCTGCCACCTCTGTAACCCATCCAGGTGTATATTGATGGGAAGGGCTAGCATAATAAATTAGTCCTGTTCAGAGAGTCTCAGTGGACTGCTTGCATCAGTGCATTCCACCAAGGCAGCACATCACTTCTTCTCCAACCTCCCATCGCTCTCCTTCCTGACTCCTCATTGATTTTTACTCATCTTCTTTTTTTATACCAGGCCAAAAAGTCACTGTCGTTGAACTGTCTGAACAGGAGCGCAAATCAATAACGTTGCTTTCTTGTGTCAGTCCTCCTCACCCTCAACCTCAAACCTTCCCTCTTGTGCCCTCCATTTTCCCAAATCATGGTATTATCAATATTTATCTACTCGGGGCTCCAAAAAGCCTGCCGGCCCAGCTGCTCTGGGGCTCGGGAGTGGACGAGGCTGGAATAAAAAGCTCTCTTACCAGTTGTAGACAGGTATATCTAGCAGTTAGCCATTAGCAGTACTCACTGATTTGAACCTAAGTGGAGAGGAACTGAGGTGGCAATGTACTGCAGATTAATTTCTTTTTCTTGTTTTTTCTTTCTCTGGATGTATCCTCGTATTGCCCGCAGCGGCATTAAATCCTGCCAACTGACTGTAATGATTGGAAAATGAAATGGAGGTTGAGGGTTGAAGCTGAGCCTGAGAACATTAAGTGGCTGATCAATACGCTCTTGGGTTTGCCCAGTCGCATTAAGTAGCACATCTAATATGCCCCGTGCTCGTCGATGCTCGACCCGTATCACTTAATTATGCTCTGATGTGTTACAAGCAGCTCACCTAATTCATTAACATTAAGAGGAGGCGGCACTCGCTCTGTTTCTGTCTGCTTCTCTTCCATGTTGATCACATTGATACACAGCCCCTGCAGAAACATGATGTTCAATTAAAAGAGGTTCTGCTACACTATTGATCACTGCAGTTGGTTAAGAAAATTAGGCAGACATAAACAGTCCAGTTCAGGAGGCAGGATGTGATATATTTATGTGACTTGGTAACTTGTAAGATAAAGATACATTTTTATATTTTTCCTTTTTTTCCAATCTGTTGCCATGTAGATGGTCATCATCTCTGAGTGTGGTTCCTACATTTCAAAAGGAGCATTAACTTGTCTCTGTCTCTCTGCTCACGTAATTTTCTCTCATACATGTTGCAATAGAGGCTATATAAAAACAACTTAATTGACATTTAATGAAATGATGTGACTATGATTTGGATGTAGAGTGGTTATCTTGATTCAATTCTGAGCAAGAGACTGAACTCAAACTGCTTGTAGTGTATGGACTGAGCTCTGCATGGCCGTTCCCGACAGGACAGAGCATTTTGGCACTTGGTCCCGCTGAAGAGGTGGGAAAGCTTTATACAGGTGAATTACCAAAGTATTGCAGACAGTATTACAGATAGCTACAGGCATTCTGATTTAAACAGCCTTTTCTTGGATATTTTTCCTCTATTTTCAACCTTATACAAAATATCTGGTCACAAAACAAATTTAAGTTTTGAAATGAAGAGGAGGCATATCAAATTACTTGGATATACATTTGTTGTATTTTCCTAAACTGAATTTTATGTTATTTCAATGAGATGCAAGGAAATACAAATAAGAAGTTTGCTCTTGCAGCCAAATGCTAGGAAGGCTAGCAAATGGAGATTTTAAATCATGACAAATGAACACAACTTATTTGTGCTCCTGTGAAATTCCAACACGTAAAGGAAGTTTGTTTTTACCATAACCATTTTACTACAACTCAATGAATTGGCAACTACTCTTACTGTTTATAGTTACAGAAAAAGTCAGTAATGCAATTTGCCTCCTCAAGGTGCTGATCCTCCTCCCTGTCGCTTCACACTCGACTGCAAACCGCCCCAGTGCATGCTGTAGGTCTGGGTTTGATGAAGCCACCAGGAAAACATCATCTGTAAAAAGCAAAGATAAAGTCCAGTGATCCCCAAACTGGACTCCTTCCAGCCCTTGGCTGCACCTAGAAATTCTGTCCATAAAGATTAACCCCCCCCCCCCCCCCCCCCCCCCCCCCCCCCCCCCCCCTTCCACCCACCCTAAACTCCTAGGGCCTTGGCCTTCATGCTTGTACTCCTGCCTACTCCTCTATTGCAGGTGATATAATTTATAAGGGCCACTGGAAGTCATAACTATGTACCCTGTAACTCTGCAGCTTGGTTCACATATGTGTCATGATCAGTGTGCTGTTACACCCAGATGCAGAGGGACCAGACCAGGGTTGACGTTTGAACATGTTTATTCAGTTCAGGGGGATCAAAGAGAACTGCTGCCTGGCAGCAGCATCACAGGAACCCAGTCCCGTTCACACGGGGGAGTCTCCTGAGCCCGTAGGTGAAGGGGGAAGCTCGAGCAGGCAGGCCAGCTCCGAAACCAGCAACAGTAGTTAGAAAGAGATGAAGCTTACGTCCCGGAGACCGTCTGAGTAGGGACGGCAGTTGGACAGAGCAGGACACAGGTCTTGGGGGACCAAGGCGAGGCGAGGCGAGGTGAGGCGTGGCCTGGCGTGGCATGACGAGACAAAATCTCCTTCCTGGCTTAACAGCACAGCAGAATCCCTCTACAGCAGCAAGGGAGTCTGGAAAGGTAACAATCCAGCAAGGAGCAGGTGCCAAAGAGAGGTTATATAGGCAGGCAGAGTGGCAGTTCCCAGGTGAATGCATTCAGCCATCAGATGGACCCAGGGAGACTGAGACTGCCCGCTGCCTGCCTGAACAGAATCCTGACAATTTGTGGGACATCAATTGTCTGACATCACTGCAATCTGCAGAAAATGTGTAATTCTAAATTACATACTTACTATTCCAAAAAGTAAATTAGGCTGGGTTTCTAAAACACCCTTTTCATAATTATTTTTTAAAATAGATAAATCTGCATTTGACACACACATAGCTATAATAGGACTTCAATCAAGCAATGGAATTGATTTAATGACAAGAAAGCAAAGTGAAGCAATTCATTTCCCAGTGGTAAACTCTTGTTTTGATGTGATGCACACATACTCTGCTCTAACAAACTGGACTGAAAGCAGCTTCAATCACACAATGATTGCAATGCCTTTCCCAAGTACAGGTCAGATTTCAGCAAAAGAGGACTTTTAATGATCTCTAATGAATGACAACATTTGTTAAGACAGTCGCTTTAGTTACTTGCTGGTGGTCTTATAGGTACAAAGACCCTGGGGACTTTGAATGGGAGGATAGCAGAGAGACTTTATTAAGCTGGTGAAGAACCTTGACAGTCAATCCCATTGAGCTCTGTGACCCAGCCAGTATTATTGGTTTTCTGCTTCCTGGATAGCATTATCTGGGTGTGCTCAGCACCCAGGGAGCCATTAAGGCAGTTGAGAAAAATAAATCCCAGATAGCAGTGGGCATTATAAGGCAGTAATGTTGAAACAAGTCCATTCCTTCCATTCCATCAATAGTGTCCCAGCTCTGTCACGCACATGAGCATCCATATTTTTTTTTTCACACAGTTGCCTTCTTTCATTCTGTTGTTGCAGTCGAATATTTTAGTGATGATTAATGGGAGCTTGTTAAAGTGAGAGGAGCATGCCTCCAGCTAACTGGAAAACTTTAGAGAAGCTCTCTCAGATAACTGCTCTTCCCTTCTCTCTCCAGTGTGCTGGGGCAGACCTATCACCATCTCCACCCCTTCCACTATGACAGGAAGACTTTGTACTGAACCAGTCTTAAATAGCGAAGCTGTTTTTGTTATGTCTGTGGGATGTGCGGGTGGGAGCTGGCATTTACATCCACACAACTGTTCATTTAAAATCCAATCAAAGAGGAAAAGTGCTGAGCAAAGTGTGTGTGTGTGTGTGTGTGTGTGTGTGTGTGTGTGTGTGTGTGCGCGCACACGCACATTTTTCTATACTTGTGGGGACCAAATGTCTCCACAAGGATAGCAAAACCTGCACGATGTGTCTTGTGGGACCTTTTTCCGGTCCAAATGAGGGAAAACAGTGTTTTCTTGACCATGTTGTTGTTACTGAAAGCAGTCAACGTGCAAAAAACATTTCTTTAGGGTTAGGCTGTGTTGTGGTTTGGGTTAGGGTTAGGATTAGGGTCAGGGTTAATGACCCTTATCCTAACTGCAAATGCATTATGTCAATGAGTGTCCTCACAAGGATAGAAATACAAACCTGCGTGTGTGTGTGTGTGTGTGTGTGTGTGTGTGTGCGGGTGATTCTGTGCATGTGACCACATGTATAATCTTTCATTTTGATATTTATCAGATTATATGAAGTTAAGCTTTTAACTGACATATACTGTTGTGCTTGGGACAAAAGTATTTACATTTGTATTCATATACAGTGTTCTTGGCTATTTAGCTGCTCTGATGAAAAGATGATGCCAAAAACTGGCATTTTCAAGAATTATCACAAGCTTGTGGAACTCTGATTAATAACTTATCTCCATATTAGGAGTGCAGGAAAAACTTTATCGTAGAGCTGATTTTAAATAAAAAAATCAAACAAAAAAACAAGTTTTCAGGATAAAGGGAGCGAAAGCCAAAGAAAGAGGAAGACAAAGCTCCGGAGCATAGCTAAGAGGACAGGTGCACAGAAATGCAGAGGTAAACACTGAGGCAGGGACACTTCAGACAACCAGAACACACAAGGGCAACCAGTGGACGACAGTCACACATTTAGCTGGAAGATATCAGGGGTCCGTTTCACGAAGCAGGCTCAACAAATACAGAGTCTCACCCTGACCTGTGAGTTGATCTACTCTGAGACAGAATCCCTGAATTTTCAGTTTCAGAAAAGCAGATCTGAAAGAGTTAGAAAAACTCTGAACATTTCCACCTGGAGTTAAGCATGAACCACAACTTTAGAAAGACAGCATAAATGGAGCCCTGTTTCAAGGAGTCAGCACGGCGACGGGGAAGCTGAGGGAGAGGTTTTCATTTCTATGTGCTCATACGGTGCTTTTCAATATGTTTTAAGAAAGTAGGGTGACCATATTTTGAATTTCAAAAAAAGAGGACCGGGGGGGTGGGGGTGGGGGGGTGGTCAACACACAAATTGTGATAGGCTTCTTGGAGGTTGATGAACATATATGCTTCAATGATGCGAAACTTGCTTCTTTTACAAAATAAAATGAAATGTAAAGACTTGTCACAAATTAATAGCTCTCTTAGACTCTTTACAAATATTAAATAATGATCTAAATATGGACTCTTCTGTTAGAAAATCCAGTTTCAACAATATATTTCTTGATAACTGTAATAAGATGGAAGAATAAAAGAGTCTTACCAAAACAGTAACTTAACAAACTAAAAAGATATATACTTTTAATCTTGAGTTGTTTTCTTCATCCTGCTTCTCTTCTACATTCTATTTTTCATCTCGGTATGTTGGAAAAATTTTTTTGCAGTTCATCTGAGAAGGTGCTCTTAAGCTTTGGCATTTTCCGCCTCGTCGTGCAACAAAGTATCACAGTACTGTGTGCAAAGCGCTGGTCAATTTACGTTCACGTGCTATGAGAACCCCGGACATTTGCTTGAATTTAAAAAACCCGCCCGGACGCCCCGGACAGGACGTAAAAAGAGGACATGTCCGGGTAAAAGAGGACGTATGGTCACCCTATAAGAAAGTAGTGCGACACACTGCAGCTGTGAAAAAAGACGAAGAACATTGCTGTTCGGGTCAGTGTGTCCATTTAAATTGGATATTGAATTGTAAAATATTAATTTATTTAATTTAGATGCAATCAGATTGGAAGTATACTTTGTGGCAGCTTACATTGAAATATAAAAGCATTGTTCAAACAGGAGACACCCCTGAATAGTCTCAAGGGAGGATCCTGATGATTTTCACAATTTTTTACAGTGAAAAGTAAATATTAAGAGTGTTTTTGATCATTGTTTTTCTCAAACATCATGCTGCTTTCACACAAATAAATGTCCTCTCATCTCTATCATGTTCGTATTGTGTGTGTGTGTGTGTGTGTGTGTGTGTGTGTGTGTGTGTGTGTGTGTGTGTGGACAGATAGATAGATAGATAGATGGATAGATAGACAGATAGACAGATACATATATTTATGTTGTATCTCCGACATTACATAGAAGTTATTGCAAAAAAGGACTAATCAGGTTGCATGGAAATGATGGACTATGCCGTGAAACCATAGGTGTCAGTTTAGGGGGGTACGGGGGAGGGGCGATACAAGTGATAAACTTCTGCCTATACCCTTTCAGTCAATGTATTGTTTTAAGTGTAAGAATTATGCTTCTTGTGTTTTCCTGTAAAAAGATGACTGAAATAAACTTAACTAACTAACTAACTAACATTGTGCCAGGGGTCATTTTTTCTCCCCCACACACAAATCCTTCACATGTAGCCATTGAAACCACAGTAATCTTCAGCAGTACAGAACATTCCAATGCTCCTGAATGCACCATCCGCTGGTTGCAGAGACCAAACAGAATTTCAAGAGGATTGAAAAAAAATGTGTGACTGCTGTAATGTGCATCTGTGCCAAGTGGAAGCTGGCTCTGGGTCTGAGCAGAGCTCTTTCTCCTGCAACACCTGTGGTGAGTTTGAAAAGTTGCTTTGCTTGTTTAACCCTGTGATTATCCTATGTTGTAAACATATGCAGGAGAGTGAGCTTGTTTTGAAAAGTGTCCTGAAGAGCTTTCCTCTCAACATGCTAACACAACATTTGAGGCTGGCCTCATTCTAGTACAACCTCAGCTAATGTAACAGTAACAGACTTATGGGTTTTGGGGGGGGCGTACACCAAGTGTGCTTTTGATTAAGAAGAAGTGCGAGTTTTGTTGAAAGATGTGAATAGGGATGAATTTTATATTTTAATATTTGAACTCTAATGTAGAAGAATGCATCAAAGATGGTTTAGTTTATGAAGGAAACAATTTATTTTAAGATAGGTTTAAATGTGCACACTTTTGTGCAGACCTTTTTTTACATTTAGATGACTGCCCTTGTTTCACAGCTCAAGAAAACAGAGCTAAACATGCTCAGAAACTATAATTGTGTCCCCAACAGTCCTGCAGCGGTGAGGAATGGAAGTCCTACAGGTATGGTATACGTAGGCTACATGGTAACATCTTTATTTTTACAAGTGCCTCAAAACATTGGCCCACAGTTCTGAAGTGCCAATGAAGACATTACATCTGTCCTTCTTGTCCGTCCTCCCAGCTTGTCTCTGTGGACATGGCAGACAGTCACATTGCTGAGCCTCTCCTGGGACTTCGTGGAGCAGAGCCCTGTTTTCAGACGTCGCAGAGCCCTGAAGCTTCTCTCTGCTTCTCAAGAGGACATTGAACCACCAGCAAGAACCTGACCAGGGTCTCCACTGGGACCACCAGCACCAGGGTCTGACCAGGGTCTCCACTGGGACCACCAGCACCAGGGTCTGACCAGGGTCTCCACTGGGACCACCAGCACCAGGGTCTGACCAGGGTCTCCACTGGGACCACCAGCACCAGGGTCTGACCAGGGTCTCCACTGGGACCACTAGCAGCAGGGTCTGACCAGGGTCTCCACTGGGACCACTAGCACCAGGGTCTGACCAGGGTCTCCACTGGGACCACTAGCAGCAGGGTCTGACCTGATCAAAGAAGTACACATTGCAATTCCATTGTAACTGTTGTAACCTGGGAGATAACTTCACTAACTGTGATTTTATTCTTTGCTTGTGCAGGCCTCCCCTCTTCATTCTCAGTCACCTGCTCTGCAGCTCTTTGTTTATTTCTGTTGATCTCTGCCCTGGACAAATAAAATAAAACAAAACAAAACAAAACACTCCTGAGACTGATAGTTCTCTGTGTCTAACACAACTTGGATGTTCAGTAATATTTGTATTGTCAATGGTACAGTTAATATTTTAGTGTATTTCTGTAATGTTGCTAGAGCATCTTTGCCAGAGCAAAGACATGTAAATATGTGTACACTGTAAAAAAAAAACATTTTGCTTTTACAGGAAAATGCTGGCAGCTGTGGTTACCAGAGAATTCCTGTAAAATATACAGCAACACAGTAGATAACTTTACAGACAAAATATGTAAATTGATTTACAGGAAATGAAATCACAGCTGAATTAACATAAAAAAAAACTGTTAATTTTGCAGTACAGAACTGTTATTTGTTTACTGTAAAATTAACAGTGAAAACATAAACCTGTTTATAAAATTTATAATAATCTCCTGTCAAAATTACAGTCTATCTCCGTAATAAACACAACAGTAACTGTATGATATATTATGGTACTTCAAAAATTAGAGAATGGATATTCATTTATTTCCCAAACCACTTTTTAGGGTCACAGGACGAGCCAATCCCAGCTGCTTCAGGCAAGGGCAGGGTTCATCAGTTTGCCATCAGGCTGACACATGGGGACAGACATTCACATTCACTGGAGGCAATTTAGGATCACCAATTAACCTGGCATGAATGTTTTTTGGGTATGGCAGCCGGAATACCCAGAGGGTGTCCAAGACACACACACACAGGGAGATCATACAAACTCCTCATAGGAAGGCCACA
The DNA here is from genome assembly GCF_902148845.1 of Salarias fasciatus. Classification (NCBI taxonomy): domain Eukaryota; kingdom Metazoa; phylum Chordata; class Actinopteri; order Blenniiformes; family Blenniidae; genus Salarias; species Salarias fasciatus. The sequence continues at coordinate 35,307,322 of NC_043746.1, forward strand.
AGCCCCAACCAGTATTTGAACCTGGGACCTTCTTGCTGTGAAGCAAGAGCGCTAACCACTGTGCTACTGTGTGGCCTGCCACAATTTGAGCTAGCTATTTAAGGATACGCTCATGCATTGTACGCGCTCTCCTTGCACTCCAAACAGTCAATCGACAACATTAAATGTTTGTGAGCAGTGTTTTAACCAGCTTTTATTTTTTTCTTAACACTAGGTTTACCAAGAAGGGGCCGATTTGGCCCAACCCCTCCCAGAACCCGGAGAGGGGCCACAGTGGCCCAGTGCTTTTGAATACACAAGTCGTTGTCCTCCAGCCAGCCACCTTTCATTTGTAAATGTAGCCACTACGCAATGTATCATGCAGGAATGTGGCCCAAACAGGGGGAGAAGTGAAGCACACACGCCAATGTTCAGTTGATGCTTCTAAAACTCTCTTCATGTGATAGTTTGTATCAGTTCGACACAAATGACCATTTTCAGAAGTGAAATCTTTGTTGTGGATGTAAGGTTTGCACGAGAATTGGGGAGTTTGCACATTTTATTAGTGTGTGTATTTGTTACGGCCCTGGAGCCGTCTTGTGTCTGAGTGCTCTCCTGCTCTGCACCTCACTTTCCTTGTTCCAATCAGCCATGCCAGGTGGAGTCAATCAGTCAATCAGTCGCAGCATAAGAAGCTGGAGCTGCTGCCTGTGGGATAGAGAGTTGACCAGTGGGTCCTGGCCTCCTGCAGCAGCACGTCCTGAGCCAGCTTGTTTGTTCCTTTGCCCATTGTTTTCTTTGGTTCTTTTTCCTTTGTTGGACACCTCACCATTTTGTTTGTAAATAAACCACTACCTTTTTGGAGCACCATCACCCAGCTCTGCTGCCTCTCCTTTCGCAACCTCCTGAGCCGGAACTGACAACGGCCGATCGTGCCCTCGGCATGTAACAGTATTTCATAGTTACAAAAATAAGAGATATTTCTTACATTGCATTTATGGGTCCTGTGTATGAAAACAGTATTTGTTATAACATAGTATGTACGGTGCCTTGAAAAAGTATTCACCTCCTTTGAATTCTTTGCCCTTTTTCTTAAATTTCATACTTTAAACATAAAGTTATAAGATTGGCATTTTTTTTTTGTGAGGAACCAACATCAAATGGGTCACAATTGTGCAGTGAAATGAAATTTGTACAACATTTAAACTTTTTTTTAGAAATAAAAACCTGAAAAGTGGGATGTGCAATATTATTCACCCTCTTTTCTCATAGTGGCTTCAGAAGTTGTCTGATTGTTTCCTCAATGATCAAATGTTGAGCTAATGACTAAACAGAGTCTGAGTGCAATCCAGTCTTAGAACAGATGTAGCTGGTCTGCAATGGTTCCAATGGTCTGTCAGAGAAACAAACGCAAAACTACACTCTTCTCTGTGCCACAAAAATCAGTCCTTCTGTTGAGGGGAGGTTTGAGGTGGCCTTTTCATAAAGCAACCTCCTGCACTGAAGTGCCTTCCTCCCCCTCACACTCTGGCCCCCAAACCCCCAACACAAAAAACAAATTAATTGTTTGGAGAAAGAATCTTCCTCCCTGGCTCTTCCCCACCCCCCCAATAGGTATGCATGAGCCAACAACCTGGCAGGTATCGGCTGCGTTTACAAAAGAAAAGCAGGCCAGTGAGTGGCCGCTGAGCTGCGCACTGAAAATCAGGAGAAAAGGGGAAGAGTTTCATAGGCAGGAAAGAAAAACCTGGGATTACAAAAAAATCATTGAGTTTGGAAAGAATCTTCCTTCCTGGCCGATTTGCCAACTTTATATATTTATTTTATATATAACAAAAGGTCAAAAAATTCAAGGGGGATGAATACTTTTGCAAGGCGCTGTATGTGCTTGTAGAAAATATAACACTGAATCAGCATCTAATGTAAAATTGAAGTAAGAGGTCCACGCAGTTTGTTTTTCATTTCTTCCTGTGATTTATTGATGATGCACAGAATTCAGTCTGCCTGGCTGATCCAGGCAGCTCCCAACGAATCTTATTCATTGTGCCAAGGATGGTGGTCTTCCATCGGAGGAGTTGTTTGGCGAGTGCCAGAGACGTGAAGAAATTTATCTGTTGTTACCGTTCTGCCTTTGTCCAGAAATGACTCCATCAGCTTCATCACCACATCTTCTCCCACTCTCACTCCCGTGGCATGGCTGGGGTCTTTCCCAACATAGGGGGTCATGTTGCACACATATTTAGTCTTCAGGTCACATGCCACCCAGAACTTTATCCCAACCTTATCTGGTTTTGTTGCAGTGCATTGCAAGAAACAGCAGTGACACTTTGTTGGGAACAGCTGTTTCTCTATGGTGATGTGCCTGCCTGGATTATAGGACCAAATGCAGTTTGCAACAAAGAAACTCCAAACATTGGAGATTGTGGGAAACCTGTCAGTCTCAATTGGGTCCCAGTCAAACCTTGGGAGTTACATCACAATTTGTGATGGGTAAGAAAGTTCATTGTGTTTGGAAAGAATCTTCTCTTCCAAACTCAGGAGGAAATCTCAAAGTAGTTCCTGGCTCGTTTCAAGCCTCCCCCTCCCCCTCAGAGGTATACATGAACCAACTAGCTGGAAGGTACTGGCTGCATTTACAAATGAAAGGTGGCTGGCTGTAGGACAACGACTTGTGTATTCAAAAGCACTGGACCATCTTGGCCTGTCTGGGTTTCCTAGGTAGGCCAGAAAATTCTGGTATTCCTAGTGTTTCTTAAGCAATTTTAAAAACTGTTGTTTTTATTCTTTTTATTTATTTATTTTTTAATTATTTATTTTTTTAACTCGCGATGATGATGCCAATTTATCCCGGGGCCCCAATGGTGCCTAAGTTTGAAGGTGAAGATGGCAGTTTGAAGTATTTGGAATGGAAGGAGCAAATGCAAGGTCTTTTAGAAAAAAAATCATTTAACCGAACCCCAAAAAGTTAGGATTTTGATCGGTGGTTTGTCTGGGCTGCCAAAGCAACAGGTTAATGTGCTGGCTGATGATGAGCGTGATAGAGCTACAAAATTTTTTACAGTTTTGGATGGACTATATGTAAAGGAGGTTCCAATATCTGTTTTACGTTCTCAAATTTTTGGTTGTGTACAGAAGCCGGGCCAGTCCGTTCAAGCTTATGCCCTGCGCTTGAAGGAACTTTATCGTAAGCTCCAGCAACAGGGTGAGGGGGAAGCACGTCTGGAGGATGGCACCTTGCTCCGAGCACTAAAAAGAGAGGTACGTCTAGCACCCCAAACTACCTTCAATGCACTGCTCCAGGAAGCCCTTCTCCTGGAAGAAGAAATGCCCCCAAGGTGGCCTGAAGCAACATGTGCTGCTGTAAGAGAATCGAACCACTCTAGACCTCAACAGCAGGGGGAGACATGGAGGCAGGAGTTAAAAAAGGAAATTGTTGAGGAGCTCAAGGGCCAAATAAAGGACATTGCACGTGAGCTCATTCAAGAGTTGAGACCGGCCAGCCCTCCACACATACCTGTGCGCCGCAGCAGCGCCCCTGAGCCCGACCTGGAGATGAGTTATCAGAGGGGACGTCCGTTTAACAGATGGGATGAGGGAGGCAGGCCCATCTGTAGAAACTGTAACCAGTCTGGTCATATTGCCAGGTTTTGTAGGACACCCCCTGTTACTCAGCCAGCTTTAAACTAGGCCACCCTACTGTTGAGGCCCATGCAGTGGGGTCTGCGGGGGAAGATCAGAGGGCCGCTACAGCCTTAGTAGGAAACAACTCATTTCTAATTGACATGAATGTGATCAAACCGTGTTGGGATGCAGTTTATAATAACCCCGATAAGCCCCTGTCTTTTACTTGTGAAAGCCCAAGGTCCCAGCAGGCGTGGAGGGAAGCCTTCGCCCTCTGTCGGAGAACTGCTGTCAGCACGGAGGATGGGTTCAGAGGATACGTGTGGCCAGCTCAGCGACGAGGATTCAAGATCCCTGCTCGAAGCGAGGTTGTCGTCTGGGGACGGGCTCGAGCTGGACCAGCTGGGAAGGACTACTGTGGCCTGGTTGAGGCCCTTGAAGAACCAAATGCTGTTTCTGTGGCTCGCACACTCACTGCCGTCAAGAATGGAAGGACCCTTGTTCGTGTGAGAAATCTGAATAACTTTCCCATCACTCCAGGACGATATCAACGTATTAGCCGCTTGTACCAAGTAGATGATGCTGATGTCCGTGGTGCCCGTGATGTTGACCTGACCCCCAACAGTGATGGTGAAGTAGAGGTTGGGCTGATAGAGGCCACTGATGAATGTGGAAATGCGTTTGATGTCCAGGAGTTGGTTAATGGATCTGATTTGACTACAGAGCAAGCTGGTAGATTGACCGCACTAATACAAAAGTGGGAAAAAGTGTTTTCCAAACATGAGGAGGACTTTGGTAGGACGGATGCCGTCACGCACACCATCCCAACTGGTGATGCTGTCCCAATTAGGGAGCAATTTAGACCATTGCCGCTACTCATGTACAAGGAAATGAGGTCACTACTAGCAGACATGCTAGATCGGGGGGTCATCACAGAAAGTTCTAGCCCCTGGTCCACACCCATCGTCATGGTCAAGAAAAAGGATGGGAGCTGGAGATTCTGTGTTGATTACAGGAGATTGAACTCTGTTACCCACAAAGACGCTTTTCCTCTTCCCAGGATCGAAGAGACTTTGACATCCCTCTCCCAAGCTGAATGGTTTTCAACTTTGGATCTCTCCTCTGGGTATTGGCAGGTAGAAGTGGACTCTAAAGATAGGGAAAAGACCGCCTTCACCATGCCCCTAGGCCTGTATGAATTCCAGCGCATGCCGTTCAGCCTCTGCAATGCCCCTGCGACATTTCAGATATTAATGCAGCAGTGTCTAAGTGACCAAATTACTGAGTCCCTTCCTGTGTGCCTAGATGATATTATCGTATACTCACCTGATTTTGACACTCACTTACAGAATTTGGAGGAGGTCTTTGAGAGGCTCTGGAGGCACGGGTTGAAGCTGAGGCCAGACAAGTGCAAACTTCTCCAGCGAGAGGTAAAGTTTTTAGGACATGTAGTAAACCAGGCCGGTGTGATGCCTGACCCAGACAAGATAACAGCTGTGACAGAGTGGTCCATTCCAACATCTGTGAGAGAGGTGAGGGCATTTTTAAGCTTAGCCGGTTACTACAGGTGCTTTGTTAAAGGGTTTGCAAAGATCGCTCGCCCATTGAACAACTTACTCGTTGGCATCCCCAAAAACAACAAACGGTCTTGCACAAAGAACATAGATTGGACGCCTGAGTGCCAAATCGCATTTGATCAACTGAAGGAGGTTTTAACACAGGCCCCCGTTCTAATCTACGCAGACTACACCCAGCCATTCAGTTTGTACACAGATGCGAGCTATAGTGGGCTTGGCGCTGTGTTAGCTCAGACCCAAAATGGCAAGGAGTGTGTGATTGCATATGCAAGCCACAGTTTACACCCTGCTGAAAGGAATGATTCGAACTACAGTTCATTCAAACTGGAGTTATTGGCGCTTAAATGGGCTATCACTGAAAAATTTAAAGATTATCACCAAATTTACAGTGTTCACGGATAATAATCCCGTAGCCCATTTACAGACTGCGAAACTTGGGGCTGTAGAGCAGAGGTGGGTTGCCCAGATGGCCTCCTTCGATTTTGATGTGAGATACAGAGCCGGGCGAGAGAATGTGAATGCAGACGCTCTGTCCAGGTTTCCTACAGTCCCTGCCCAGAAACGAGCCACCACCAATGTTGCTGCCGTGGTTACAACTGCAACTGCCCTTGACCAAGGAGACTCCACTGCTATGGGGCCCAGAAAAGACTGGAGGGCTCTGCAAGAGGTAGACCTGGACATTCAATATGTGAGGAGATATGTGGAGAAAGGAATTGTGCCGAACAAGGATGAGAGGGATGGACTCGCAGATCGAGTGAAGAGACTCTTACAGCAAAGGAAAAGACTGTGCCTGTACAAAGGGGTTCTGTGTCGAAAAGTGGTTGATCCCCATACGTGTGAGACTCGTTTTCAAGTTGTGTGCCCAGATTCCAGCCGTCAGGACGTGTGGAAGAAGTGCCACGAGGCCGCTGCTCATGCAGGCACAGAGAGGATGCTCACTCACATAAGGCGTCATTTCTTCTGGCCAAGCATGGAAAAGGAGGTACAGGGTTTTCAAGCAGAGTGCATTGTTTGCACCCTGCAAGAAGACAGAACTGAGCCCAGGGCCCCACTAAAACCCATAGAGGTATCGTATCCTCTCGAGGTGGTAGCCCTTGATTATTTGTCATTGCGCCGCCCTAATGATTCTTATCAGAACATCTTGGTCATGACAGACATGTTCACGCACTATTCCTGGGCTGTAGCTACTCGTGATCAGACTGCTAAAACTACTGTTCGTGCAATTTGGACTCATATTATTCAGCCTTTTGGCTGTCCAGCTCGGTTCCACTCAGATCAAGGGCCAAATCCTGGTCCTGGAGGGCCGCAGACCTGCATGTTTTCCATGTCTCCCTGCTTCAACACACCTGAATCGAATCAAGATTCATGGCCAAGTCCAGCAGAAAGCCAGATAACGAGCCTCATTGCAATCAGCTGTGTTGAAGCAGGGAGACATTGAAAACATGCAGGCCCTCCAGGACCAGGATTCCCCACCCCTGCTGTAGAGAATGCCAAACCTGAACTCGAAGATGCTGAACCTGAACTCCAACAGGAACCCCGTCAATCCACTCGGACCACCCAAGGACAATGCCCTGCTCGTTATAGAGACTAAGACGTTGGTTCAGGTACTGGAACCATTGAAGTCTGGGGGGATGTGGGATTATGGACCTCTTTTATTGTGTTTTTATATTTGTTTTATTTGCATGCTTGTGCTGTGATTTTATTGTTTGGTGTGGACATTTTTTTTTTGAGTGAGGCCATTTCCACTACTTGCAGTCTTCAGAGGCGAACGTGAGCGCACCTGAAACCGATCAGACTAATCAGGGCTGCAGTGTGGGAGTGAGAGATCCCAACATTTAAGCAGGGCAGGTGTGGAGCAGGAGGGAAGCACAGCAGAGGAGACGAGGCCAGTCCACACTACACAGGAGTAGCGAGGCAGTGGAACGGGACAACACAGAGAGAGCCACCAACATGACCCAACGGAGACCACCAGCACCCCGCACGCAGCTCCAACAGCGGCAGGGTCTGATCCCTGCCTTGCTTGTGAGTAGCCGCTGTTGAGAGGGGGGTGCTACAGGGGCGGTGCAACCTCGGCTGTGGGGGATCGATAGCCGTGGGCTTTTTTCTGGCCGTGTTGTATCTGCCTGCAGGGGGTCGCTGCCGGTGTGACCGGACCGGGTGCAGAGGAAGCGGGAACAGGAGCCACTGGCTGCGCGATCCAGGGTGGGCTCAAACCAACGTCCCGGGCGGAGGTCCACACGAGGTCTAACCAACGCAGCGATCAGAAGACTTGGAGCGGGTTCCTCAGGAACTGATGACCGCTGTGGTTTTTATTTTTATTTTTTTTGGAAGGACTAATCCTAGTTTTAATTGAATTTTATTTGTAAACAGTTTTTTTTCCTGTAATAAATACACTGCAAATTCTTAAAGCTTTGTTGTTATTGCGGTTAAACGGGTCCTAGTCCCTCCACTAGGTGGCGTTGTCGAACAACTTTAAATTAACTTAATTGTAACCCCCTCAGCCACATTTACTGTTAAAATTTGGTAATTGTTAATAATCATTAATCCAAATTCCAAAATAATAGTTTAACCAAATTTTGGAGACTAATTACAATGAATTTACTATCTTTTCCTATTAAATGTAGGTGGTGCCCTGAGGTTATCTGATGAAATCAGATCCACATTCCTTTAATTAATAATTATATTAGATCATCATTAATTACTGATAGCCGAATTCATTAAGTTGAAAACACAACATTATTGGTGCAATGTGAGCCAGAAGAACATTAATGATGTGAACTCCAACAGATGTCTCAGGCATCTGTTTAGGATGCCTTCTGGACACCTTAACGAGAAGGTTTTCCAGGTATGTCCCACCAGGAGAACCCGGCGGTCCCAGGGCCCAGGATCCCTGTGGCTACAGCGTCCTCTGTCGATCTGTTAGACCTGTAGGCGAACTGGTAGGGGTCGAGATTTTCAGGGAGGAATGAGGTGATGTGATCCCGTACCAGTTTCTCGAAGCACTTCATCACCACTGGAGTGAGAGCTACTGGCCGGTAGTCATTGAGGCTGGAGATGTGTTGCTTCTTGGGCAGGGGGACGATGGTGGAAGACTTCAGGCAGGGTGGGACAATGGACTGGGACAGTGACCAGTTGAAAATGATGGTAAACACACCAGCCAGCTGATCAGCACAGTCCTTCAGCACCCGTCCAGGGATACCGTCGGGTCCGGCTGCCTTCCATGGTTTGACTCCCCGTAGCGTGCGCCTCACCTCGTGCTCCACCAGTATGAGGCTGGCGCTGCTCTGGGCCGCAGGGTGAGGTGTAGCTACCCCCGGAGATCCTGTCTCAAAGCGGGCAAAGAAGCTGTTCAGCTCCTCCGCCAGTGAGGCTCCTCCCTCAGCAGCTCCTGTCTTTACCCTGAAGTTTGTGAGGTGCTGGACCCCCCGCCACACCTGTCTGCTGTTGTTGCTCTCCAGGCGATCCTCGATCCTCCTCCTGTAGTCCCTCTTGGCCTTTCTGATGCCTCTCTTCAGGTTGGCTCTGGCTGCACTGTACAGGGCGCTGTCACCAGCCCTGAAGGCAGTGTTTCTGTCCTTGAGCAGGGAGGACAGCGACCATAGCCAGAGAGCCACCGACCCAAGAAGCACACACCCATCATGCATCAGGAGGAGTGGAGGTGAGGACAGACAGGGGGCAGCGGAAGGACCCAGACCCAGGGCCAACCACCCTCAGGCCCACCGGGGCCACCCCCCACAGGGCACCACACTCTCTCCACACATACATACCTCCAATCGCCCACACATATACACCCACACATACAGACATACATACATACTTACAGATACACACCCACACACGCATACATACATGCTCACAGAAACATACCCACACATACATACACACTTACACATACACAGTCACACGCATATACATACATATCCAGATACACACCCACACACTCGCATACACATACATACATACCCACTCATACAAAAAAAACCTGGAGGATTGTTGATATGAATAACCCAGCCCTGCCGGACTGCCTGACTTCACTGGGGCTACATATGAGGCGTCAATAACACTTTCAATGCCACAGAAGATGAAATGCTGACATTTTATTACAAGTACCATAAGTTATGGAAGATATGTGTCTGTCTAGTTCTTTGAAACTAAAGGCTCTAAATTGGTAGACTGCGCCCGGTCTATGCACGGTCTAGGCGGGCTGTCAGCGCAAGAAGTCAACGGGGCGTGTCCACAACATTTTGCAATATTCGTGAACGGGCGCAGAGTGGCGCACTCATGCCATCATCCCGCCCACCGGTGCAGGTGGTAAGAGGGAGGAGAGAAAGTGGCTTTAACCCAGCTGAGCACAATTTGACCACTCAAATGAACACTGCTCCTCATTTTTAAATGCACTGCACCGAAGCTCACTGCTAAATTAACATGATGAAATACATGTTATTTCCTGGCTGCTCTGCTACATCCCAGACGATCTGAGGGTAATTAAGCTTATTTCTGCTTCTTTGTATCACAAGTCAGGTTCAGCTGCACATAAATAAATGAAAAACTATCTGTCTTGTACCTTTAAAGACTTACCGACTTTATTGTATGCATATGTGTGTACAGATTACTGATTGATTAAATATGAATATGAACCCCCGACCCCCCCGCCCACCCCCAGAAGCTGAAAGACTTCACAAAAAAAGAAATGAATAAATCAGTGAAATAATAACTTCTTTTTGCTGCAGCCCAGGTTCCCTCCTCCTCAAAATCACAGGTAGAAATGATGATTAACGTGCCCCATGCGGGGCAATCCACATAGAATCACACCCGTAATGTCTTGTTTTTAGTTTTTAATTAGATCAATCTCCACAGTCCTCGACAAAGCGAGATATCAACTGGATCATACTGAATTGCAGCAGAACAGAACGCCTTCTCTGTAATGCATGACATCCCTTCACCAACATGAACAGTCCACCAGCACGTAAGAGTGTCAACCTTCGTGATTCGAAAAATGAAGTTTGAAGCTATGGAGTCACAGACAACTGACTCTAAATACACTTACTGTAGTTCCTTTTCATAGTGCTACAGAACGCGCATTTTAAGATAACTTTATTTTTTTTGGTTGGCCTCCTTTTTGTCGGTTCTTTCGTTTTACCATCCCTTATTTTATTTTCCCTAGATTTCAGCTTAGACCATGGGCGAAAATGGTTAGAAGCGCAGCCCTCTCTGTGTAATGCTGTGTCTAGAACAGCCAGCATTCTTACACCCTCTCCAAAGGCTGCAACGGTCAGTCAGACCGTCATATATTTTGCAGTGTTTTTGCACAGGAGCAGACCAACAGGTTGTTTTTCTGTAATCTAATGTATTCAAAATTAAGATAAATAAACAAAATTCAAGAGGATCAGCAAACCTTTTAATGCCTCTTCTCTGCTTTATTACTGCCTCAAATCAGGTTTTCAGGTATAAACACGCACACACACACACCAACACACACAAAATAGTTGTATTATTACAACAGCTTCTACCCACAAGCTGTGAAAGCCATTACCCCACCACCACCCCTCTCCTGGCCCGATTTATCCCCCCCCCCCCCCCCCCCCCCCCCCCGCCCCAACTGCCTCCAGCTCCCCCCCAGTCACCCATATAGCACAGAGTCACTTTACATGTGTGCATTTACCTTGTGTGTCAGCTCTCCTTTTTGCATTGCACACCATTTCACGTTTGCTCCTTTGTTATATTTGTTTTATATATATGTATCTATGTTTTTATAATGTCCTCATGCTGCCACAGAGGACGCCAAACAATATTTCACTGTACATACCTGTTGCCTAACAAGTTTTTATAGTGACAATAAAGATCTATCTATCTATCTAGATAGATACAACTTTATTAATCTCCCAAAGGGAGAAATTCAGGTGTCCAGCAGCACACACAAATCATTTGAGATCTATCTATCTCTTATTAACCATCAATAATAATCAAGAACATATTAAAATTTGTAAAATAAGTCTCCCCGGCTGCGCACCAGGATGGACACCTTCCCACACGGTCCTTACCCTGCTCATTTGATTCTGGGACTGCAGGCTCGACAGGACAAAAGTATTTATTTAGAAAATATGTTCGTTCTAAAATTAATTTTTGGAAACGAGAAATACATAGTTTGCTGTACTTTGATGGAGGATATAATATTTTACCTGAATCCAATCCAATCCAATCCAGTTTATTTATAAAGCACTACTAAAAACAACAGTGTTGACCAAAGTGCTGTACAAACACAAAGTAAAAACAATAGAAATAGACATGAAAAAAAGACAACACTGACTTTCAGTAAAATACAATCTCACACTAGTTAAAAGCCAAAGAAAATAAGTGAGTCTTAAGACACGGCTTAAAAACAGGTAGAGAATCCGATTGCTTTATGTGCAGAGGTAAATCATTCCACAGTTTCGGACCGACAGTAGAAAACGCTCGGTAACCCCTGCATTTGAGATTTGTGTCAGGAATCGCAAGTAGAGCCTTGTTTGCTGATCTAACACTAGAACTTCCAGGTTTTTCTTGCCTACCTATACATTCTAGAGAGGGGCCAAATGGCCCCTGATTTTAAATGCGCAACTCAGCGGCCACTGTTGGCCCTTCTTTTCATTTGTAAATGCAGCCGATACCTTCCAGCTTGTTGGTTCATGCAGACCTCTGAGGGGGAGGGGGAGGCTTGAAATGAAAAGAGCCAGGAACCACTGAGAGCTTTCCTCTTGAGGATGGCAGAGAAGATTCTTTCCAAACACAGTGAACTTGTTTAGTCATCAGAAATAGTCTAAAAAACTATTAACTGTTTTTAACATTTTTTCCACACCTGTGATTCGGTTTATTCGGTTGAACATGTGTAGTTTGAGTGGTTAGAGCAGGGGTCGGCAATTAGATTTGGCAGCGGGCCACTTTTTTGGGGGGCACTTCAATCGCGGGCCAAGGGGTCTCTGGCTTGCGCGCGCGTCCATCCGCGGACTGGACGAAGTGGGGGGGGGGGGCACCGGACATGTTTAACCTTCCTCTTGTGTTAGGGTCGGCACCGACCCGTTTCACTTTTTAAATGCAAAAATGAGTCACTAAAAATTTATTTTTTGCACCAAGTCTTTTTGACTTTGTCAGGAACCTTGAGTTCAACAAAATTAAACTTTTTTCTTTTTTTTCACTGCATGATAAAATTGTCTGGTTGAAATTGTGTCATTTGTGGTGTTAGGGTCGGTAGCGACCCGGTTATAAAAAATAAGATTATAAAGTACAAATTAGAGCCAAAATTGAAATCATAAGTGCATTGTCAGCCAACACACTGATAGCCACCTCCTCTCCCAATCATCTGAGCTTCAGGGGACGCTCATTTATCCAGTATAGCTGCAAAAAAAACAAAAAAAACAGACGGCCATGCCCAGACATGGGAAGTCACTTCACTCATCTGACTTGCAGAGAGCACATCTCCAATTTGCAGCATGCAAGGATGAAAAAAGGATTTATGGTGAAAGACAATTTGGAATACATTTTTGGAGAAAATGAGGGAGAAGACAGACCAGTATAGCGATAGAGGAGCAAGTTTTTCAGGAAGAGGACAATGTGGAGAAACAACCACACAGACACATCTGAGTCTGATGAGGAGGCCACTGGTGCTGAGGCTGTCCCTGCTGAAGGATTCAAGCCAAAATTGGTAGGATCTTAGGCAGGAAATTGACTTGTCAAGCCACACATTGAGCAAAGCGGCACCGAGATCCAGATGCTGCAGCCTTTGTCAGACTATTGCAGAGCTCACTAAGCACTCCGACCACACCACCAGCAACACAGAGAGAATCTGCATCAGCATCCTCCTCAGCAGCCCTGCCTCAGCACCAACCAGAAGAGCCACTCAGTCAGGCCATCTGACTATAAAAAAAAGAGGAGTCAGGTATGCCCAACCAGGAATGACAGAATGACACATATTGTGTTTCAAATGCAAGAAATATCTCCGTAAACAACACACAAAAAGTGTAACTTTTTGCCACACATGCATCTAAATACACACACACACAAAAAGTGTAACTTTTTGCCACACATGCATCTAAATACACACACACACACACACGCGCACAAACACGCACACAAGTGTGTTCTGCACATGGAGACCTTTACTCTGATTTCCCTTCCTAATAGTTTTGGAAGTTGTAGTTGGTTTCTATTGGTTTGATTTGACTTGCAAATCAATATTTTCTGTTATGACCTGTACTGTGTTTTAAAGTGTTTATATTGAAGTTGTATTTCTGACATTTCATTTCATTTTTTGCATTTTCTTGAAGAGAATATGTACGGGTCGGAACTGATCCATAACACCATAGATGTCACTATAGTGATTAATTTTTGAATGAAAAAATGAATCAAACAAATTCATTTCAGAGATGGGTTCTATACTCCTCAGTAATATTCAGGTAACACAACAACGTTGTATTTCATTACATGATTCTCTTGAGGGTAATTGTTCTTTTTTTTATTGAAATCGCGGGGTATACTGATGTTACAAAAATGGCCCAGAGACCCACATCAAAACTGTTAAACCCAACAATTTCATGGCTAAGGAAGCCTAACAAGGTAACAAAGAGATGAAAAACATAACGGGATGATAGGTTGTTGTTTTAGTGTTTTTTAGAGCTGATTTAAGACACGGGTCGAAACCGACCCGTTAACACCGGGGATGGTAACAGAAAGCTAACACAGGAGAAGGGTTAATGCGACTGCATTCGCGCGACAAATGACACCGCGCCGTGCTAGATGCATGAGTTTCATCACTGGTGTCTGAATTCATCCGTGCGACGCTCACGCTGGTACAAATATGCAACACAGAACATCCTGCAGAAACATCACAGCCTCCTCATCACCGTCTCCTGCACAGCAGTAGTGGACAGGATTCTTCTGTTTGTCCTGCGGTCCTGTGTGCACCCGGCTGTCTGTGTGTCTGTGTGTGCGCGCGCGCATACTGATCGATGGTGCGGTTTTTGTTCTTTTTGTTTTTATGACTGTTTTTACTGTTCAGCACTTTCATGAATATGAGAAGTGCTTTTACAAATAAAGATTGAGACTGAGATGCTCCGCCTGCAACTGTCACTGTTCTTTATCTGGCATGGGGGAGTCAGCTCCGGCTGCAGCCGACGCTTCTGGATCATGCTGCCCTCCGGTCCGAGCTCGGTGAGTTCCACCGTCTTCTGCAGGAGCTGCTCCCGGACGGCCGGTTCCAGCGCTACTTCAGGCCGATGCTGTGTTTCCACCAGAAGTGGTGAACAAGTGAGATCGCGCACGCCGCTCGCCTTGGCATCATGCCAACTGTTCTGCGTGGTCGGAGCCCTGCTGCCCTTCATCAGCACGTCCGTGAAGACCTCCACGCTGACAGGCTGTCCTGGCGCCAATTCGCTTGAAAGGTTCAATTATTTCAACTCTAGCGACAAGCGTGGAGCGATGAAGCGGCGGGCGGTGGGCGAGGCCGAGTGGCAGTGCAAGTTGACGGGCGCGCGGATTCTTCGCTGAAAATGCTCGCCGCCCGCCGCTCAAGGTTGAGTGACAATCGCGTCATTACAGTGACTTTGTATGTAATCTCGTCGCCCAAAAAATTTGCGTCGCGTCCACTGGAAACACACCGTTACACTCCAACTTACTGGAGAATAAACACACACGGTGAGCTCGGTGCAGCGCACTCACTTGCGCTCTATGTTCATGAGACGACGTGCCACTACTCTTTATTTTTCAGTGACAAACCGGAAACCACAACTAAACAACACATCTTTCGAAGATTGTCTATTGCAACACAATGACAGATATCGCACTCCAACAGAGGTGCGTGCGTCCGCTCGAGGGCCCGGGGTAATGCGTGTGTTTGTGCGCGCGCTTGTTGGAATCCTCTCGCGGGCTGGATTGGACAGTTAGGTGGGCCACATTTGGCCCGCGGGCCGCTAATTGCCAACCCCTGAGTTAGAGTTTGCAGAGCTATTGAAATAGTGTACAGATATCCTGTTTTGCAATGAGCGATAATCACCTTCCTTTTTACTTTTGTTGGGACAGAAAAGCATTACCAAAACTAGTTTTGGTAAACTGCAAGTCTCAGGTTTTTCTCCTCTACCTATAGAGGAATAATTAATTTATCATCACAGAGGATGCCTGAACCAGACTGCAGAAAGAGCCTCACTGACCAGTTATTGTGTTTGTCCTGATCTTATTAGCTAGCAATGTTGTGATAAAATAAGTTATGTTGCTAAATTAACATTTGTGACTGGGAGACATTTTAATGAGCCATACAAATGACGAAGAAGGGGAAGAAATGGCTCACATTTCAGTGGCCGGTGGCTCAACACGTCTGTTTCGTTCAGTGCATTCTCAAGCAAACTCTGAGTTTTACTTGAATTTACAGACATTACAGTGAAATACGATCCCAGATGGACCAGTCTATTCTGGTTAAAATACTGTTGTATCATATATCAATTCAGCAGAATTGTTGGATCTTTACGACCATTACCAGGAAGCCCTAAAAATACTAGTATTAAAATATTAGTGCATCCATATCAGATGGATCCATTTCCAAAAGATGCATTTCAGAACAAATTCTGGTCAAAATACTGTTGTAATACAATTTTTACTATGCAGATATGATTAACTCCTTTTTCCTAGGTTTTGCTGTGAACGGCATGCTTTGTTGCCACGACCCACAGACAGAGGACAGGAGGCTGATTTCTGTGTCTTAGTGATTTTGCAAATCTGTGGTTTAGAGTTATGTTGCTCATAAATGAAAGACTGTTTTGTACTGTGGAAGACCCCTCAACCGGTAACTTGACTGTATGCATATGTGTGTGTATAGATTAAATATGATGTGCTGCATGCCCCCACACACACAAACAAAAGGAAAAAAAAAGCTCTTCATACTAAATAATGATAAACCGACAATGTATATGCCTCATTTTCTCTAAATAATGTGTAATAAAAGAGCAGATAAACAGCTGGTGGAGCCAAAATAAAAGACATGAAAATATATAAAATAATAAAACCACTACTGGTATTACTACTCCGTGATAATGTATAAAGAGGTGCGAGTCGATGGTATTCTATAAAACTTGCCCGTTTTGTTGTTTTTCTAAAAACGGTTTGTGTCACTGGCAGCAAACTGACACACAGGATCGCTGCTCTTCCTCCTAACTTTCTGAAGACAACATGCGCAGTAGAGCAGGGAGTGAAGTTTGCCTCCCTCCCCCACACACTCTGGCCAATCAATCTAAAAAAAGAAGTTGCCTTGCAGTGGCTCTGCATGTCCCCATTGTCCTCTGCTGAAGAGCCTTGTTTTCATGACAAAAGCATCTCTTCACACCTTCCTTGGGGCCATTTGGCCCCGCTGTAGAAGAGATGCACCAAAAGGCCAAATGGCCCCACTGCTAAAGTACAAGTGCTAAGGCAGTGTCCCAGCACTTAAGGCACCAACAGTTCAGACAAATATGGTGGGGCAAGACCATTTAAAGATTTGAAAACAAGTAAAAGAACTTTAAAATCAATCCGGTAGTGGACAGGTAGCCAATGAAGAGATGACAACACTGACGATATGTAGTCGTATTTTTGTGTGCCAGTTAAAAGGCAAGCTGCAGCATTTTGGATGAGCTGCAGACACTTGAGTAAACTCTCCTCAATGCCAGCATAAAGAGCGTTAGAATACTCCAGCCGAGCTGAAATGAAAGCATGAATTAATATTTCAAAATTGTGTCTTGAGAGGAAAGATTTTACCTTAGCAAGCTGTCTCAGATGGAAAAAAACTTGATTTCACAACAGCACTAATTTGCTTATCAAGGTTGAGTTCATGGTCCATTTTAACACCCAGGTTGGTAACAGTGGGCCGAACAAACTGAGTCAAAGGCCCCAAGTTAACTGGTTTACTGCTGGGCTTACGAGGACCAACCAGAAGAACCTCAGTTTTGCTGTCATTAAGACACAAAAAATGTTCTGACATCCAGTCCTTAGTCGCATTAATGCACTCCAAAAGTTGAGCAGCACTGAATGAATCTTCACACTTCAGAGGAACATTGATTTGACAGTCATCGTCGTAAAGATGGAAGGACACATGAAACCTCCATAGAACAGATCTCAGAGGAAGCAGATATAAAGAAAAAAGAAGTGGCCCAAGGACTGACTCCTGTGGCACGCTGCACGACACAGGGGCTGAAAAGGACACAAAATCACCAATTTTAACACAAAAACTTCTGTCTTTCAAGTAGGAGCGAAACCACTCTAAAGCAGATCCCTGAATCCCAACCAGATTTTCAAGGCGGAAAAGTAGGATTTCATGATCCACTGTATCGAACATGTCGTGGATTTTTATTTAAAAGTATTCTAGGCCAGTTGCGATGCAAAAAACCCACAAACATATTTTCCAGAAAAATCATAAAATCTTCAATCATATTCACTCTTGGTTCTTCCAGGAAAAATCAGAGTCGGAGTCAGAATGCAAATAGAGAGCTTTATTGCTAAAACCCCCGGCAACCAGCCCGACCAAAAGGAACTGGAGCAAAGACTGATCTCAGCCTCGCCCTTTTTATACTGTTTCTGGAAGTGCACCTGTTTTCCAGGCCCCCCCTCTGCTCCACTATATGAAACTTTGTTGGGACTGTACACATGCTAAACACTCATAGTGATATTACTCCGTAGTGAATGTACACCTCTTGGCACAGCTGCAAACCTGTTAGTTCCCTCTCTCCTTCCTTCACAAAGGTGCCCAGTCCTTGACCCCCCCCCCCCCCCCCCAGTCCTCTCTATCAGGACTTTCAACTTCTCCATACATCGCACACCAGAGCCAAGTACTTTCTATAACATTTCATATAGTTCTTCATTGCTTGACATTTGGGTCCCACTTGTGAAAAAAGGAAACAGAAGCCCAGACCAGGTGGCCTCTGCCTCTGAAAAAAGAAAAAAAAAAAAACAGACTGGCAGGCTGCCAGGTGGTTGCCACTAAGAAAAAAAGGAAAAAAGGCATGCAAAAAAAAAAAAAACAAAAAGAGAGGCAAACTAATACTTGGGTTTTGTGTCACACATAATACATCTTTTTCCCACACCTGTTTACACAATCACTCTGCACCAAAACAGAGACATGAATAATATGAAAATTACTAAATAACATATTTTAATAAACATGATGTGAAGAAAACTACATAATTATTCAACAAACGCTGCAGTCAAGTCCAATAAAACTAACGGAGCCATATGTCCAGAGTCAGCAAACATAAAAATGTCATTAAAAACTTTCAGTAGAGCTGTCTCAGTACTGCTGAGATTTTTAAAACCCGACTGAAAAATTTCTGGGACCTGTTGCTCATCTAAAAAATGTTTCAGCTGATTTAAAACACATTTTTCCAAGATTTTAGACAGAAATGGAAGTTTGGAAATCGGACGCGAGTTTGCAGGATCTTTTGGATCAAGGCCAGACTTTTTCAACAATGGCTGAACAACAGCATGTTTCAAACTTTTGTCGACCACTCCACTTGTCAAGCTTCCATTAATATAATGTAAAACAAAAGTTGCAATAGAAGGAAACACTTTTTTGAACAGACGTGGAAGAGTAGCATAATTTGGGGGCAGGCTTCATTTCACTAACCACTTTTTCCAAACAAGAGAGTGTTAGTGGCTCAAACTTATGGAACAGAGCTGAGCAAGAGGCAGAAACAGGTGAAGTGACAGCTGGAGGGCTGAGAAGGGCCGAGAAGACAATCTGATTCACAAAAAAGTTCAGGAAATTCTCACAGACCTCAGGTGAGGCTTCCAGGCCATCCGACTGAGGAACATTTAGAACTGTGTTCACCATATTAAAAATAACTCATGGATTTTGCCTATTGGCTGTCACAATATCAGTAAAATATTTAGCTTTCGCTGCTTTTACACATTTCTGATACCTTCGCAGACATTTCTGTAAAATTTCAAGAGACACCTGCAGCCTATCCTTTTTTTTTTTGATTCTGTAATTGGCACCTCTGGGGACGCTGCAGTGCTCCTGCTGTCAACTACCGTGTTCACTGTTGTATTGAGATTTATTACATTAGTTTATTTATTTTTATCACAATTTTACGTTGTTATTATTATTTAGTTGTAAACTGACAGCAGCCTACAGTAATTCTCTATACCTGGAGGTGACACGTGAGCACTTCCATGCGCCACTGCAGGTTCTGCGCTGGACTGTACAGCAGCTGGAGATCGATCAGGCATTTTTGGGGTGGAAGGATTACATTTTTTTCGCTGTTTGGCCTGCGACTGTTCTGACTCTGATTCAGAACTTTCCTCCTCTTCACTCCAGTCAAGATCGCTGATGTCCGACACGTCTCCGCCATCCGATTCCCCCTCACTGACCTCCTGCATCATTGCTAAAGCTTCTTCCACCTTATATCTCTTATGCTTCTTTTCATTGTCTTTCTTTTGGGATTTGGTTGATATTTTTGGCCGTCTGTCTGATTGTCTGCTGTCAGAGCTCGCTCCCTGTTCAGATGAGCGCATATGAACCAAAACAATTCAATCGCAGAAAAAAGCCCTGCGAAGTGCGTCTTTTTTTATCAGCAGTCTGTGAGACTGCTGTTGGGTTTTGGAGGTATAAATACTTTGTAATATTATGTGTGTCATTGTTAGGACCTTATTTGCTTCAGAAACCTTATTTGCTTCAGAAAAACATACAAGACACATATTTAGGAAAAGTCAAAGAAATAGGACAGGGGAATTATTTTTAACAGATTTATTTGAATTATAAAAACCCAAAAGGTCTGTCAGACCGTCTAGGCTGTTCTAGTGTTAATCACCTGCGTTTGGACGGAAAAAACACTGTGCAACAGTTGCGCGTTTCGTGATTCATATTGTGGGTGATAAGGTATTACATGACACATGGGAGTTTTTTGTCCAATCCCATTGAAAACTAGAATTTGGCACTCAGAGAGTGCAGACCTCCGCCACAGCTCAAATCACTCACCAACTAATAAGAACACCATATATCAGGGATCGCGATGGCGGCCCGCAGGCCGGATCCGGCCTGCCGAACCATCCAATCCGGCCCGTTATAGGATTCCTACATGCGCGTTCGTGCACGCACACACACGCACGCACGCATTACCCGGGCCCTCGAGCAGACGCACGCACCCCGAACTGACGGTTCTCTCCCCCGGTCTCTGCAGGTGCATAGTAGCCTACAGTAATTCTCTATACCTGGAAATGACACGTGAATGCTTTCATGTGAATGCATAGTTGGGCAGGCTCCCTGTTGGCGGGCCTGCCCAACTATGTGAAAGACTGCCCTATCTCTCAATGATAAAGAATCGTTGAAAAAATTCCTGGATCCAGACAGAGATCGGGATCATCACCAAAACTTAATGGATTCTAAGTTAGCCCAAGACCCACCTTTCCACAAAGTTTCATTGCAATTCGTCCATTACTTTTTCCAGAATCTTGCTAACAAACCAACCAACCAACCAACCAATCAACCAACCAATCAACAAACCAACAAACCGACGTGATTACATGACCTCCTGACGGAGGTAACAATCGTATTAGAAGCATCTGTATTTAAAGCGATCCAGATTCTATCCTCCCAGGTGAAGCGCATTATTCAGTTTCTGTGACATGATGAAAAGATCTCTGTCCCACTTTACAGGATCTGATGTTAAGCGGTCTTCAGCCCTGAGCAGAGTGTTTTGTCTTGATGGATATCTGCTGAAACAGGTCAAACATCTTCACGATGCGCTCAGCCGCATGTTCTCTGTAGCCCTCCGCTCCACCGCGAGGCTCCAGATGCTGCGGCGCAGAGCTCAGCCAGCAGCCCGCTGACAGCGGCGCTCAGCGGACCCCCAGTCCGCGGTGCGACCCGCTGCTCAGCCCAGTCACCACGTCTGGTCCTCCACTGAGCTGCTGCTGCACGCCCATGTGTCTGGACAGAGACCGGATCAGAAACATGAAAATATTTGTTAATTATTTCTAAATAAAAATATTTATAATGTATTTATTTCATAAGTGATCTTAATGGCACTGACAAGCTGGGAACTTGCCTCTGAGGTTTTCTCAAACGAATTCTCACCAATTCGTCCTGGCACCGCCCCCAGCTGATTCTGTTGACACCTCCCCCTGGTGCACGGCTACGCCCATCTCAGCGCAAGCGCAGTGGACCTGCCAGAAATCCATTCACGAAAATATGACTGCACCACTGCCGGTTTGCGATCTCTGCATTGCGCCATGAAAATACAGCCGTAAATGTTCCTTCATCCTAATGTGTATTTTCTACAGTAATTTATAATCATATGATTTTCTTTTTTTTGGTACCTTAAATGGGTAAAGAAACATATATGGTCACTTCATTGACTTTGATTTGCAGGCTAAATTATAACTTTTTGTCAAAAGTCAGAAAGGATAAAATGTCCTCTAATATACACCAATAACATTCTAGGATTGAAATTTATAATTTAGAAGTGTTTCAATGAGTGGCCTGTAACGGGTTACGGAAAAGTACAGCAGCCCTTACAAATATGTTTACAATTCTGGCTCAGAGTGTCAGTGTGTGTGTATGTGTGTGCGCACCTGCATATCAGTGCTTATCAATGATATGTACTATATATAAAACAAGATAATACTGTTTTAGATGTCAAACTGTAAGATTTATGACCCCCAATAAACCCCTCCCCATTTCCGACCCTCGCCATCTGGCCGACCCCGCCCCCCCACCATTCTCCACCATTGTTGAAAAAGTCTGGCCTTGATCCAAAAGATCCTGCAAACTCGCTTCCGATTTCCAAACTTCCATTTCTGTCTAAAATCTTGGAAAAATGTGTTTTAAATCAGCTGAAACATTTTTTAGATGAGCAACAGGTCCCAGAAATTTTTCAGTCGGGTTTTAAAAATCTCCGCAGTACTGAGACAGCTCTACTGAAAGTTTTTAATGACATTTTTATGTTTGCTGACTCTGGACATATAGCTCCGTTAGTTTTATTGGACTTGACTGCAGCGTTTGTTGAATAATTATGTAGTTTTCTTCACATCATGTTTATTAAAATATGTTATTTAGTAATTTTCATATTATTCATGTCTCTGTTTTGGTGCAGAGTGATTGTGTAAACAGGTGTGGGAAAAAGATGTATTATGTGTGACACAAAACCCAAGTATTAGTTTGCCTCTCTTTTTGTTTTTTTTTTTTTTGCATGCCTTTTTTCCTTTTTTTCTTAGTGGCAACCACCTGGCAGCCTGCCAGTCTGTTTTTTTTTTTTTCTTTTTTCAGAGGCAGAGGCCACCTGGTCTGGGCTTCTGTTTCCTTTTTTCACAAGTGGGACCCAAATGTCAAGCAATGAAGAACTATATGAAATGTTATAGAAAGTACTTGGCTCTGGTGTGCGATGTATGGAGAAGTTGAAAGTCCTGATAGAGAGGACTGGGGGGGGGGGGGGGGGTCAAGGACTGGGCACCTTTGTGAAGGAAGGAGAGAGGGAACTAACAGGTTTGCAGCTGTGCCAAGAGGTGTACATTCACTACGGAGTAATATCACTATGAGTGTTTAGCATGTGTACAGTCCCAACAAAGTTTCATATAGTGGAGCAGAGGGGGGGCCTGGAAAACAGGTGCACTTCCAGAAACAGTATAAAAAGGGCGAGGCTGAGATCAGTCTTTGCTCCAGTTCCTTTTGGTCGGGCTGGTTGCCGGGGGTTTTAGCAATAAAGCTCTCTATTTGCATTCTGACTCCGACTCTGATTTTTCCTGGAAGAACCAAGAGTGAATATGATTGAAGATTTTATGATTTTTCTGGAAAATATGTTTGTGGGTTTTTTGCATCGCAACTGGCCTAGGATACTTTTAAATAAAAATCCACGACAATTCCCCCCGACCCCCATTTGTTCCCCGACCCACCCCCCATTTGCCCCCCCCCCAAGGTCTTTTGAAGTTTTTATTATGGGTTAGGTGTTTACACATCTGAAGGGATGACTAGGAGCAAGACAGACTTGAAATTTTAAAGCAGAACTATGCAAGATTTGCTTTAGCGCTCCCCCTACTGGTCTCCTGTGAAAGCTCACTGTCGTAAACGTCCTCTGCAACACCCCTCCTCCCCCACCCCCGCCCCCCCGCATGCAGAGCGAGTCCCACTCCCATTTCCTTATATTCCGCTCGTTAGACAAAGTTTTTTTTCTGTCTTTTTGGTTTTGCCATCCGTGAGCACCAAAGGGTGGCATAGCTAACGCTAGTGAGGGTTTCATGGTTGTTTTACGCACTTTTGTTAAATCTTCTGCAGCGGCAGTGCTGGTCTGGCTGTGGTCTCATCTACAGGCTTGGGTGAATGTTTCGGTTGTAATGTTGGTTTCATGTGTATGTTTGAAGGTTTAAAGATATTTGTGTTTTGTGCAATGTGTATATTTGTTTATTGTGTAAGTTTCTGTTTATTAATATGTATATTTGTATGTTTTCAGTTGTCACGTTTGGGGTTTGGGTGTTAAAGGTGCCTTAAGGAGTTTGCACGTTTTATGCGAAACAGCGCCCCCTGCAGGCCTTGGGCGTAACGCAGCTCAGTGAAAAACTCGTCCCTGTGGCTCCTGTGCACGGAAGAGGGGGACTCCGTCTTCGCTCGTTTAGAAGTGCTCAAGTAAGATTTAAGTTTCTTCTCCCTGGTGGAGTCTGTGTGGAGCTGTGGCAGTGCTAGAAGCCAGTCTGTTCTGACTTTCTGGAAGATCCTGCTCAGTTGTTGCTCACTAAGCATCTGGCGGAGTAATGGCGGACAAAATGAAACCTAACCAGCCGGAGCGCGCATTACATCATTCCTTTCAAATTCTCCCCAAAAAAATGCTGGTGCCGGACCGGCACTGCAACTTTCAAGTGACAGTTTAGCGCTGTTAGAGGTACTGGTAATGAATATGTCAGGGCACATTGTACACATCATTAAAAATGTGTAACATATTTATGGTGGAAAATAAGTATTTTTAAGGTTGTAAAACTCCTTAATGCACCTTTAAAGAGAATAAACCCTGAGCATTAAGAAGGAACAGTTGTGCTGTCCTCGTCTTCATCACGCCGAGGGAGGTACAAGTCTGGACGTGGACAAAGTGACAACACCTGGCGACGACGGTCCTGGGTATTCGGGATAGTGGAGATCAAGGGTTCCTGTAGACCAGACGGGTCTGCAGAAAACACATGATGTGAATTCACAAGACTGGAGCAGTGTACCTATTAATGTTGATTTATAGTGATTGTTTATCACTGTTATTTGTATTTTGTTTTTTGCAAAAGAAATCTGTTGTTTCTTCAAAAAAAAAAAAAAGGTGCCTGACTACTAAAAATGTGCACTGTTTTGTAAATTGTTTTATAAGAAGTTGAACTCCATTTGATTAAAATGTTTATCTTTGGCAGCTCTCTTGTTTTTGCATGTCTGTAACAGTGAGGTGTTTGGAGTGAGGAAGTGTAATAATAATGCGTTCATCTTAATGTAATGTGATGGCTGGTGATGGTGGTTTTGATGGAAACTCTGATCTCCTGACAGATACAGTGTGCTGTTCAGAGACTGGATCACAGACACTGATCAGGTTTGCTGCATTTTTGGTGCAAGTGTGTGGGGTAATGTGAAAGTTTCCGAGTAACAGGCTAAATGCTGAGTAATTACCATGTAATAACATGGAAACAGACCTCACTTCCTTTTACAGTACAAATCCACTTTGATAACTATGTAATTTCGAGGTAGGTATTTTTGCAGTTCCTGGGTAATGAATAAGTAGTTACCAGGTAATAGTGTGGAAACAGGCCTCACTTCCTTTTGCAGTAGTCGACAGTTCAAAAGTAATTACCAGGTAAATGTTGTAGTTACTGGGAAATACCAAGAAGTTACCAGGTAAGTAGTAAAAAACACTTGACTAATAGGGAAATACATAGCGTACACACCTAGCAGTACCTAGTAATACCTAGTAAAAAGTCTACATTTCCCAATGATTACATGGTAATTACTTAGCAATTACTTAGTATGTACTTGGCAATTACCGACATAGTTGCTATATACATTATAATTATCCAGTAATTAATACTTACTACCAGGTAGTTACTTGGTATTTGCCTGGAATTGGCTTGGTACTCTAAAAGTACTAGGTAATTAGCAACATAGTTACCCTGTAATTACATGGTAATTTTACAGTAACTTCTCCTTATTACATGGTACTTACCTTGAAATTACATGTTAATACATGGTAATTACCGTCTGTAAAAGGAAGCGTTACCCACATTTATTGAGGTAAAAAAGTTGCATAGTTCTGCTTTAAGTTACTGCTCTCAAAACTTTGTAACATGTAGTGTCCTTTGTGATAAGCATTGTGAAATTTTCTGATGTTTCCCAGTTAACATGGTCACTGTAAGATCTTCACATCTACCCTAATTACAATATATATATATATATATATATATCTAAAAAAAGAAAACACACACAAAATGAGGGAGATTTTTTTTTAAAAAAAAAAAGATGTATAAAGTAGAAAAATGTAGAAATTAATAGTAAAGTCATTCAAAGACAGAGTTGTCATTCTAAAATATTCAAAATATGGGGGGGGGGGGGGGGCAAAAGTAACCGGACCGTGGTTATAAATAAAAAAAAACAAGAATGATTTCAGACTTTTTGCCGTTATATGTCGCTAAGCCTGTCCTTAAACATAACTGTTAAAATTTTCACCTCCCAAAGACACACAAGCAGCTCAAAGGCAAGTGTTTATGTTATTACAGTCCGGCCCCTTTCTACGAAAAATCCCAAAATGCTCCGGCGCCTCTGAACCACAGAGCAGAACCAGGCTGGGTGGACATGTGCCAGGAGCTGAAAGGCAGCTGGAGGACGATGGAGGCTGTTTGGAAGATCCTCCCTGCTGCGGCGCTCCGGGAGGCGGTCAGGCTGAAGCGGCGGCGCTGTGGGAGAGGGGGGACTGTTTTACCCACAGGGCTCTGCGGTAAAACAGTTCCTGATGAAAAACGGCATGGCCCTGCTGCCCCATCCGCCGTATCCCCTCCATTTAGCCCCGTGAGACTTCTGTCTCTTCCCAAGAATGAACACGGAACTGAAGGGGCGGAGCTTTGATGATGTGGAAGAGGTGAAAAAGAAAAATCGAAGGACGCTCTTAAAGGGACCATTACGCATCAGCATGGTGACTGTTCTGAGCAATGGAAATCCCGGCTGTATTCAAGCCGAAGGAGAGGACTTTGAAGGTGACAGTTTTGATTAAATGTGAAAATAAAAAAATAAAAAGTTATAACCACAGTCTTTTGGGTCCCCCCTCGTAAAGCCACACACACTTAATCAGGAAGCATAGACACACTCTTGAATAAAAAGCAGAATAACTGGTTAATCATTTCTACAAACTCAAATTCAATTTTCCGTATAAGAGACAATAATGATGTTATCGATGTACGCCAAACAAAACCGAGTCACCAGGTAATGTCAGCTTTGGAAGCTGCTGTCTGACAGCTGCAACGCAGACAGTTGGACTGTCAAAAAAAAACAAAACATTGCTAATCTTGTAAAACGATATTGTTGGCCACAGAAGGTGAAAGTAAACAAATCCTGTGTATTCCTGTGTACAACAGAACACAAAACCACAACTGTGTACCATTTTGCTCTGGCTGCTATTAAAATAGCATTAAAGCTAGGGTAGATGAAGTTGTCCAAAAGCATTTTTAGTCATACTGAGTGAAATGCTCCTTGCCCCCTGGGAGAAGTCAATACATTATGTGGACGGAAAAAAGTGAGGAAAAAATCTGACCACTGTAGCGGCCACAGGAGTGTAAAAACTCCGACCAATCGTAAGGCGTGGACCGCTCTTAAGGAACCAATCAAATCCCTTCGCCGTTCTGCCAGCCCCCTGCGCATACATTTCAATGGCGTGCGCTGGCCCTGGTTCAGAGCGCGTGCGCGTTGCCAAGGAGCTCTCGGCTCGCGTGAAAAATAGAAGGAAGCGGAGCGGCGCGCTGCGCTGCTATGAGCGTTGTGTGCGGCAGTCAGAAAGGTTAATAACATTGGAGGCGATCACAAACTCCATGCGCGTGGCGCTTCCGCGTCCAGTGCGTTCGCTCCCAACGGGAGCTCCTCCAATGGGGTGGGAGCTGGGCGGAGCCTTGGGGAGATGCTACATTCGTGCTGCATGCTAGTTTTCCAAGATCGTCGACCCTAGCTTTAACATCTGGTACAACCGGAGTTAAAGGAATGAGGCTGTCATTTATTTTTTTTCACAGATCCTGTGCAAATCTGTACTTCTTTGTTCCTGGTTTCAAAATGGGATTTATTGATGTGTTCTTTGGAGACATACATGGCAGTCCTTGTTTCAGCAATGATTGATAGATAGATAGGTAAGATAGATAAGTCTTTATTGTCCCGTGAAGGGAAATTTGTTTCCACAGTCTTTCATGTCAGTTCCAGATGTTATGGACACCATCACATACACCATAAGTAAGACAATAAGACAATTACAAAAACAGAGAATATACAACAAAGAACAACAAACAGCAGTTAACATAGACTGGCAGTAAGTCAGCGAGGTACCTTGTTCAGTACAGCAATAGCAGATGGAACAAAACTCTTGTTAAAACGGGCCCGTCTACATTTAAGAGTCTGATATCAGCGCCCTGAGGGGAGGAGCTGGAAGAAGTTATGAAGAGGGTGATCTGTGTCTAAAACTATTGATTTGGCAAGCCGGGCTGTTGCTCTGTCATTCAGTTCTGAAATGTTTGGTGTGGGAGAGCAGAGTATTTTAGATGCTGTTTGACTTTGTTTCTACTGGAGACTGACAGCATTGTGTAAAAACAGGAAGAACAATACAACAGAATGGACTGAATGATGCTCTGATACAGCAGCAGCAGAAGATGAGGAGCAGCATGGAGAGCACTGAGTGTACGGAGAACATGAAGGCTTTGTTGTGAGCGTTTATGAACATCCATGATGTGGTGCTCGAAGGTGAAGTTACTGTCCAGGGTGATTCCAAGATATTTAAATGTGTTGACCTGTTCATTGCGTTGCTGTTGATGGAGATATGGTTCAGGCTGGGAGTGGGGGAGTAAAGACCATTTCCTTTGTTTTATCAGGGTTAATGTAAAGATGATTGTACATGCACCATTGTGTGAAGTGGGTGACTGAGGTGTGATAGACAGTGATGGAGTGCTGATTAATGCAGTGTTATCAGAGTATTTGCAGTATGTAGTGATTGGTGTGGGGCTTGTACAGTCATTAGTGTAGAGCCGGGTTCCTCAATTAGCGGACCGCGGTCCACGACCGGACCGCGGCACACCTCGCTGCGGACCCAGGGCAAATGACACTTTTCCACAAAAAAAAAAAAGAAAAGAAAAAAAATCTTTTTTTAGCATATATTATTTTTATTGATCACCAATCTATCGCTATGCTCTACTGTTCTATCGCTAATTTTTGTTTAATTTTTAGTCAAATATCTCTCATGTTCCCACTTCTGTTGTATTCAATCACTCAGCGCTCTGCGTGCTGTGTGTGTTCGTGTGTGTACGTGCATGCATGTGTGTGTTTGAGAGAAGAAGGAGACAGCGCTGATTGCCTGTTGCCTGGGTGACAGGATATTATGGGCTGTCATCTCTATGACAACGATGCGCTGATTGGCTGAGAGAACGTGCATGCTAGCAAGACGGGACGGACAGCACCTTCGACCTGCCTTGAACATGACCGACATTAATAAATGGACCCAGGGCCGGTCTCAGGCATAGGCCAACTAGACGGCGGCCTAGGGCGCAATGTGCGGGGGGGGGGAGCTGTGGTCATGACCGTACAAGGGGCGGCCCCACGCTCCATGTTCCGTGTGAGCACCGCTCTTCGCCACCCCGCTCTGCGGCGGCACTCCGTCGCACCGCACTGCTCGGCACTGCCCGGCATCACTCGGTATGGCCCCCCCCCCATCCCCGCTCCCACAGGGAGCTGAAGCCCGGACCCATGCTTGTACGGAAAAAACAAATGTGGACCTTCAAGATTTGTATTTGAAGACCCCTGGTGTAGAGCGTGTAGAGAAAGGGACTGAGGACACAGTTCCTATCCCCACAGCCTGTGGTCTGTTGCTCAAAAAACTATGGATCAAGTGGATGATTGATGATGTTGAAGGACGGGGTGGAGGAGACAGGCCACAGCATCCTCCGTACCACGCTTGGCCTTAAAAGCAAACTGATGTTTGTCCAGCTGAGTATTGACAGCTGGAAGGATGGTCCGTAGAATCAGTTTCTCATAACATTTACTCACTGTAGGTGTGAGAGCAACAGGTCTATAGTGGTTGGGTTCTGAGGGCTGTGGTTTCTTTGGCAATAGAATGATTGTAGATGTTCTCCAGAGTGTGGGCCACCATGCAGTGTGATAAGACTCATGATGGGGAACAGAACAGAACACAGTTCCTGGGCACACAGCCTAAGCACCTAGCAGGGATGCCATCCGGCCCCAGATCCTCGCCAACTTTGCATCGGCTCAATTCCCGTCGAACATCTTCATTTGAACCACTGGTCTAATCCCCATTCTTTTTCCATTGATAAGGGCTACTGTTTAATATAAATAGGATATTTCGCATAGTTAATTGTTGCTTGATAAGGTTCCATAACCAGCAATCCTACATGATTTGTGTGCTGTGTCCACAATTTAGATGCTACAGTTGCTAAAACTGACGGAGGTTTGTGTCATCCAACTGAACTTCTGCTTTCGTTGTATTTTGCAGGATTTTAATGGAAAAAATGTGAAGTGTCCTCATCATACGACCAAACAATAAAATGTTAGTTGTTATCTTCATCATCTGGTTGTCTATGAAGAAACTGCTAACAAATGTCAAGCATTTTAGTCGCTGTCCCAGTGACCATTTGTAACTGCACAGATGAATGGTTCAATATTTCTGTGCACATCTTTTAATAATAACATCAATCCCTCTGGAGAGACAAACAATATTTGTGGACTTTCTACTAATTCTTCCTTCTTAATTATTTTTATTTTTATTTATCTATTTTGTTCCTTCCATGAAAGTATACAACATAAATTGTGAATAAATGTACTCTGCGTTTTTCAAGTCAACACCTCCATGATTGGAAAGGAGCAGCAAGAAGAAAACAATCCTTATAATTGCCTGCCCCTACTTGAACACATTAAATTTAAAAATTAAAAAGAAAAAAAAGATAGTCTAATCTCATATACAAATCCCTTCACCAACAGCACTCTGAATATAACAAAGCTCAAAACTATTCATCATCATCATCATCATTAACATTCAATTTAAATTTCAAGTCCATATTGACAATTTTTCCTTTTTTTTATACATTTTCTTAAATCTATTAATATCTGTACAACCTTTTAAATCTTATAATTGAGAATTCCATATTCTTACACCAACAACCGAAATACACATGTTTCATAGTGGTCCGAGCAACTTGGTGCCTAAAATTGAATCTTCTTCTATGATTTTCATCTTCTGTGGTAAACATGTTAGGGATATACTTTAATTAGGACTACTACTATGGAATAATTGTATCAACTGCACATTAGGCGTTTCCTGAGAGAAGTAAACCAAGGCTATAAGATGCTCTGCTAAGGTGTAAACATACCCACACGTTCCAGAGAAACCAACACACACTCACTAGTGTTCCAAAACATACTGGATAAGGATGTCAGCTCTTGGTTGGCAGCTGACATCAATACCAAATTGTCCAATTGCGAACAAAGTCCAGCCTCTCTGTCGGGGCCCAGCCCAGAAGAACATGGAATAAAAACTCTGTTTCATCAACAATCAGGATCCTTTTGGGGCGAAATACTTTGTGTCTTTCCCTGTAAGGTCCAGCGCTGAGCATTACATTTGGCTATACTTAAATAAATGGTAATAATCTGAAGTCAGTCGTTTTGGCATTCTTTATACCAAGCATAGAATAAAAGAACCAGGTGGAGTCGGCGGGACGGAAGTCCTGGCTCCAACAAACACAAACAACTTTTGCAGATTTTCTGGTAAAACTCTATTTTTGGCTTTAAAGGTCCCATATTATGCAAAGTTTCAGCAAGTTCCAATGGGTCTCAGAGGTCCAATACCAGTCTATTTGATGTTTGTTGCCTAAAAATCCAGTTTTTTCCTGGACTTCAGCCAGCCTGAAGTCCCCTCTCCTGAGCTCTGCTTTACATATAACCCATAACATGGGGCCAGCCTATAACTGGCGGTGACCTCCTCTGTGTCAGGCCGCTGAACTGTGCAGTGAGGTCCTCTGGAGCGGGGAAGGCCAGGACTGCCTCTGTGTGTGGAGCCGGATCCTTGAAGATTTCTTCAAAAATGAGGTCCATCATCTCAGCAACATACCCTGTTTCAGAAAAGACAATGCACAAAGAAACTGTTGTTTTTGTTTTGTTTTTTAATTTTACAGTGACAGAGCTTTTTCCTAAATACGTCCTGGTGTTTGGCACTTTATCTGATTTACTGTTTTCATAAGGTTGCTTTTGGTGTGTTGAAGGTTCTTTCCAAAACAGATGTTTCGGTTGAAAAAATTAATAGAAGAATATGACACTTACGGAATGTTGCTCTGTCTTTAGTTGTTTTCTCTGCATCCTCCTTTCATGGCCTTTGGAAAGTGGACCTTGAAGAGGGGCACACCTTGGTTTTGGCTTGTGGTCGGTTGGCGTTTTCATTATAACACATGGCAGCCAGGTAGAGTCTGGAAGTACAGGAAAGAGAAAATCAAAGACGTTAACGCTGACAGACACTTTTCACTAGACACTCACAGAATTTCTATGTAACCAGTTTATTTTACCTTTAATTTCAGTGAAATATAAAAACCTGGAGAGTCTGCCCTCATGTCGCCACAACGATTACTTTGTCGTCCTGACGGAGCCGCTGCAGCATCACATCCTGCAGTGTCTTCCAGTGGCGAATGACTGCAGGCTCAATGAAGGATCTGGTATGCCGGCGAAATGTGTCATATTGTCATAGTTAGAACCATATTGACAGAGTCAAAGGAAATGTCACAGAGTTTGAATGGTCATAGGTGGAGTCCTGCCCTTTTGAAGATGCCACTGAAGAGGTGTCCTGTAATGGATCTGAATCCAGCTCCTGCTCCTCGTCCAGGTCGAGACGAGATCTCTCTGAAGGTCTCTTTACTGGTGTTGATGATAAATAAAAAGGATCTGTAGTGGATGTCCCAACACCAACATCCTGGCAGGACACAGTAGCCTGGACACCTGTGAAAAAATACAATTTTTACTAAAGGAAGTCTTTCCATGACACATAAAGACAGTAATACATTACATTATAGGTGAATAGTATTATAACAGGTAAATGATTACTAACTTCATCAACAATAAATGAACTACACTTGACTACAGACCTTTACTTCTGACATGAGACTGTAGAGTCCTCCAGGACAGCTGTGTGCCTCCAGAACGGGTCTCCACTGGGTCAGTCTGGCAGGCAGCATCCCTCCATGCAGGAACATCTGTGGTTGCAGTTGATGTGTACTGCACATCAGAAGAATGTTTATCAATATGAATTTCTTTTAACCAGGTTTCTGTTACAGCAATCACTTTGAATGTTCGTTTAATATCACTCAATAGCTCTTTAATTTTTGTTAATTTCCGTTTCAAACTTTGACTGTTAAAGTGAATAATGGAAAATGCCTCACCAGAAACCATATTGGTTCCGGTATTTAACTGCTGTGTAGTAAAATAATCACATTTAACTGGCACTAGTATGGTATCAGTAATATCAGTTTCCATGTTGTAAATTTTTTCACTGTTTGTGTCAATGTTTGTGTCCATGATTTAGGGTGTATGTATGTATGTGTCCTTGATATAGTTTATCCATCCTGTTGCCTCCTTTTGTCCAAGTTAGCATTTAGACTCGGTATTTCTCAAGATCATTCAAGCTTTTTGTCACCGCAACTTTTGCTTCTTCAGGAGTACCATTTGATCTTACAAATATCTTACAATTTGCAGTCCATGTTGCCGATATCTTCTGTTGTTTTCTCAAGAAACGGGCTTCTCGCGCAAGCTCTGCATTCTTTTTTGTCAGATGCTCATTTAGGAACACATCTGTCCCTTTTAACCTTTTGCCTTGTTTAAGCAGACCAATCTTATGTTTTCTGTTTGTAAAACGTAATATTATGGTCGGTTTTGTTTGTTTGTTTTTTTGTGGGAGAGGATGACAGGCCTCAATACTGTTTTTATACACTGTGATCCCTTTTGAGTGCAGAAAGGTTATCACCTGTTGCTCCACAGATTCTTCATCCTGTTCGTTCACAACATCTCCATTTGAAACGGCAACAGCCCTTGCATAAGATCTTGGCATAGTTTTTAGCCCTGAAACAATCACATCATTCATTCTGCTGTACTGTTCCAATTCATCAACTCTGTTCTCTAACATTTGTATTTTTTTGTCTTTCTCATTGTTGAGTAGCTGCAAAGCTCTAACATCCTCTGCTAATTTTAATATTTGCTTCTGTTGTCTGATTGCAGAGACTTCTTCTGTCAGCATTTCTAGTGATGTCTTTATTTCTTCAAGGTCCTCAGCAGATGCTGCGTTCTTTTTTGGTGGCATGTTCTTATGCAGTGTTAACTGTTGCTCACCGTTGACAAAAGCCTGATGTAGCCGCTGGCTGGTGGCTGGAGCACGCTGGTGGCTGGAGCCCGCTGTTAGCTGCGGCCGGTGTTAGCTGGAGCCGGTGTTAGCAGTTTCTTCATAGACAACCAGATGATGAAGATAACAACTAACATTTTATTGTTTGGTCGTATGATGAGGACACTTCACATTTTTTCCATTAAAATCCTGCAAAATACAACGAAAGCAGAAGTTCAGTTGGATGGCACAAACCTCCGTCAGTTTTAGCGTCTGCACCATCTAAATTGTGGACGCAGCACACAAATCATGTAGGACTGCTGGTTATGGAACCTTATCAAATGAAATGGCGCCATGCTCGATGCTCGAGTTTTATTGCTGGTACAAATTTGCAAAACAAAACATCCTGCAGAAACATGACACCTCTCCTCATCGCCGTCTTCTGCACAGCAGCAGTGGACAGCATTCTTCTGATGTTTGTCCCACAGTCCTGTGTGCATCTGGCTGTCTCTCTCTCTCTCTCTCTCTCTCTCTCTCTCTCTCTCTCTCTCTCTCTCTCCCCCCCTGTGTGTGTGTGTGTGTGTGTGTGTGTGTGTGTGTGTGTGTGTGTGTGTGTGTGTGTGTGTGTGCATACTGATCGATGGTGCAGTTTTTGCTCTTTTTTGTTTTTATGACTGTTTTTACTGTTCAGTACTTTGCGTTGTTTTAATGAATATGAAAAGAGGTTTTACAAATAAAGATTGAGATTGAGATGGCTCCGCCCACCACCATCGCTGCTCTGTATTTGGCATGGAGAAGTCAGCTCAATCATCGACCGGTGGGAGGCGGCAAGTGGCAGTGAAAGTCGATGGGCACGCAAATTTTTTTGCTGGAAACGCTCGCCGCCCGCCGCTCAAGATTGAGTGACAATCGTAATTACATTGACTTTGTATGTAATCTTTTGTATGTAAAACTTTGCGTCGCATCTGGTGGAACATGAGATTAACTGGACAATGTGGCACCCTCTATGGGCAGCAGAAAGGCCTCTACATTCTCATCGCGAAGCTGGAAGACGTCACCCAGCAGCCGAAGAAAGTTCGCCTGCAGGCTGACATGTCATACTCCAGCAGAAACTGCCAGAACTCAAAGGCCACGCCCCTCCGAGGCCACGCCCCTCGCCCTCACTGCAGGCTCAATTTGTCCATAATACAGCACAGCTCAACAGTGTGACAATGGCGACTGTGGTGAGTGGATTGAGGAAAGGGGATGAGGACATGTAAGAACACATGTATGAAGCTGAGGAGGAGGCTTTGTTATTGATGCTCGCCATGTACAAGCAAAGGAAGAACTATGGTAAATATGGTTTTCAATGTAAAGATTTTGTCTTGCTCTGTAATGTCCCTTTGAAATGTTTTGTAGTTTAATCTGGGTCTGTTAATTCTGGGGAATTAAGAAAGTCGTGTTTTTGTTGTTGTTGTTGTTGTTTATAGTTATTATAAAGTATTTGGGTTTTTGTTATGCCGCCAATATAAAAGTGACATCTTATTAAAGTCATTACATCCGTCATTGCAAAGAATCTGTTTTCCATTTTGTTGTTCACATGGGTTATGTATGCCGTTTATTTTTATTATTGTAGGGTTTTTGCACAGGGCTATTTATGATATTTATTTATGTGAGGTTTTGCACTTTACCAATTCTGTTGTATGGATGCTCCAAACGTAATTTCGTTGTTTAATGACAATGACAATAAATATTCTGATTCTGATTCTGATTCTGATCACTCAACAAAACCACATTGCAAACACGACACAGTCCACACTTAAATGTTTAAATAACCAAAATAGACCATTCTTCATGTGAACATCAACAACATTTCATTGAACTATTAAAGGTGGAAATTTTTAATAGAAATTAAATACTGACAAATGAGAAATCAAACTGAATCAGTGTTATAACTATTTACAAAAATACACATGGCCGCCACACCACCTTTATGGTCGGTCCATTGCAAATTCGGCAGCTTTCTGCAACATTTCATAAAGTACAGTGCTAATTTTCAGTTAAACTGTGGAAGCAGATGAGGTGGGAGAGACCTCCTGACGTCTGCCACATGCAGGACGTACAGTATCTTCCACAGCTGCAGGATGTTCTCCCGTCCCTCCCGTGCCGCCTCCATTGCTGCCTCCCCGCTCAGCCCATCATTTGTCCAGGGCAGCGAGGGCAGCTTCAAATTAAAGTGGGATGAGGAGTCCTGTTTCCTCGTGTTGGACTTGGGAGTGGGTGCAACAGGTGGTGGTGTTGGAGATGGTGGTGGCCCTGATGTAGATGACGATGGAAAGACCAGGGGGCATCTTGTCAAATGTTATAAAAATTCTGTTTATATGATGAAAATGTTGAAATTGTGATTATTGCAACATTCCTATGGAGTATTTTCTGCTTACCTCATCCTGCTGAATGGGTATATTTGAGGCTGTTGGACATTGTTTAATGTGTTTGTGCAGCCACTGCAGGCTGGTGTACAGGTTGTTTCCTACCGCCGACTGCTCCACTTTTCTTGTCAATCACTCTGTGTTTTGCCTTGGCAAATCGTACAGGTTCTTCCACCTCCTCCAACACTCACTGTCATTCACATTAAATTTTTTTGATAATTTCTGCCCATGAGTTATTGCACATTTTAGTGTCTTTATGGCTACTCAAGTTTGGATTATAAAGTTGCTCGTAGCGCCGGGACAACATTTTGTTCTCACACCTCCTTAACTTTGTTCAGCTTCTCATAAAGTATGAATAAGTCTTTAGTGGAGTCAAACCACCACAGATGGGAAGACAGAACAATTTACTAAAATTTCAGATTGAAAGGGAGCGATTTCATCCACTGATGACACTGGAGAGAATCAGGGTCTGTGACCTTTACCCTCTCAGAGCCTTTGTGAGGAGTCTGGAGGATCAAATCCAGGCTCTGATATAGTGTTCCCCTTTCACCAAGAAATCTGAAACTTTAGGAAGGGAATTTAGGAGAACATTTTCAACCCAGCCAGGCTTTGAGGAGCTGCTCATTAGGGTTGGGTTAGTGGCCAAAAATGACACTGAAGGGCTCCAGAGAGTAAAAAAAAAATTGTCATTGAAGAATGGATAGACCCGGGAGTGTGAGGACAGAAACTTAATTTAAGTTGTGTTCAAGACAGATTTACTTTTACATTACATTTTACATTTTACCCATGATGGAGGCACAAAAGTGTCCTAACAACAACAAAAAAAAGTCTTTATTTCTATGATTTGTAGCCCTCCTAGCGATGGTGTGATTCCTTGTGGGATTCTGCAATTTCTGCAAGATCTTGTTTTGGGACCACCCCTGCTTCTAAAATCAGTGGCTTTTTGTCAATTGACTTATGAGATGGTTTTAGCACAGGGCTCTAGACAGATGTGGAGGCCCAGATGATCTGGTACCAGCACCTGCTGAACAGATGTGCATCTGACATGCACACGGCGGGTTATTGTTCTTATGGGACAACCCGGTTGTCAGTCCGTGTTGTTTTAACTGCAGTTCCCATTAAACTTTGCGACCTGGTCACATGAGCAAACAACCTCTGCTTGTTTGTAGCTAAGTTAGGTAGTTCAAACAGAAAGAACATGAAGCTCCAGGCAGATTCTCCACCTCTGGCCTCTCAGTCACCGTAATCACATAATCTGTTTCTGTGATCAGTCCGTCCTCCAGTCCCCCCACTGACGCACGGTCAGCAGCCGCCAGTAGAGTTCCTCACCGGAGTGGCCGAGCTGCATGGAGCAGGGACCAACCGGGGCCATGCTGTGGGTGGAGGCTTCACCTCACCTAGGCCCCTGGACCAAGCAGCTGGCCCGGCCTCCGGTGGGAAAAGCTCCCCACAGAGGCCGGCCGGGCCCACAGCTGGCCGGTAATCTGAAATACAGTATGTTGCGTTTTCTTTAACTGTGCATGTTCTGCAGTGATGTGGCTAGGACAGCGTGCCACTGTGAATGCATGCACTCACTTCCACTCCGGAATCATTATCATTATCTACTCTTGGAGATGATCTGGCTGAGGGGGTTCAGGCTTATGCAGAACAGCGGGGGGGCAGAGTGTGTCCTTTGTATATGCAATATTTAATGCTCAGCTCTGCCACTGGCTAGGTACCTTCTAGAGTTGTCTTCCATAGCCTGATTGAGTTTCCCAGGAAGGTTCTCTATTTCCTGTTGATGCTGTACAGTTTCAGGCATTTCAGTATCCATGTGTGCGGCATTGAGTCAGAGACTTTCTTGTAATCAAACCAGTGCACAGGTTGGTGTTTCGGCTCTTACAGCCTTGTTCAGGTGCCCTGTCGACCAGTAACTGGTGCCTGGCTCCCCTGCTGTCATTGCAACTTCCTTTCTGGGCTCTGCTCATGTATTACTCCATGTGTCTGTTCATCTTAGCCACTGTCATGCCATATAGAAGCTTTCTATGTAGTGCTGAGGTAGGTTAGAGGCTGGCAGTTGGATAGTGTCGTTCCCTTTTGGGGGTCCTTCATGATGTACATCAGATTACAAATTCTTTCAAATCAATAATTATCATTGATAATCACTAATCATTACTGATAGTCAGATTGTCCTTAGGGCCAGGAGATCAGTTTTCCATGTGAATTCCTGACAATTCCCAGTAATTTTCTGTGCTACCTGTGAGTTCCTGCTAACAGCCATTAACTTGAAATTTCACAGCAATTTGCAGTGCTGGTTACTAATGAAAAAATTCTCTTTTCATGCAGTGGAGCACTTGAAGTGTGTGGATCCTGACAAACACTGAGCTGCAGACTCTTACAGATCAGTAAAGTCATGATGAGTAGTGTGCGACATCTGTCTGAAAATATCATTACATTGCATCATTAAAGATGCTGTTTGAAATTGAAACCTGCCGTTGTTTGATGATAAAGCTTAAAGTCTGATAAGCGATGAAATTAAATGTATGAGAGGGATCTGGCTTCAGTTCTCCACCTCACCATCTGCTCAGTGGGGTTCTCCAGTGTCTAAAATCTCTGTCCTCCACGGTTAAAGTTGCCATAGTGGTGCCTCAGTCACACATCAAGAATATTTCTTTGAATCCTGACGTTGGGGTAGAGGTGCACGCCACTGTCAAGCCCCGTTTTGAGCCAATGAATTGAAGTGCTATTAGGTATTAGACGAACTTCAACCTTTTCATAAACAGTGTAAAGTGATGAAAATAGGGGTACACTTGAGAAAGAGCTCCACTCCAGTGATCTGTCACATGATTGCCTGTTGCCTCTCTGCAATCTGTATAATCAAGTTTAAATAAAGTTTGCCTTTTGCAAACAGAACCCATATTTCATCTGGATGACATTATCTTTAATTGACATCAATCCTGTGACCTTCTAAACACAGAGTGCCTCCACCAACTGATATCTCACCCCCAACTTCTAATGATTGCACATCTCATCATGACTGCTGGCTCCCAGCTGCTCGGCTATTATCTTTCATAGAAAGTGATGTTCCTTCAAATAAGGTTCAGCAGCCTCCACATAACTGTGTGAGAGCAGGGCTGAATGAGAGTGCATGAGGAGGGTTGTGGGGGTGACAGAATCACGTTACTGCTGTGCTATCGACCGCCACGGGGTTCGTCTTCCTCTGAGAGATGCAACATTAATAAAGCTTTTGCACAGCAGCGTCTCAGATCGTGATCTTGAAGGTGGCAGAGACAGAAGGGAGAAAGGCTTTCCTCACTGTGTTGTTGGGAGGAAGCCCATATCTCAGAATCATCAGCCCTCAACGCTCCCTCCAATAAAAGCCATTTTTCATGAACAGGGGCTTCATGGCAGCCTGTCCTTTGCCCATATCAGCCTGGTGTCTCCAACCTTGCATATAATGAATGTCACTCTGCTCCTTTCATGATGTATTTATTGAAGAAATGATCAGTGCAGGACTAATTATATATGTTACTGACCTTCAGAGGCAGCTCTAATTAAATGCTTAAATAAACAAATACGAGGATCAGCAAAAGCATTATGACCAGCAGGATGGAGAAAGGTTTTTAAAGCTTTAGATGGGGAGGAACAGAGCAGATATGTGAAGCACTCTCAGAGGCAAGGGGAAAAGGCAGTGTTTTGTTTGTTTTAATTAAGATAAATGTGGAGTAGGGCTGCACACTGGCACAGCGATTAGTGCTCTCTCCTCACTGTGAACAGGCTCTGGGTTCAAATGAAAGCCAGGCCTTTCTGTGTGCCGTTTGCACCTTCTCTCTGTGATTGCGTGAATTTCCTCTGGGTACTCATGTTTCCTCCCATGTACCAGTGCATCTCGCTGACCTTTACTACACTATAAGTAAATATGCAGTATTTTACTAAATACTGGATGCATCAGACTGGCCCATCTTGAGCGGGATGCTCTAGTGGTTAAACGGCACAATTGTGTCTGTTGCATTTTTCTTTTATCAGCGCATGCTGCTCATTGGTGCTGCAAACACACAGACACAGACTGGACCGTTACTGTAACTCCCCAACACGACCCCAACATTCAGCTTTTAAAATCTTTCAGCAGCTTGTTATTGATGAGTCTCTGTCATCCTACGAAACAAAAAAAGGAAAGTGAACAGTTCAGAAGACAGAGAGAGAGAGAGAGAGAGAGAGAGAGAGAGAGAGAGAGAGAGAGAGAGAGAGAGAGAGAGAGAGAGAGATTTTCAAGCAGTTCAGACAGAGGAAGAAGCAGGCTCAGA
Organism: Salarias fasciatus; assembly: GCF_902148845.1. Classification (NCBI taxonomy): domain Eukaryota; kingdom Metazoa; phylum Chordata; class Actinopteri; order Blenniiformes; family Blenniidae; genus Salarias; species Salarias fasciatus. The sequence goes on from NC_043746.1 coordinate 35,347,737, forward strand.
TGGATGGCGACAAAAGGAGCAGCCGAGCTGAATGAATGACAGAGAGCAGGTGGGAAGGAAAAGCTGTGAATGAATACAACAGTTCTGGTGGAACAGCTGTCAAGTGAGAGTGGCAGGCTAGGAGATAACTACCAGAGGTTAACACAGCACAGATGGACGGGCAAGGGCTGAAGGTCTTCATTGAGAATGAATCTTCATTCAAAGCTAACACACACACACACACACACACACACGTTATGTTGACAAGTCAGCTAAGATCTAATATGTAAATATTTTGGCAAAATTGAACCATAAAATCATCAAATCTTGAAAATAAGTTCATTAAAAATGTCTCAAAGGTCAAAGTTACAGTTGTTTATTTTAGCAATTTTGCTGCATAGACAAAAAAAGCAAATGCATATTTTGAATGTCATGCTGCCAACTCATTGCAACTGTGTTGTGCTAACATCTGGCGACAAGATAACACTACTTTTCAACTTCAAGTCTTAGAGGCTTGATCTGTTCCCAGGACAGGAGAGCAGTCTTTTGCAGGACAGAGACACACACACAGGCCGTTTCTCAATACGCATACTTCTCTGTACTTGTGAACTCACGGACTCGTGAAACGTCATCAGCCAGAGACCAAGTACTGTTCCAATTCAAAGTTCGCATCTCACCAAGTCCGCATAAAGTACCCGGATGTGACTAACTCCGCCCACTTTACCGAGTCTGCATCGGACCAGACTTGTGCAGACTTGAGAAGTGAAATTACCCAGAATGCATTTCGCAAGACATGCCGGAGGTGTAAACACACAGCGGTGAGTAAAAAAACTCTGAAATATTAGCGTTATTGTTTAACAGAACGTAGTTTTAACGGTGTTTTAGGCGAGAATATAGCTGTTTAGAATGTTGATACGGGGTCAGTCTGTCCACATCAAGCTTATTTGAAAATTTGTTCTGACGATTTCGGACATCTGGGGACCGGACAGCTTAACGAGGCGAGCCGGTGCTGAGCTGCTGCATGTCGGCTGCAGCAGGCTGCGACTCTCCGCTGTGCTTAAACAGAGGATATGGATCGTTTTGTGTGAATTCAACGGTGTCTTGGTCCAGTTTATTCTGTTTCAGAGTATTTTTTTATTTAATTTTTGTTTATTTGAATGGGACAGTGCACATTAATGAACATGTTGAAACATGTAAACATGTCGGATTGTAGCTTGATGCTAATTTCCATCCGTAGTCCCATTTACATAAAAACATATCAAGACAGTACAACATTTCACAGTAAGAATAAATAAGAGCAAAGAAAAGGAGCAGTATTAATATAATACGAGTACAAGCATTGACAGTGAAAGATACCAAAAGAAAAAAAAAAAGTAAAGAGTAAATCTGCTCAGCTGAAGGAAAAGTTCACGTTTAAAGCTGTTTAATTTAACTTTAATGTATAAAATGAGAGGTGAATGTTAATATTGACTATAAAGTTCAGTCTCAGTGTGTAAATGTCTTCTACTGGTTCTACTGGTGAATGTTGTGCATTCAGATTAAATCTATGAACTGTTTCAATCAAGGGGCTGCTGAGGAACCAGAACCTGGTCCAGAGGTGATCTGCAGCCAGATGTGGATGGAGTGAGGTTTGTTTTTCCATGCTTCAATTAATGCACGTGTGAATAATATATTGTGTTGGTAGTGTGTGATTCTTTTTTTTTTTTGTCCTCCTCAGAGACTTTGGGACGTGTGCAGGGTCGGCTGTGGCGCCAAACAAGCTGTAAATATAAGAGGTATAATCTGAAGGCCTGATCCATGGTGTCAGACCTGGTTCTGTACTTTGAATGACACCAGAGATGCTTCCTGTGATGGATAAATTGGGATATTATAGTAAGAATTCACTGTGGATATGTTTGTGTTTCTGATTATTGAGATAAAGCTTTCTTCCTTCCAACAGGTTGTCAGTCTGGAGTCATAAAGGCTCCTGGTTCTGCAGGTCTGAGTCTGCACCTCCACCCAGCAGAACCCAGCTGGTGGAGACAGGACCAGCTGGTTCATGGTGGATCTGAGCAGGACCAGGGCCTCATCACATCCCAGGTTGTCAATATAGACATCAGTAGACCTCCCTTTGGCGTCACAAACACCCTGCAGTATGACGGAGGGGAAACTCTCTGTTTAGGTAAAATATGTTTCTGTGGTTCTGCAGGAGGACGACTCCAGCAGGATGGAGAAATGCCTGAAGACCAGAAGAGCAAAGCTCCAGGTTCCTCCACCTGCTCCTGTCTGGAAGTGGATCACTGAGATGAGGTTCATCAGCTCATCCACAACACTGAGGACGCTCCAGCAGAACCCTGCAGAACCAGACCGGAGCTCCTCACTCCATCCAGGGGATTTTTCCTGGAGCAGAATCTGTAGAATCTGTTCTCCCAGGAAACACTGAAGACTGGAGTCACTTCACCACCTTATCATTGACCTGTGCATATTGTTGTTGTTGTTCCTGGAAAATAAAAGAACTGTAGAACTTTTAAAAACATGTCATTTTTTAAAACTTTCCTGATGTTTCCACTTATTTTTGCTTTTATTCTTGAAGGTTCTGTTGAAGTTTGTTTAATACATTTTCCTTGAACTCCTAACTTTATTTGTTAGACATCTGTTTCTGATTAATATCTGTCTTTGCTTAATAGTGGAACACATTGATGTATTTACTGAAGAGAGAACTGAATAGTGATAATGATGTGTTTAGCTATAAAATGTATATTAGACTCACGTAAATCAGCATCATGAAGACGGGAGCAGATGGATGACAAAAGGCACACAGGTATGACAGGCAGTCAAACAAAGTGAAATAATTGTGTTTGTAGAAATGCCTGATCAGCTGCTGTTACACTGAGATTAGCTCCAAGTCGTTAAACAGTAATTGAAAAGCTGTATAGGAGGGCAGGTAGGTAAGAGTAACTCTGTATTACACACAGCATTTATGTGACAGAATAGGTACAATCAGTTTTGCCACATTTTTCTGCAGTGTAGACCATCCTGTATTGTCATTTTAACCTCTTTCCAATATTTAATGCAGCAACTTTCTGTATAAACTTGTTCCACACCAATGTCTCTCATCCTCTAATACTTCCTGATCACTGGCCTCACTATAAATACTCATCTTATGTTGCTTTTTGATCCATCTTTTAATGTATGAATGAATGAAAACTGTCAGATATTGGCATTGTAGACACACGAAGTCATCAAGTCTGCATGTTCCAATTGTGCATTAACTTCGATGCGTTCTCGCCTCGTCGAAAGTCTGGACTCGAAGTCCGACTAACAGGTGTGTACTCTCCAAGTCCACGAGTGCGCACTCGCGGACTAAGAATTGAGAAACGGCCACAATCACATTCACACCCACAGAACTTTTACAGACACCAACAACAGGTGTGAAGACAGAAACTTCCAAACAATCAATCAGGTAATAGAATTAAAAGAACTAAAGTTACTGAGCTAGGAGATAACAGTTCCATGTTTTAGAAATTCTGATGTGGTTTCATTGGAGTGTGTTTAATGGTGTTCCTCAACCCTGAGAGCGTTCATCTTAGTACGATGGAGGACAATGCAGTCCGTCATTACTGCTGATATAATGCCAGATACCAGGACCCGTTTCCTAGAAGCGGTGTCAGTCGGGGATTTGCCCGGCTTTGCTCCAGTCCCCCAGAGTAAACACTAATTTTCTTCCCTCCCTAAACATTTATTACATGCAGTCCGCTCATGACAAACCTCAACATGCACGGCTGCAGAGGCTAATGGGATTGCACCATATGGGCCTACACATTGCATGCATTTATCTCGGATGGAGGTATTTTCCTTCCCTTTCTTCTCTTTTGTTTTTTCCTGTATTTGATGAAAAGCATTGACTTTATCACTCAACATCTCCCTGAAGCTTCCTAACCCTACCTATTCACCAGACAAATGGAGAGAGAGAAGAGAAATGAAATAGATTTCTGTCTGTTTGTTGTGTTTCTGCAGCCCCAGAGGCCGGCCGGGGTTTGAAGGCTGTCTCCGACCTTATTCTGGAAAAAAGCTAATGTCGAAGATAGCGTACAGAGCCCCTGAGGGGTACGGACAGACAACTAACAACTGAATCCAAGGCTTAAGTACAACACTGAGGTCTAATAGTAGCTGTTTTACAGGCTGTAAACATTGATCATCCCACTTGTCCAACATGCTCCAAGATGGAAGAACGCCTCACCACAGGCTATCATGGTTTGATGTGAGGAAAAAGAACAGTTCAAAGGTAAGAAGATTGCATTGATTCTCCTCAGAGGCCAGAGGGAGGGAGAGATATAGATAGACAGATGGAGAAAAGGAGCCAACTCTCTTTGCTGTTCAACATTTTTCACCATCTTACAAGAAGTGGGAGCTGTGTGTAACGCTTATCAGGGGGTGTAACAAGGGAATTAAAGCAAATAAACGTTAGGGCTGAGTTATTGTGATGGAGGGGTGTATCTGACTTAACAAAAGAAACCAGGTTCGCTATGGGAGCTCGGTATGTGAATGAAAACCAGTGGAAACAGGAATTGAGTTTGGAAAATGTATTGACAATGACAGACATAAACAATAATAAACAACAAAGGGCCCAACACAACAGAAAATTCACAGATGGGGGAAAAAAACCCAAAGGGAGGAAAAAAAACCTTCAACCTTAGGCACAGTTCAGGTGTCCATAGAATCCTTGGTTGGTTTGGAAAGTTTATTTCAGTTCATACGATTCTTCGGCTGGTTCGCAAAGTTTAGTTCAGTTCATACGATCCTGAGTTTGTTCGCAAGGTTCAGTTCAGTTTTTTATAATCCAGGTGAATTGGAAAAAAAAAAGAAGTCCTACCAGGCTCGGGCAGCTCGCCACCTCCCAAAGGAGGAATCTTTTTCAGTGTTCTTTTGGTAGGAGGGAAAAAAAAAAAAAACTTGACCGTCGGATGTTGTAGTTTATAAGGCACAGAATGAAGCGGATTTGAGGCAGGAGTGGATCGTGTCTCATTTGCAGGTATGATTTCTGATTTCAGCGCTTTTAGTTCTGTTTTGCCGCAGTGAGGGCAATTTCTCACGGCAGAGAGGGTTCGCCGCAACAACACAGTCACAGCCGGAGAAAACGGAAGTGGGCTTGGCTCGGCCATATTTGTTTAGTGCCCTCTAGTGGCCTGGGCCAATCCGTGCGTGGTGCGTTCATGGGCAGTCAGGCGACATGGGTTACAGGGTCCCCCCCTGACCTCATGTACGTCCCTGTACATGAGCTGGACTGACAGTTGGTATGTGGCAGGCCAGTGGCGTCAGCTGCACTTTCATCATGTCCCATGACAGCGAATGAGAGTATTGTGCCCATGTTGTCAAAGGTTTGCACGCTCTTCAAAAATGGCTTTCCTAATCCACGGTACTGGAGTCGTTGTGGAGGACACCGTTCTCGTGTTGAACTCCTTACAGGTGGTGCATCGTCTGAGATGGACATGTCGGGATCAGACGGTAAATCGGCTCCTGCAGGTACGTGGACAGGATCGGGAGGCAAGTTGCTTTCAGCGACAGGTGAGTCTGGTTCAACTGGATCAGCATCAACAGTGGGTTGTGCTAGAGAATCAGTGGTTGATCCGACACTTCCATTCTCTGAGGAGGGTTCAGTTGGTTCTGGCTGGGTCTGAGGCTCAAGTTCTGTTTGCTCTGGTTCAGGTTCGAGAGTGGGTTCAGCAAATTCTTCTTCTGGTGCAGCAGTGATGATTTCTGGCTGAGGTCTTGGAATGTCCGCAGTGGTGACAATCTGGACTGGCTCGAAGGTGAGTGGTTCGTACCAGTGCGTTGGCAGGACTTCATCATTGGATGGTGGTTCGTCGGGATCAGATGCAAGTAAGTCCCTTTTTGTAGGTCTTCTTGCAGGCATCGGCTGGAGTTGTGATGTGGCAGGTAAGCATCCACAGGGCAGGAGTAAATCACGGTGGAGAGTTCTGATGGGTTTGTCGGCATGCTCAGGCCTTACAGTGTAAACAGGTAAGTTTGCTGCTTTCTTGACTACCACGTAGATATTGGGCTCCCATTTGTCGGCAATCTTGTGCTTTCCACGCAGCCGAACATTGCGGACGAGCACACGATCTTCCATTTCCAGCTCAGATGCAGTGACATTTCGATCGAAACGTACTTTGTTCTTCTGCATCGATTTCTCAGCATTTTCAGAAGCAAGCTGGTAGCTTTTCTCCAGGTGTGACCTCAGCTTCTGGACGTACTCAGAGTGGCTGTGGGCTGGCTCAGACACGGGGAGGCCGAACACGAGGTCGATCGGGAGACGTGGCTGGCGACCAAACATCAGCTCGTATGGTGTGAAGTCGGTGGTGTCATTACGAGTGCAATTGTATGCGTGCACAAGCGGTTTAACAAAATCCTTCCAGTGAGATTTCTCCTGTTCTGCAAGAGTGCCGAGCATGTCCAATAAAGTCCTGTTGAATCTTTCCACAGGGTTGCCACGTGGATGATATGGCGTTGTTCTGATTTTGTGGTTGCCTGCCAATGCACAGAGTTCTTTTATTGTTCTTGACTCGAAACCGGGTCCTTGGTCACTGTGAAGTTTCTGTGGGATACCATCGTGAACGAAGAAGTTTTCCCAGAGACACTTTGCAACGGTTTTTGCCTTCTGATTGGGGGTAGGTACAGCAACTGCGTATTTGGTGAAGTGATCCGTTATGACCAAGATGTCTTTGATCTTGCTCTTGTCGGGTTCCAACGTCAAAAAATCCATACAGACAAGCTCGAGTGGATGGGATGTCTGGATATTCACCAGTGGTGCGGCTCTCTCCGGTAGTGCTTTGCGTTTTATGCATCGCTCACAGGTCCTCACCTTGGTCTGTACGTCATTGGCCATTCGTGGCCAGTAAAACCGATTTCGGACGAGGTCCAAGGTGCGCTCAATGCCCATGTGGCCCATCTGGTCATGTAGGCTCGACAGCACTTCTGCACGACATTCTTGAGGGAGCACAAGTTGGTGTTGGAGCTGGGGTCCAAGCTGCCTTCTCCGCATGAGGACATTATTGTGGAGCTCCATGCGATTTAGGTCCCGCAGGAGAAGTGGCAACTCTGGCAGTTGTTCCCTTAAAGTAGGGGGAGGTGATTCACCAGTCTCCAACTGTGCGATGACGTGTCTGAGCACAGGGTCGGCACGTTGCTTGTCGGCGATGTCTGATGGGCTCAGCTGATTGACGACCAAGGATGCAAACTGCTCGTCAGCAGTGTAGCTATCCGGTAGACTGTCAACGAACATGGACAAAGAGTGTACGAGAGCATAATCAGGTGAGTCGGAAGCACTACAGATGAGATGGCGGTCAGTGAGAGCTTGTACGGTGTGTTGGTCGATGGTGATGACGTTGGGACTTTCAAGGTGGGTTTCTGTGAACCTGAGAATCCTTTCCTTTTCTTTTTGGGACATCAGGTCAGAGGAGAGTTCACCATGAGGTCTGCGGGAAAGATCATCCGCATCCGCATTTTGCTTGCCTGCTCGGTAAGTGATCTTGAAGCTGTAGGTGGAGAGTGCAGACAACCAGCGGTAGCTTGTAGCGTCGAGCTTAGCAGAAGTGAGGAGGTAAGTTAGTGGATTGCTGTCGGTTACGACGGTAAAGTTGGTGCCGTAAAGGTAGTCATTGAACTTTTCCACGACAGCCCATTTCAGCGCAAGAAATTCCAGCTTGTGTGCTGGGTATCTTGACTCGCTTCTGGACAGGCCCCTGCTGGCGTAAGCGATGACTCTCTGGTGACCTTCCTGCTCTTGGTATAATACAGCACCAAGCCCGGTGGAACTGGCATCAGTGTGTAGCAGGTAAGGTTTCTGCGGATCGGCGAAAGCAAGCACTGGAGCAGAGGTGAGTTTCTCTTTTATTTCTTCAAATGCTCTCTGACAGGCGGATGACCATCGACCCCCGAATGGCTCTTTTGGGTTGAGATACTGCTCCGGTTTGATGAGGAGTTTCAATCTCTTCTGTGACGGCGGGTATCCAGAGGTGAATTCATGGAGTGGCTTGACTATTGAAGAGTAGCTTTGGATAAATCTCCGGTAGTATCCGGCAAATCCGAGGAAGGACCGGAGCTCTTTGAGATTGGTCGGAACTGGCCAGGATCTCAGAGCATCGATTTTGGCTGGATCGGTCTCAACGCCGTTTTTGGAGACTATGTGTCCAAGGTATTTTACTGATGTTTGGAAGAAAGTGCATTTCTCTACTGAGAGTTTCAGGCCGAAATCTTTGAGACGGTTAAGAACTCTCATCAATCTCTCCTCATGCTCCTCCAAAGTTGGCGCGAAAACAATGAGGTCGTCTATGAATACAAGCACTTCTTTCAAATTCATCTCTCCAACGCATTTTTCCATCAGACGTTGGAATGTGGACGGCGCATTGGTGACCCCCTGGGGCATTCGATTAAACTCCCAGAATCCAAGAGGGCACACAAAGGCTGTTTTCGGCTTGTCACTTTCGTCCATCTCGATTTGATAATACCCTGATTTTAAATCCAAAACAGAAAACCACTGAGATCCGGTGAGAGCGGTGAATGCGTCTTCGAGCTTGGGAAGAGCGTATGCGTCCTTGATCGTTTGTAAATTCAGTTTCCTGTAATCAATACAGAGCCTGACACTGCCGTTTTTCTTTCTTACGACCACAATGGGTGAGGCGAAAGGGGAGTCGGATTCTCGGATGACTCCAGAATTGACCAGTTCTTTCAGGTGTTCCCTTACGGCATCCAGGTCTTGTGGGTGGATGGGTCGAGGTCTCTGTTTGAATGGAGTTGGATCAAGGAGCTTAATTTGATGCTTTATTCTGTCTGTTCTGCCGAAGTCCATATTGTGTTTTGCAAAAACTTCAGGGATACTGTTGAGTTTGGCAATGATTCTGTCTTTCCACTCAGGTGTGAGTGGGGAGTTTTCAAAGTTGAAATCGAACAACGGCTTTGTTGTGTGGGACGAGGTGGATTCTGAGGTTGCCTGCGCAGCACAGGAAACGGACTGAAAAGCACTTATTTCAGCAATCACTGCTCGGGGTGGTAAGTACACATCATGTTCAGATTCATTTTTCACAGGAACTGGCAGAAGTACGGGATGAGAACCAGAGAAATCAACGAGGCAGGACTGCACCATTAAACCGCCAGGTAAGTGAAATGACCTGGGGTGTTCAATCATGACCGTTTTTTCTGTATGCACAGAATGAGCGACTGCGATGCCCTCCAGGAGGACAGTTTCTCTGGCAGGAATGGTCTGGGGAATGGCACTGTTCAATTTTACAAGCCCATGATGTTCAGCACTGTTCATCTTGTGTCTATGTTCCAGGATCTTTTGAACCGCTCGATAGCCATATGGGACAGGGTGGAAGTCTGGCTTTTGTTCACAGGACTGGATGTGGATCATTTGGTCAATGATGAAATGTATAGCCGACTTTCATCATTCAATCGCTGGTTGTCTAGATGGAGTGAGGAAAACGGAGTTATTTTTCTAAACAACTGGCGCACCTTCTGGGGAAAGCCTGGGCTCATCCGCAGGGACGGCATCCACCCAACTTTGGATGGTGCAGCCCTTTTAGCTCACAATATGGCTGATCGGCTTCGAACTCTAAATTGACAATCCAGCTATGAGCCCCGGGCGCAGAGCAGTCGTGTAGAACACTCCTCTGTTGATCTTGTTGATCTCGTCACTAATCCTGCTCCCGGATTTTTACAAGTCAAGCATGGAGGTTTACCTAGGCTAACAGAGACTGAGTCTGTCCAAAGTGCTCAAAGCATTAAAAAACAGTCAATGGGTAAAAAGCTTAACATCTGTACAAGACAAAATAACTTTTCCAGTAGGAAATACATAAAATGTGGTCTACTAAACATTAGAGCAATCTCCACTAAATCTCTGTTAGTTAATGACCTTATTGGTGACAATAACATTGATCTCCTTGCTCTAACAGAAACTTGGCTCCAGCAAGATGATTATGTGAGGCTCAATGAATGTACCCCTCCAACCTATGTTAATTTCCAAACAGCTAGATCAACAGGTCGAGGTGGAGGTGTGGCAGTGATTTCCCACTCCAGTCTTCTTCTTAAACCCAAAACTAATGTTAAATTCAACTCTTTTGAAAGCTTAATACTAACGCTTACTTGTCCAAATTGGAAGAATCAAAAAGCTGTGCTATTAATTATTGTGTATCGACCTCCTGGTCCTTACTCTGACTTTTTAACTGAGTTCTCAGAGTTTTTAAGCAATATAGTATTGACTCATAACAAGATCCTTATAATAGGTGACTTTAACATCCATGTGGATGATTCTGGTGATAGTTTGAGTAATGCGTTTATTGCAGTATTAGATAGTATCGGTTTCACTCAAAATGTTGATGAATCCACTCATAGTCACAAGCACACCCTGGATCTGGTCTTAACATATGGGATAGAAGTCAGTGACCTAAATGTTCTCCCTCAGAACCCCATACTCTCAGACCATTTTTTAATTACTTTTCAGGTTTTGATTGAAGACTACTGTGCTCAAAAAGATAAAATTCAGCTGATACGGACATTATCTGAAAAATCTGTGGCTCGGTACAAAGAATTGATCCAGCCTGCATTTGCTGCATTATCTTGTGAATTCACAGAAATGAGCTTATTGACCAGTGGTGATAATAGTGATCAGTTTGTTGACAGTGCTATGCACTCACTAAAATCTGCCCTTGACGTAGTGGCCCCGTTGCAGCTGAAAACCAATCGACCCAGGCGCGTTGCTCCATGGTTTAATTCTGAAACCCGTGTTCTCAAACAAAAAACTCGGCAATTAGAAAGACTGTGGCGTAAATCTAAATCAGAACAATCTCTGAAGGCCTGGAAATGTAGCTTGCTAAGCTATAAACAAATTATTTTTAAAGCCAAGACATTATATTACTCTCGTTTAATAGAAATAAACAAAAATAACCCTCGGTTTCTATTCAACACTGTAGCCAGACTGACAACCAGTCATACTGTAGTGGAACCAGTAATCCCAGAATCTTTAAACTGCCATGACTTTCTTAAATTCTTTAATGATAAAATCATAACCATTAGAGGTAAAATCAGTGAAGCGCTTTCCTCAGATCAAGCTCAGGGAATCCAGCCACTGCCTCCACCTGAAATACCTGAAATACTAGATAGTTTCTCATTAGTAAATGGGGCTGAGATTACTTCAATTGTAATGTCTTCTAAAACCTCAACCTGTCTCCTAGATCCAATTCCAACTAAGTTTTTCAAAGATATCCTTCCAGTTATCTTAAATACGATCATAACTATAATAAATACCTCTCTAGAAAATGGCTATGTGCCACAGTCATTTAAATTCGCAGTAATCAAACCACTGCTGAAAAAACCTAATCTCGATCCTGATATTCTAGCTAACTACAGACCGATATCAAATCTGCCTTTTATTTCAAAAGTCCTGGAAAAAGTTGTGGTTAAACAGCTTTACCGCCACCTACAGGACAATAGTTTATTTGAGAAATTTCAGTCAGGATATAGAGCTTATCACAGCACTGAGACTGCGTTAGTTAAAGTCACTAATGACTTGCTATTGGCGGCTGACGCAGGTCTAGTCTCAATCCTGGTTCTCCTAGACCTCAGTGCAGCTTTTGATACAATCGACCACAATATTCTCCTGCAGAGGTTAGAATGTGAGGTTGGCATCAGAGGAAAAGCCCTCTGCTGGTTCAAATCCTATTTATCTAATAGGTACCAATTTGTTCACGTTAACCAACAGTCCTCACCGTGCTCCCAGGTCAGTTATGGGGTTCCTCAAGGGTCCGTGCTCGGGCCAATTTTATTTCTGTTATATATGCTTCCTTTAGGGAACATAATTAGAAGTCACGATATCAATTTTCATTGCTATGCAGATGACACACAACTGTATCTATCTATGAAACCTGATCAAACTAATCAAATAGACAGACTCAGTGACTGTATCAGAGAAATTAAAACCTGGATGACTACGAACTATCTCCGTCTGAATCCTGGCAAAACAGAGGTCATTATACTAGGCCCCCATAAACTGAGAGAGTGTCTATCCAAACAGATTATTACCTTAGATAACGTCAGTGTATCCTCCTCCTCTACTGTGAGGAACCTCGGGGTCTTATTTGATCAGGATATCTCATTTAAAGCACACATCAACCTGGCTTGTAAAACAGCATATTTCCACTTGCGCAACATAGCTAAAATAAGAAACATTCTACCTAGAAGCGATGCAGAAAAACTCATCCATGCATTTGTTTCTGCGAGATTGGACTACTGCAACTCCCTTCTCGCAGCCTGCCCAAAAAGTGTATTAAAAAACTTTCAGTTGGTTCAAAATGCAGCCGCCAGATTATTAACTGGAACTAGAAGACGTGAACACATTACTCCCGTTCTAAAATCTCTTCACTGGCTTCCAGTCGAGTTTAGAGTTAGATTTAAAATCCTTCTCCTCACTTACAAAATCCTAAATGGGATGGCTCCAACCTATCTCCAAGATGCTTTAACGCCTTATCAACCAATCAGAGCACTTCGCTCTCAAAATGCAGGGTTACTGGTGACTCCTAGAGTCTCTAAATGGACACTAGGTGGAAGAGCCTTTAGCTATCAGGCACCATTTTTATGGAACCAGCTTCCAAGTGGTGTCAAAGAGGCAGACACAGTCTCCACATTTAAGGTTAGGCTCAAGACGTTTCTCTTCGATGCAGCCTATGATCAGGTCAGCTAGGGATTCTAAACTAAACTAAACTAAACTAAACTAAAACAAACCAAACCAAACTAAAGTAAACCAAACTAAACTAAACTAAACTAAACTAAAACAAACCAAACTAAAGTAAACCAAACCAAACTACAGTAAACCAAACTACAGTAAACCAAACTAAACCAAACTAAACCAAACCAAACTAAACTAAACTAAACTAAATTAAATTAAACTAAACCAAACCAAATTACACTAAACAAAATTAAACTAAACCAAACTAAATTAAACTAAACTAAACTATACTAACTAAATACTAGTTTAAACAGTTAAGTATCCACAAAGCTGCCCCAGGAGCTAGAATGCTGTGGGAAGTACGGTGCACTGAGCCCTGTCCTCTAATGTCTGAATGTTATTCCCTTTAGTCCGTTCATTGCTTTTCACCTGCTGTCCCCCCCTTCGAGGGGGAGTCTTCTCCAGTTTCAGTTGCTGACTCCACTATTACGAAGGCCTATGAACAAGCTCCGTCCGGACCGGGAGGACACCCCTGTCGGTCCTGCCCGTGGACTGGCTTCGGTTCTACTGCTGGGATCCGTGGTTCTTGTGCTGGACCGTCCAACGAACTGTCCTCAACATTGTCCTAGGCTTTACTTCTTATTGTCTCATGCTAGCTGTTGCCAAAGCTGTCCGTCCCTGGGAGAGGGATCCCTCCATACTGTGGTTCTCCCCAAGATTTCTTCTTTTCCCACTGGGTTTTTGGAGTTTTTTCTTGCCGGATGTGAGGGTCGAAGGCGGTGGTTGCTTCGTTCTGTCTCGTTACTGTAAATATTGACATATTACCATTATGCTTATTCACTGTTTTTACTTTTACCGACAAATGTAACATCTTGAAGCCCTCTGAGGCAACTGTTGTTGTGATACTGGGCTATACAAAAATAAATTGATTGATTGATTGATTGATAGACGAAGTCCAGAGTATTTGTGCCCACCAAAATGAGTGGTTGATGGGTCTTGACATCAGGCACAACCAAAGCCAGCGTGGCAACATCCACAGGGGTCCCAAGAAAGTCAGGGGGGAACGTGACATCGAGGTTGATGTACCCCAGGTATGGCACGACTTGGCCGTTCGCCCCTTCAACTTCGAGAAGGTCGTTAAGAGGGTGGAGTGGATGGTCTGGCAGATGTGCATGGTAGAAGGACTCTGGAACTGTGGTGACTTGTGAGCCTGTGTCCAATAGACAGTGAATAGGTGTTCCTTTGATTATGATTTGAGCAGTGCATTTAGTGCCAATGAGTCCTTTTGGGATTGAGTTGAAGGTTCTCTGTGACAGGTGTGTGGGACATTGCGATCGGGCAGCCTCTGCTTGTCCCGCAGAAGAGGCTGGACCTAGTTTGACTGGATCTGGTTCTTGTTGTTGTTTGCATCCCATAGCGCTTGTCGTTGCTGGAGACGTGTTCATTTTTGTTGGACCAGGACTGGGTTTGCTGGTTGGCTGCAAGAGGGAGCAATGTGACCATCATCCCCACATCTGAAGCAGAACCCGGCTCTAGGTTTGGTGTTCTGTGCTCTGCCAGTTTGTGGTTGCGGTGTGCTGCGGTTTGTTGGCTTTGCAGAGGTGCGGGACGTCTGGGCAAGCAGGGCCGACATTTGCTGCTGCAGCTTTTTGACCTGTTGTTTCAGCTCATCGATGGAAGAGGCGCTGCTGTCAGTGTGACCACAGGAACAGCTTTGTGCGTGGAGGACAGCATGTTGTTTAGTGGAGCCAATGTGTTTCTTCATGAGGCTCTCTTTCGTCAACTGTCAATCCTCTTCAGTTCTGAGCTGCAGAAGTAGTTCAGCAAATGGCGGTGGGTTCAGTTTTTTCTGTTCCAGTTGTAGCTTTGTTATGATGCCATTGTCCCAACAGCCTCTGCAGAATTGCCTTACGAGGTGCTTGTCAACGTCTGATGCTGCGACTCCTCCTCTCTTGACCACTGTATTTATTGCCAGCAGCAATCGTTGGAGGTAGCTGGAGGGCTTTTCACCGGGGTCCTGGAGCGTGTTTAAAAACTGTGCAAACAGTTCCTCCCCGTCTTGTACTGTTGAGTACGCTGAATCCAAAACTTGCAAATAAACAGCAGGTAAAGTGTCCAGCTTCAAACCCCTCACCACATCTGCAGCAGGAGACATCAAACTTTCCAGTATCTTCCTTGTAACCTGTATTGGAGGCAGGTTAACATCAGCCAATAACAGTTCAATATTTGATTTCCAGGTTTCATAATCATTTTCATTCGAAGGTTTTGGTATTTTGCCAGAGAACGGACGGATTCTATAGGCGGGCATCATGTGGGAGGTAAATTCATCCCGACTCAAGGTGTGTTCCTCAACAACTCTTTGAATTCCAGGTGGATTTAAGTCTGTGTTGGAGAGGAAGATTCTTTGAGGTGAACGCAGTGACCCCTGGTGGTCAGTGAAGTCATATGCAGTTGCACCAGGTGGTGGTGGTTGGGCTGTCACTCCAGCTGCTGCACCCTGCTGGCCAGGCAGGGGCAGTGTGGGGTCCACAGACTGCACTGTTTGTCGTTCCTCATCTTGACCACTAGATGGTGGCGTATTCATTGAAACCAGATGGTCATTGATTTGTGTCAGCATGTCTTGCAGAACCACCTCAAAATTTTGTCCACTCCTTCTGGCAATGTGTTTCAGTTCGTTTATGTAATCGGGGGAATGAGCCTCAGCTCCGGCTGTGACTGTACTTTTACTTTCAGGTGATGATACGCAATATTTTATTTCAGGGTCACTCACTGAAATGTATGTGAAAGGGACAATTTTCTTAAGTTGCGAAACCGCAGAAAGGGATTTAAACTCGACGATCAGGTTTTTGTAGTACGGGCTATTTTCGTCATCAACGATTATTTTTTTATATTTACCATATTGTTTCAAAATATCAAAAATTTCATTGTCTTTTTCAGTGTGTGTGACACCAGAAACAATGACACAGCTGTTGATATCAACACCAGATCTTTCAAAAAAATCCATAATTGGATCGGACCAGAAATGTTTAATTCCACTCAATTTGAAGACTCACGGATCGAGTATTTTCATTCACACCAAGCTCCTGGCTAGCTCGCCAAATGTAACGCTTATCAGGGGGTGTAACAAGGAAATTAAAGCAAATAAACGTTAGGGCTGAGTTATTGCGATGGAGGGGTGTATCTGACTTAACAAAAGAAACCAGGTTCGCTATGGGAGCTCGGTATGTGAATGAAAACCAGTGGAAACAGGAATTGAGTTTGGAAAATGTATTGACAATGACAGACATAAACAATAATAAACAACAAAGGGCCCAACACAACAGAAAATTCACAGATGGGGGAAAAAAACCCAAAGGGAGGAAAAAAAACCTTCAACCTTAGGCACAGTTCAGGTGTCCATAGAATCCTTGGTTGGTTTGGAAAGTTTATTTCAGTTCATACGATTCTTTGGCTGGTTCGCAAAGTTTAGTTCAGTTCATACGATCCTGAGTTTGTTCGCAAGGTTCAGTTCAGTTTTTTATAATCCAGGCAAATTGGAAAAAAAAAAGAAGTCCTACCAGGCTCGGGCAGCTCGCCACCTCCCAAAGGAGGAATCTTTTTCAGTGTTCTTTTGGTAGGAGGGAAAAAAAAAAAACTTGACCGTCGGATGTTGTAGTTTATAAGGCACAGAATGAAGCGGATTTGAGGCAGGAGTGGATCGTGTCTCATTTGCAGGTATGATTTCTGATTTCAGCGCTTTTAGTTCTGTTTTGCCGCAGTGAGGGCAATTTCTCACGGCAGAGAGGGTTCGCCGCAACAACACAGTCACAGCCGGAGAAAACGGAAGTGGGCTTGGCTCGGCCATATTTGTTTAGTGCCCTCTAGTGGCCTGGGCCAATCCGTGCGTGGTGCGTTCATGGGCAGTCAGGCGACATGGGTTACATGTGTTTGAAATGGAGAAGGGGGGTGACAAAAGATCCCGCTAATGTCTTGATGCTCCAAGTGTTTTTAATTAATGCAGAGCTTGCCTCAGACTGTGGATTAACCGATTGAAACAAACCATGGAGTCTTTGCTCTGTGAGTATGGCTCATTTCAGGATGTTTCCTGATGTGCGCTGACCAAGCTGACTGAGATCATTTGAAAAGTTAGCAAACATACGCAGATCGGTTACAAAGTAGCTCAGACTAAGGATGCCTACAGATCCTTCCCAAAGCCTACAGACATCCCAAAGCTAATCCCCCCCAACAGATGTTCTGTGGTAATATTTGGACTCTTTTATGTATTTTGAAGGTCTTGGTCAGTTTGGAGCTGTGTCAACATGCTGCCACTGCTGTTTTACCATATTGTCTGGTTCAGAACCTGATAGAAAATGGACAACAGACATTACAAAAAGACACAAGACTCGATCGAGGTTTTACTTCCGTCAGAAGGAGAGCCTGACTGAAAGACGTATCCTCCAGCCTGATCTCTCCCTCTGTCTGCCGTCAACTGCCTTTTATTTGAGATAACATCACATACACACATACAGAGTAAAGTTTAGGTAACAGTGACCTTTCATCCTATACGTCATCTAACCTGACCTGTGGACTTTCTCACGCATATCATATTGTGCATAGTGAGACACTTTTTCAATGATAAGAAATATGGGACATAACAAATTTTCTAACACATATCACTGAGACAGGAAAACTGCAATTTATTTGAAAGTGCCAAAGTTCTTGATCTGAATATGCCCTCTAAAACTTCTAAAACTTTATTGCAAGCTTTTAATTCAACGTCATTTAGTCCTAAATCTTTGATCAAGCAAACTAGTGTAAACTGTGGCCTAGAGGGACTGGTTCAGTCAGCCCAGATGAATATTTCATCTCTTTAAGGACTGGTCCGAATACACTTACACTTCAACCTGGTTAAATGTTCAATCAACCACAGCTTCACATATCTACTTCATTAGTATCGTACTCTTTCTTAAAATGCAAGCAGTAAAAAACAAAAGGAAGTTTGTGTTGTTTTTCTTGTTTTTTTGGAGTAAGCTTTGAGCATTGTGTCTGTCCTGATATCTTGGTTAAAGCACATGAACAAATAAAACTGAGGGCTAAAAATATCTAAACGAACAGCGAGAATCTTGCATATCAATGACGGAGACTGTCCTTCCCTAGAAAATGGACAGGCCAAGTGTTTTTTTCAAGTTTCTCTTAAAAATAGTTACATTTAACCACAAATATTCTCTGCATTGAATAATGACTTTAGTTTGTGTCAGTACTTAAAATATATAAAATAAAGTAAGAAAGCACGTTAACAAGAGGAGCTTTATTCTTCAAAGCTCCTCTTGGAAGAGCAAATCTGTCGGGCAATTGTGCAATCATACCTCCGTGAGGGTGCTGGAAGGAGGAAACGGTTGCAGGTGGTCCTTAAAGGTGAGTATTCCTCTTGCTGTGAGCCGCAGTCTTTCCTCCGGTTGATGTCCAACAGTGCATCCTTCTTCTGAAGACAG
This sequence comes from Salarias fasciatus, assembly GCF_902148845.1. Taxonomy (NCBI): domain Eukaryota; kingdom Metazoa; phylum Chordata; class Actinopteri; order Blenniiformes; family Blenniidae; genus Salarias; species Salarias fasciatus. The sequence goes on from NC_043746.1 coordinate 35,365,884, forward strand.
GCAGCAACAGTGCTGCAGCTAACTGCAACATTCTGAAGCCAAGCAGTGCCGTATGTACATAGCTGCGTCACACACTCACCAGAGGTCTCTCAGTGTCTCCTGATGACTGACGGCATAGCTCACAAGCCCTGCAGCTGAGTTTCTCTCTCCGAACTCAGTTACGATGTCGGTTAACACTGTTTTATCAGTTCCAAGTTACGTTTCTCTTGAGCAGCCTGACCCGCCACGATCCACACTGTATGCTTGGGTTTGTGGGTAATGTAGTTCACTTTGTACTTTGTGCACACTCTGATGGAGCTGTAAGTTAAACTTTAAAAGTTTATGAACACCTTAGAGTACATAAGACTTGAAGCAGTGAGGATGGCCTCCAGGGTCTCAGTCACCTTCATGAACTCTTCCATGTGATGCTGATTCTCTTCTGTGATGTGTAATTGTTTTATCCTTCTGATATTCCTTGTAGGGTGTATATGGAGTCTAGCGAAGTGGAAGTACTCTATGTCTACATAACTTCCATAAAAATGTGTGAACTCAGATTTTCACACAGAGTGCTCTCGCCTGTAGACTCTACGGTCCAGTTCTCAGGTTTACACCTACATTGGGTCGGCTGTGGTTCAGTGGGGAGAGAGATTGTCTCACAATTGGGAGGTTGTTAGTTCAATTCCTGACTCCCCCTGTCTGCATGCTGAAGTGTCCTTGGGCAATACACTGAACCCCAGTGCCCCCAGTGGATGGACTGAGCGCCTTGCATGGCAACCACCTCCACTGGTGTGTGAATGTGTGTGAATGGGTGAATGTGATCATGTAGTGTAAAGTGCTTTGGGCTCTGTTGATGCAGTGTAAAAGTGCTATATACTGTAAGTGTAGTCAATTTACCTGGACTTTTAAGAATACCCTGAATTGCACTTGACTGGTTGAGTTCATACAGCTCCAGACAAAATCAACTACTTTGGCATCTTGTTTACACCATAACCTTCAGCAAACTGTCAATTTCTTACAGGGCGTGGGTCAGACAGTGGACAAGGGAATGAATTTTAAAGAGTTTATTAAAGCTGAGGGAGGGTGATGAAGCTTAGCTAACTGCTGCACTGTACACTGGTGTTTCTCAAACTTCTTCAGACTAAGGACCACACAGACCACCTAACTTGATATAAATCCAAAACATTTGTGTTTTTCAGTGAAAGTGGTCCTCAGTGTGCCGTCAGATGCAATGTCCACAAGGCTGCTGACTTGTCTTATCTGTATTTCTGGAAAATATCTTTCTTTTCAGTGAAGGCCTTGCAGATTTTCCTTGAAGGCTGCTAGTGAGGGACTGAGGGCCAGCGCCCACATACTGCGAAACGGCTCCGCTGCGCTGCGCCGCGCAGTTCGCAGCACAGCGCAGCACTTACGCACCCATTGAAGTCAATAAAGGCGCAGGCAGAGCGCGCCCACTGCCTGCGCGAGTGCTGCGTCGAGCGTCCGCTCGCCGCCGTAGTGCGGAGAGCTCTCCGCACAAATTCGGTCCAGGTCTATTTTTGCCGGAGGCACAGCGGAGCCGGAGTCAATTTCCCATAATGTCAAAGCACCAACAGGAAACCAAAAGAGTGCAACATCTGTTTTATCAAAACAAATAACTACAAAAGTTGACTTTTTTTATATTCCTAGGCGTATTATTTATATATACATATATATATATATATATATATATATATATATATATATATATATATATATATATATATATGTATATGTATATATATATATATATATATATATATATATATATATATATATATATATATATATATATAGAGAGAGAGAGAGAGAGAGAGAGAGAGAGAGAGAGAGAGAGATTACTATTGAAGCTGTCACACATGTTTTTACATGTAAATAAAAGCGTAAATATACACTTTCATGGATGAGGGTTTTATTTTGAAACCTGAACACGCTCTGGCATCGCAAAACAGAGGAGTAGTGGAAGTTTTTAAACTCGAGCAGCATGGTTGACGAAGAGAAACTGATCCTGGAGGAACAAGAGCACAGAATCCTCTCTGACACCAGTAATATTTTTTTATAAAGACACCAGCAGAAAGGAGGACACTCGGGCAACAATAGCTGAAGTTATTGGCATGAGTGGTGAGTAAATTGTAACGATATAAAGTGCCTGATCAAACATGTTTTCATGGAGATCGTCATGGAAATATAATCCCACACATGCGCTGAGCGCATGTCTGGTCAAAAGGCAGAGTGCGGAGACGCAGCCGTACCGCATCAGGTGGGCGCTCTAGTACGGCTGCGTGAGTGCTGCGACCTGCGCGGCGCAGCGCAGCGGAGCCGTTCCGCAGTATGTGGGCGCTCGGCGTGAGTGGTCACCCTGAATCTGGGATGTGGTTAGCCCACACTCAGTTGGCAGGATTAGAAAAGAAAGAGCAAGGTGGAGATTCAGAGATGCTTCAAAAACCAATAATTTTATTTGGGAGCTTTCTGTTTAATCCATAGTTTATTGTTTGAGAAAAACTGCACAGTTCTGCTGGGTACGGTGTTTTCCACAGAAAAGTCTGTGATGCAGTGAGTCAAACTATCAATATCCTCACAGAGTTCTTCCCACACAGTAGTCTCACAACAGTCTATCAGGGCTTCTTCAGTCTCAGCAGACCATCTCTTTACTGTACGGGTCACAGTAGGTTGACTGTGCACAGGCTAAACTAGAATCAATCAATCAATTTATTTTTGTATAGCCCAGTATCACAACAACAGCTGCCTCAGAGGCTTCAAGATTGGCATTGGTTGGTAAAAATAAAAAGAGTGAATAAGCATAATATTAATATGTGAAATTCACAGTAACGAGACAGAACGAAGCAACCACCGCCTTAGACCCTCACATCCGGCAAGAAAAAACTCCAAAAACCCAGTGGGAACAGAAGAAATCTTGGGGAGAACCACAGTATGGAGGGATCCCTCTCCCAGGGACGGACAGCTTTGGCAACAGCTAGCATGAGACAATAAGAAGTAAAGCCTGGGACTATGTTGAGGACAGTCCGTTGGACGGTCCAGCACAGGAACCACGGATCCCAGCAGTAGAACTGAAGCCAGGCCGCGGGCAGGACCGACAGGAGTGTCCTCCCGTTCCGGACCGAGCTTGTTCGTAGGCCCTCACCTGTATCAATCACCCTGTAGTGGACTGGCAGCTTGTCCAGGGTGGACCCTGCCCTCACCCACAAGTCATCTGGGATTGGCTCCAGCTCCCCGTGACCCTTATCAGAATAAGCAGCATGAATGGATGGTGACATCCAAAAGTGCAAGCTAATCAGCAAAGCTGCAGATTGTTTCCAGCAGCTATCCACTGCTTCCTGGAGATACAGCTGGGAGGAAACACAAAACACATGGAATGAACATCAGAAAGACCTGAAACAATGTGGAGTGCTACTTTGTCTGTTTCACTTTTTAAACAGTAAAACAGACTTCTTTAAAGCCCCTTTTCACACTGGCCAAAAACCGTTTAAACCCGCTAATAATCGGCTCCTCATGGCAGTGTGAAAGGGTTTAATCAGCATTTAGACCTGGGTCTTTAAACTCTGAAATTGACCCGGGTTTTTACCGGTTCGCCTTTCTAACGGCTTTTAGTGGGAGGGACACATCCGAGAACTTAGGCTACGTTCAGACTGCAGGCTGAAGTGACCCAAATCTGATTTTTTTTGCCCCTATGTGACCTGTATCGGATCTTTTCATGACAGTCTGAACAACACAGAAGCGATTTTTTCAAATGCGACCCAGGCCACTGGGATATGTGGTCCTAAATCCGATACGTATCTGATCTTTTGCCATGCGACTTCAGTCTGAACGGCCAGGTCGCATTTATCCCACCTACACGTCACAATATGGGGCGCCCAAGACGTGTGTCTTACCGTGAGTGTTAAAAAAAGGTGCTACAGACGTAGATTAAGGTAGTTCTTGTCATCCGAAAATTATTATTGAACTCCGTATCATTAAAGCCTCTCACATCACTGTCCCACCTCTCCTGGCTGCGTTTCTCTGGATGTTGTTGCCACTGATCTGATTATTCTCAGATCACCTTATTCTTTGAATTGAATGATTTACCTGAGACAAGTAGAGGCATTCTTTGGGAGACATCCAAGGCATATATCAGGGGTCAACTCATCTCTTTTATTTCACACAGGAAAAAGGCAGACACTTTGCGCCTTAATGAGCTCCTTGGGGACATAATAGACATTGATGGGCGATATGCTATGAACCCTGAACCTAGTTTATATGGGGAGCGTCTTAAGCTCCAAACTGAATTCGATCTCATTTCCACCACCAAAGTTAAAACACTCCTACTGCAATCCAGACAGCGCTTTTTTGAATCTGGTGATAAATCTGGGTGACTCCTCTCTTATCTAGCCAGGGCAGAGACCTCATCAAGACTAATTCCGGCTGTCAAGTCCTCTACTGGTGCAACGTGTTTTGATCACGATGAAATAAATAAGATTTTTGTTGAGTTTTACTCCACTTTATATACCTCTGACCATCCAAGATCCCCAGGCAATGTTCTTGATAATTTCAGCTTCCCACAGGTGGATAACGATGCACCTGAGTCTCTTGGTGGGCGCATTACCGTTGAGGAAGTGAAGGAGGCCATTACGACTTAATGCTTAGGTTTGGCCTTAGTGAGGCCTTTATTCTCTGGATAAAACTTCTATATTCATCACCGAAAGCTGCTGTCCGAACAAATGATATGCTATCACCATTTTTTCCCTTTTTTTCCCCTATTTTGGTATTCGCGTGACATTGTCTGTCTCTGACCTGTACCAAGACAACTTCACCCCACTGGTTGAGAGAATGGAGAAGGATTTCACCCGCTGGTCGACTCTACCCCTCTCGCTTGTTGGCCGAATTAATTTAATCCTGACGGTTCCATCCCAAGACAATATTGCTTTCTAAATTGGCGAGTTAAACTTTTTATTACTGACTGTGACTCAAGGCAGGACTGGACTGTCATCAAAGGCTCCTCCAACTGTACCATGATTGTATGAACATCAAAAAACAACAACCGTTCTCTCTGCTACAGATCCAACAAGATGCACAAAAACTACTTTGTAACAAGAAAAAAAACTTAAAGCTGGTGTCCGGAGTTTCCGTTCGTTTCCAATCTATGTATCATTTTTCAAAAGAGCTTAAATGTGTCAGTCTGGTTCGATACTACAATATAACATTACCATAAAGCAATATAAAAATTTATGTATGAGCCCCGCCTTCGTCTCATAGACCCCCATGTTATCCGAAAAAGCGCCGGTCAGCTTCAGCCAATATACTTCGAGCTTCCGCATTCTCGTGTTGTCAATCAAAGTGTGGAGCAGCCAGAGAGCACGTCGCTCGCCCAGCAGAGGAGAGTTAGCTCTGCAGCAGATATATCCACTGTCTGCTGAACATCCACCATAAACAGCTCAACATGGAGGATGCTGTAGGACTCGGAGGCTCTCATTTTCACCCCACGGATAATAGCGTGCACAATTAAGTGGGCGTGGCTTGGTCGCTCATGAAAGCAGAGGGAGGGGGAACCTGAGACTTTGGATTAAAAAAAAAAAAACCTCTCTCTTTCAAAACTCCGGACACGAGTTTTAACATCTCTCCATGTTCCTCTACTATTATCGCTTTAAGATTAAGACACAGGTAGGCAGAACATTCATGATGGATTAATTTCTAAGTTTCAGGTGACCTGGCAGGTATTCAGCGCTGGACGGTCGCCTTGAGGGGCACATCCTGTCTGAGGGGATTCAACCCACATTCTTGAGGGGCTTGCTGCATTGTTTTCCACAATCTACAACTTCAATCTTCAGTACCAAGAAGAGGCAGCGTGCACCGTGAGCTCCTCCAGAGGTAAAAGACTTTAAGTAGAACCTTGCATTTTTAATCCTACATCCATAGATTTTCTGCCTTTTATTGTGTTGTTTATCAGATTGAGATTATTAAATGGATTTTACACACTAAAGAAAGTTGTTATTATTTTTCAGACGTCTCATTGGAATCAACCACGAGAGAGGCAGCAAGACTGGAAGTGACCACCAGAAAGAGCTCAGCAGTCAGCCTACATGTGTCCACTCTGCTGGAGACTCCTGGATTTTGAGAGGGACTTCATTTGAGATGAAGGTGAGATTAGTTTCTCAATCCCATTAATGTTTTGTCAAGACACCAGTTTGTCTCAGACTTCCACGTCTCTTTCCCTCTCATTGTTCCCACTTTCGTCCTTCATCGCTCTCCCTGTCTGAGCCCCTCTTTTCTTTTCTCTCTCTGATATTTTCTATTCTCTCAGTCATTACTTCACAAATGACATCTCTATTTTACAACTTGTATGTGTTCTGTCATTCTTTGTGTGTTCTTGTGTTCTGTCTCTGAAACTATATGAACTATTTGAAAGTTTAAATTTGGAATGTTCTGGTTTCATAGTTCATGGCTTGCGACTTTTTTTTATTAGGATAGAGGGAATGAGGGGCTGAAATGTTAATTTTGTGTGCCAGAAGTTGTGAATAGAAGTTATTTTGGACCTGATCTCTGTCTGTCTGTTTTTCTGTCTGTCTGTCTGTCTCTCTGTCTCTCTCTCTCTCTCTCTCTCTCTCTCTCCCTCTCTCAGAAACACACATGGCACCGGCTGGATTGAGAAACCTGGTGTCTTTGCTTGAGCCATAACTCTCCTGTGATGTTCTTGGACTTCCACATTTAAGTACTTTTTATGTCCATAATACTGTTAATAAATGTAATATGTTTCTAATGCTGTTTTTAACATGCAATTTGTGCAGCATGTCAAGTTTTAGCATGTCAGTCATGTTTACCTTCAAATCAACCTAAGGTGCAGTTCAACAATTTTTAATTTAACATGTAATTTTCTGGAAGGAAAGTTTTTACATGTCATTTTTACTCTCAAATAAAAGTCAAGTGCAAGAAGAAGCTGATTTTTGTCTTACATTTTAAGCAAAGGATTGAAAAATGAGTATTGGTTGATTTTATAATGTTTGCCTTTGGTGGTTGTAGCCAGGTTCAGAGATTTTGCAGAGCATATTGCATGGCATATTGAAATCTATAAATAATACAAGTAAATTGTTGTTTAATCGTAAAACACAGTGAAAGTAATTGTAAATATCAATCTACACTGTATTTTTCATTTGCAGCGCAAAATTGTAATTAAGTAAATATGTAAATTTTACAGGAACATAATGGCAACCCGGCTGCCTGTTCTTTACTGTTTTTTCACAGTACACATTTGTTTTTGTATTAACGGTGCAAAACCGTAAATTTACGTGACAGGAAAAAGCCGTTAATTTTACAGTAAAATAATGGCAACCAAGCTGCCAGCTCTTCACCGTTTTTTACAGTGCATACTTGTTTTTATATTTACAGTATAAAACTGTAAATTTATGCGACAGGAAAAAGCTGTTCATTTTCGCTGGCTCTTGGAGGAGGCGGACACTTTTCCTATCGCTCCTGCTTGTTTCTCTCCCTCCCTACTGTCTCTGCTGCAGCACTCTGTCTCGTCTGTTTGACTGGAGTAACAACCTGTCTTGATTTTCTTCGAAGAATCAAACATATCAACCATGGAATTGATCAGCTGGTCTCTCAACGCGATTGATACGATTTTCTCACAAAGAAACGCAGGAGCGGGGGAGCCTGTCTGCCCTGACGGAACTCGGCATGCTGGGTATTTGATGGAGTCCCGCGGAAGCTGGAGAGCCATCATCTGTCTGGCAAATCTGAGCGTCGAGGATGCAGAAGATGTCTACATTTTCGGATTTATGATGATCGGTCTGCTGCTGATTGGCCTGGTCAGTGGTCTGATCTTCTGGGGGATTAAGAAGACCGCCACCACAAAAGACGTCCAAGGGCGGACGGTCTTTTCTAATCAACGGGCAAAAGCTGAGGCTGACCGAGTTTGCGAACTCTTTCGAAGGATGGACAATTTTGCTGGGACTATGGACGATTTGAGGCGCAAGATGGATTCTACCACGGGAAGGTACAACTCAGCTCCTGTCTGAAACAGTTGAGAACCAGCGATAACGGGAAGGTCACAACGGCTCCTTCCGACCAAAACAAGATACCAAGAAACCTTCGGACTGGATCTGGCGCCCCTTGGAATTCAAACAATATCCCGGAAGAAGATAAAGACACAAGGTCGCTCTCTATCTCCCACCACTGTCTGACTCTGACCCGACAACACACCCTCCCCTTTCTGGACTGCTTCTTGGAGGACATCCCCATGGCAACGGAAGTCACCAGCTGGAGCGCGGCGAGGACGGGCCAACCACACACATAAACACAGACTGATGAACTGATAGGGCACACACTCGCACACATGACCCCCCCCCCCCCGCCCCCCGCAACTCTCAACATCTCCTCCTCTCTCTTCTGCTGACGACTAATGGTGATGGCGTGTAGCGCCGATTGAGGGCAGCAACCACCGATCCGTTAGTTTGATAGCAACTTGTCTTGTGTTTTTTTGCTATGTATGTGCGCAGGTTGGCTTTTTGTGGTCTCTCACTTCTAATCACGACTCCCTTCGGAACCGTGATCTGAATTGATGTATCTTTTTTTTACCCCCCCCCCCCCCTTATCTCTGTCTGAGTTTCTTTAACTCTGTTTCCTTTTCAAGACGGAGCGCCGTAATTGGCTGCCTGGGCGTCTTAAAAACCCATGCAATTTCGTTGCACTTGTAACTTCGGTAACCTGTTGCGATGACAATAAAGACAATTCTGAATTCTGAATTCTTCTGAATTCTGAATTCATTTTACAGTAAAATAATGGCAACCAAGCTGCCAGCTCTTTACTGTTTTTTTACAGGAATATTTCTAACAGTGTAGGATTGATAATAGAAGCTAAAGACAATGAAGATCTAACTATGTGCCACATGAATCTTAAGAATATAACAGGCAGGGCCGGCCCGGGCTTCGGAGGCGCCCTAGGCGAGCCCGAGACGAGCGCCCCTTGGGAGTGTGTTTTTCGAGCGGTTCCGACTGTTGTTGGGGGGGTGCTACGGAGCGATGCCGAACGATACCGATCTGTGCCGAGGAGCGCTGTGCGTCACACCGCTGCAGAGCGGGGCACACGGAACACGGAGCATCGTAGCGCCCCTTGTACGGCCGCGGCGCCCCCCCCCCCCCCCCCCCCCCCCCCGGGACGTAGCGCCCTAGGCGGCTGTCTAGTTCGCCTATGCCTAGAGCCGGCCCTGATAACAGGAAATACATAATATATACAATGTATACAATACAATATGCAATATATAACTATACAGTATGAGATATAATATGTACAATATGTTTCAGCAGAGTGAATGGATTATGAAGAGTCACTGAATTTCTTGGGGGGGTGCAGGATATTGCAATGTCCAAGGTTATTGCACATATTCTACACAGTAGAATTGTATAATCTGACAGTGGTGAGGATGAAAGACTTCCAGTATCGCTCCTCCCTGCAATCAGGGTGTCTCAGTCGGCCTCTGAAGGAGCTGCTGAGCTCCTCTACCGTCCGGTGCAGTGGCTGAGAGCTGTTGTCCATCATGGATGATACCAGTAGCGGCCGGTGGCATGGGGCGCAGGTGGCGAGGGACACTTGTTTTGTCCGCCTACACCGCCAGCGGCAGGCGGTGCGGCGTTAATTCACTTCCGCATTGGCGGAAGCGCTCGTTTCCATACCTGCGCATTCCAGGCGGGCAGTGTTAAAGAAACCAGTTTATTAAAAATAATCGTTGCCTACCTGTTGTGTAGTTTGGAATGTGCCGTGAATGCGCCGTGAAAACCCAATTTTTTTCACCTGCCCGCTGGAGGTGTTCCGTATTTCAAGCGCTGGGTGTTGGCAACCCTAGTGGTTTTAGAGTTTGAGAGTGTGAGGTTTATTATATACACCCATGCTTTATTTAAAAATTTTGCAAGATATTTTTGGTTGCTCCATATGATAATCAGGGTTCTCAACTCTCACACGTTGAGTGTGAGACACACATATTTCAGTCCAATCTCAAGTCACCCTTTACATTTGTCACTTGAATAAATAACTCAGCTGTCGTCAGGATTTAAATAAGCAAATAAATTACTTTTGTATGTCTATCAAAACTGTCATGTTTGCATTTGCAAGCAGCCACACAACCAGGTGTGCCGTGCGCACACCCTGCTGCTTTTAGAGATGCTCCCCATGAATGCAGCGCACTGTTAGCTTGGCAACCGGCGTCAGTGAACAGGTAGCTTAGTTGTTAGCTTAGCCATTATCCACCGGTGAGCGAGCTAGTTTTGGACAATTCTTTGTGACGCCAACATCACTGGGCGAGATGGAATCTCACACTGTGTGACTGGGACAGAACAGGACAGGTTCTGCTGTGAACTGTGTGAAACCAGAGAGTGAAGGACACTGCAGCTGACAGCTCTGCTCTGTGCTGCATTCACATCCCAAAAGAAATACCATGTTCTTTTCAAATCAGAAGCCTCATTAAACAGTTGGTGGTCATATTTGTTAATTTCAAAGAACAAACAGTCATTCTCAAAACTGAAATGGTATAAAACTGTTCACAGTATGGAAAGAGGGAATATAGATTGGTAATTTTATTGTAACGCCCCACTACGCAATGTGATGTTGAAAAAACGTATAATTAACGTAATTTTTGACCTCCAAATCAGGTCTGCTGTAGGTGCAGAATGAAAGTTTTTATTTCATCTTTTTTGGACGTCATATGGAGGTCCGATTCTGCTGTCGTGCCGACCTCCAGTGCAGATGTTCATATGACAGCCAATTACAGTCGAAATTGACCGTCAAAATCAGGTCTGCTGTAGGTGCAGAATGAAAGTTTTTATTGCGTCGGCGTAATACGTGGCGGTCCGATTCTGCCGCCGTGCCTACCTCCAATGCAGACGTTCATAGTTGAAATCAGGTCTTCTGGAGGTGTAGAGTTGAAGTTTTTATTACGTCTTTTTCTGACATAGTCTGGAGGTCCAATTCAGACGTCTTGTCGACCTCCAATGCAGACGTTCATATGGCATACAATTTTTGGTCGAAATTCTCTGATCTTCTGGAGGTGCAGAATTAGTTGGGGTTTTTTTTGCGTCTTCCTCTGACGTGGTCTGCACGCCCGATCATGACGTCCACATGACCTTTAGATTACAATATCAACCCAATTTCACTGTCCACAGGACATCTAGACAAGATACATCCTAAAGACATCATCTATCAAAGCACTGCTTTTTGTTTCAATAGCCTTTACCTTTTACCTTTCATCTGATTTGGTTCCAACATAAGAGGGACCATCGTTATGCATGAGCTTTTCATAAAAAAAATCACACCTTAAGCCTTCTCTCATTTTCCATCTTTTAAACATTTAAAGTAAAAACCAAACATGGAAAGTGGTATAAAAATTGGCCAAGTCCAATATTGAATCACTTCTGCTATAAAACTTTACAGCCCCTAAAACCTGTCATCTGAAGCCTGACATAATGCAGAAATAGTATATTGCAATTAACATTGCCACTATTGTACAAAAAAAGCATTTTGTTGATTGTAGCATAGAATGATAACATGAAATCTCTGTGAATAGTTACACGGTGTTCCAAATTTTAGATCTTTCCTCCAAACTACACTGACACTCAGGAACAGGCAAACAAAGAATTCTGGAAAAAAAAAAAAAAAAAAACTTATTCATAAATAAACAAAATATTTACACACTCATGACCAACTATTTACTAGTTCCAGACACTCCACAATATGAATCCCAATACTGAGGCCACGGTGAGATATGTATCCTGATAAATGTAAATTGTGAACATTGACTACTCTCAGAATTCACAACAATTTTTTTTTATTACAAGAAAAACACCATGTGTAATTTTCAAATGATTCCACAACTTAAGTCAATGAGCTAGAGAAGCAGGATTTGGACTAAATGGACTTCTCTGGCTGTTTCTAGACAGTGCAAGGTTAGTATGACCCTTAGAAGACATTTAACCCTATACTGTAGAAGTTGGTTCAAGCCTCTAAGTTGATTTTTGAAGATTTTACAGACCCAGTGCAGAATCTGTCAGTGGATGACAGATTCTGACATTCGCTGATGGATTCTGCAAAGTGAGCTGTAACTCTGCATTGGAAAGTCCCAAGGTGCTGGGGATGGGCTCAAATTGAAGCATGAGATGGACTGAACAATACGAAACCCTGTTTGAATCAGTGTGACCTTGGGTTGCCAAGTTATAGGTCTTTGAAAGTTGACATGTTTGGGTTGCTATAACTAGTTAAGTCAATGAGCTAGAGAAGCAGAATTTGGAGTAAATGGACTTCTCTGGCTGTTTCTAGACAGTGCAAGGTTAGTATGACCCTTTGAAGACATTTTAACCCTATGCTGTAGAAGTTGGTTCAAGCCTCTAAGTTGATTTTTTAAGACTTTACAGGCCCAGTGCAGAATCTGTCAGTGGATGACAGATTCTGACATTCGCTGACAGATTCTGCAAAGTGAGCTCTAACTCTGCATTGGAAAGACCTAAGGTGCTGGAGATGAGGTGGACTGAACAATACGAAACCCTGTTTGAGACAGTGTGACCTTGGGTTGCCAAGTCATAGGTCTTTGAAGGTCGACATGTTGGGTTGCAATAACTATTTAAAGAACTTCAATTCAATTGTAAGATGGTGCAATATTTAAAGGTGCATTAAAGGGATAGTTCGGGATTTTTGACATGAATCTGTATGGCATCCCCATCAGCGGTGTTGTGCATTCACACAGACTTACCCCAGACAGCGTCCAGTGAGTGGAGATCCTGTCCGGTTTTGGTCCAGACGAAAGTAGTCTGGCAAGTTTGCTGGGGTCCCGAAAATAAAATTAAAATAAAATAAAATAAAATAAATATAAAAATAAAGTGTTTTTCTTCTCAAACCAATATGTGTTCAAAAGAGTGCCTCCAGCTGGCAGCCGCGCTGGTTTGTTTACCAAAGTTAGCTCCAGCTGGAGGCGGCGCAGAGTGATATGAAGGGAGAGAAAATAGTGCCAAGCGTCTACAAGGTATTTTCTCGTAAATGATATTTTTTTCTCCCTTCATATCACTCCGCGCTGCCTCCAGCTGGCAGCCGCGCTGGTTTCACTTTGTTTACCAAAGTTATTAGCTTAGCATTAGCTCCAGCTGGAGGCAGCGCGGAGTGATATGAAGAGAGAGAAAATAGTGCCAAGCGTTTACGAGGTCTGATTTTTTCATGGACAACGGTTTTGTGATGCAAATATATCACTCTTTAGAAGGCGTGTTGGTTTGAGAAGAAAAACACTTTATTTTCGGGACCCCAGCAAACTTGCCGATACCTGAATTTGAATATCTGCCTATACCGATACTCTTCCGATACCAGAGCTCTGTTTGCTTTAATATTATCATTTTTGTTGATTTTATATGACGCTGCAATGAACTCATCTCTACAGGCAAGAATGATATGTACGAATGTATGCAGGTATGTCCCAAAAGGCAACTTGAGGTACCGGTGGTTACAAAGTCAGAAAAGAAAGTCAAGAAAAACAATAACTCCTGTTAACAAGAAAAATCCCACCCTGAAAAAAATATGCAACTGTAAGGGTTTCAGATTGACTGTCAATATTTATTAAATTGAAAACAGATACACAGAGGTAAACTCTAACATTATCCCTCTCCAAATAAAATACAACGGGCTGCTTCATCTGATCAGAACAAATGAAGTACACTGGCTCTTGTAGCATCAACAAATTTTCAAATGTCAAATATTTCAATTAAAAGAAAAGTGCAGTAAGTGTAAACATTAACAATATCAATAAAACAATGTGCATCTGTTCAGCATTAACTCAAGTACAGTCTTGCTTATGTAGCTGCAACAAATCAAGGTTTTCTAATATCAAAAATTAAAATAAAAGAAAAGTGCAGTAGGTGTAAACATTCACACTATCAATAAAACAAAGTGCATCTGATCAGCATAAAATAAATAGTCTTGCTCGTGTAGCTGCAACAAACCAAGGTTTTCAAATGTCAAATACTTGAAATAAAAGTGAAATAAGTGTAAACATCTTACGCACACTGTCAATCAAACGTGCACATCAAAATAGCACAAATCAAGAACAGTAGGAGGTTTGGCATTGAAGTTGACCTGGTTGAAGCTTGACATCAGTCTTTAATTATTCTTCAAAAGAAAACAAGTAAATGACTCCTCAAAAAAAAAAAAAAACACTGAAGAAGTGATCTAGTGTCTCACTTAAACATTGGCAGGTTCTTTTTGAGAAATATGAGCATTTCTGCTTTCTCTGCTGTCAGACGATTCCTCTTTTCATCCACGATGTTGGATGTGCTAAACAGTCTTTCACTCTCCACACTGGTGGAAGGGGCACTCAGGAGCTTTACTGCAACAGCAGCAAGGAGAGGAAAGCCAGCATGGTTGTTTGCCCAGTACTGGAAAGGGCTGTCCTTCTCATTTATCGTTGGTTCTTTCAAATACATTTGCATTTGGATAACCTGTGCCTGGGAACCTCTGGCAGGTTCATCGTGCTCCTCCAGAATTCTGTCGTACAGACTGCTGAAGCTGCTCTCACTTGTGCTTGGAGGACAATCAGTGCTCGGACCAGCTTCCATGCAAGCAACCTTTTCTGCTGGCTCTGCCTCCTGCGCTCCTGCTTCATCGGATGATACCCTGAGCAGTGCTTGCTCCATCTTCTCAAGCTCTTGTGTCAGGAGATCCTTTGCCCTCCTGGCAGTTTCTCCACTAGTAAAGAATCTGAAATGAAAATGAAATAGGTTGAGTAAAACGTATTTGTTTCTGCTACAAGACAACACACACAGACAGACAGACAGACACTTAGCAAACATTAATAAAAAAAATACGCTTCACCTGTCCTTGTATCGAGCATCCACTAAAGTGGCAACCACGTAGAGGGCTTCACTTTCAATGCCGCTGAATCACCTGCTGACAGCTTGGAGGAGCGTGCTTTTCATTGTTTTGATGCCGCTGTCAGTAGTGTTCTCCTCGGCGAGCAGGCGTTTTAAAACGGCGACGGCTGGGATTACATCGGCTGCAGAGGAGGTCGCTGAGCTGATTTTCCTGGTTAGCTCCTCGATGGGCTCCACCACCGTCACCATTTTTTCCAGCAAAATCCACTCGTTGGCTGACGGTGTTACCGGCAAGTTGTGGTCGGCAGCATACGCACAGAGAGGTCGCTTCTCCTTCAGGAGGCTCTTGATCATGTAGAAGGAGCTATTCCATCTTGTTTGGATGTCTTGAACAAGACGAGTTGGGGTGGTCGTGGTTCCCACACCTTGCATTTCATGCTGCAGGTCTTCCAAGAGAGACTGTGCCAGTTGTGAATGCTTGAAGTGTGCAACTATCTTTCTGCTGTTTGCTAATGCATCGTTCACGCTGCGTTGTGACATTAGTAACGTCACTACAGTGGACAAAACCTTCATCATCAGACCTTGCCATTCTGACTCCCAGCCTCGTGGGTCAGTCAGTCCCCAGTTTCTGGGAACTCATTCAGTTATGATTACAGTGTATCAAAAGCTACACAAGCAGTTTTACAAGCAAAGTTATATGCATTCATATTATAGTACTTTTCCACTAGAGCAGTGGTCCTCAAATACAAATCTTGAAGGTCCACATTTGTTTTTGATATACAAGCATGGGTCCGGACCTCAGCGCCCTGTGGACGGGGGGGTGGGGGGGTGGGGGGGGGGGTACCAAGGGATGCCGTGCAGTGCCGAGCAGTGCGGTGTGATGGAGCGTGCCGCAGAGCGGCGATTACACCACGTGCAGAGCGGCGTGCCGCAGAACGGTGCTCACACAGAACACGGAGCGTTTAAAGAAAGATTTTTTCTTTTTTTTTTTTTTCCATACATTTGCCCTGGGTCCACAGCGAGGTGTGCCGCGGTCCGGTTGTGGACCGCGGTCCGCTAATTGAGGAACCCGGCACTAGAGTTTCATATGTGAGCAAGCAAGCACTCAAATAAAATGTAAGAATTCCCACAAATCCTCCTCTTGGCCTTAAACAGATTTTAGGCCAATAAAATCGATATTCCTGCAAAACATACGTTTCTGCACTGTCTGCAAGCGTGTCTCCAAATAAATAAATAAATAAAGGAATTTTCAGACACACAACAGTTTAAAACAAAATGTGATTAGAGTTGATACTGAATTGCCTCAGTGGACAACTCAATTCCTACAGTCCTGAATTCATCCTGGTGTAGCGTGCTCTCTTCAGGTTAGTTCTCTCCTGTGTCCTCTCCTCCAGGATTGAAGCTTCAACCTAGCGAGGCTTGTGTGAGATATGTGATATCACTTGGGTCCTTTCTCCTTCAGTCTGACAGTGTGGGTCGTCCGGGCTGCCACTTGGACTGGTCCGTCCCAACATGGCTCTCTTCACCCCCTTCTTGGGTCTGCGCAGGTCCACAAATCCTTTCTTCAGCTCCTGCAGCGTTTTTAGACTACTATCACTGTGATTGCAACATGATATGTAAATCAATCTGAAGTCTTTTGGCCTTTTCTGTTTCAGTTTATAGTGAAAATCCATTATGAAGTCTAATAAAGGATCAAAAGTATTTGTTGCAGAGCTGTGACAGTACACAGTACATTACAGAGTGCAGGAATGCAGGTGGAAGAGCTATAACCAGTCCGCAAAACGAAAGATAAAAGATTTAAACTTATAAAGATTTAAACTCATAACACCCTCAAACATCAAACGGATAATCTAATTTGCCTCACAATGGCTATGTAGAGTGATGTCTCAGGACCTGAAAGATAACCGTGAGGAAACAAGCTCCATGTTTGGATTAGAACTTCAATATGTGAGCATTTAACAACAACTCACAGCCTTTTGTTCTCGATTTAAGTCAGCGATGTTACCGAGAGCTAGAACAGCCCCACCTGTCACTGAACCCTACTTCTCTAAAACACTGAGGATCGCACTGACAGCAAATGTGTGCAACAATATGTTGAAGCTTCAGGGAGGGGAAAAAAGAAATCCAATTTAAGTGTAGTGGGGGTGCATTTTAACACCAGGTGTCAGTGTAATCCACCTAAATCAGAGTGGAGACTCGCTCCAGATATGAGACACATGCTGGTGCCAGTTGGAAAGGAGGCTGGAGTTGGAGAAAGAGGGATATGGAGGGATCATATCCATCCCTTTGTTATTCTGCTGCTGCTCCATTTGCTGCTTTAGCTGGATGGAAGCACCGAGCCCTGAGGAAAAGGAAGAGCTCCACCTAGTGGTGAGAGAAAGACACACACACACACACACACACACACACACACACACACATACACACACACACACACACACACACACACACACACACACACACACACAGACACACACACACACACACACTGTGGCGGGAGAATGAGAAGAGTGATCACTCAGTGTAACAGTTCTTGCAACAACATGATGTGAGATACATTGCTGACATGTTGTTTGAATTATTGCTCATTTCCAGGTCAAAATACAACAACCACATGACTTTTCTTGAAGATCTTTTTCTCCTGCTCATCATGTCCAACACAACCACACTCCCTCACACTGTTATCACCTCGACACACAGTCATACAGCAGGTGTCAGGCGTCCATCTTGTGCATACCTGCTGTGTATCAATGTGGCAGGCAGCTTTGGTAGAGGATTAATTCATCATCAGTGGCTATGTTGGTGGTGTTACCGTCCCTGGCAAAGGCAAGTGTTTGTTTATCAGGCCTTGTTGAAGCAAGAGCAAAGGGAAACGAATGCTGCCTTTCAGGTTATACAGTATAAAGCTTCAGTTTGCCAAGTCGGGTGTGCTACTGTATCCTCTGAGACGCGAGCTGCTTGGCGCAGTCTCCTAAAAACCAGTTTGCTTTTCCACTGACAAGGAGTCAAGCTGGAGCCACATCATTGTGTGACTGTAAAACATCCGTACGTCACTGTGGACATAGCCGCTCACATACAAACCAAAACAGTAATGAAAGACTTCAATAAAGTGTTTTTGGCTGTCTATTTTTCATGGTGAGCTATCAAAGCATTATCAAGCTGTAAGTGACTGGCCATCATCGTCTGTAACACCTGCTAATGTAACAATGCCCAAAAACATAATAAACCATAAATGTTATAAAAAATATGCAGCTTTTAATGTAATAATCCTGCAAACGTAACACATTTTCCACAAATGTAATATCCGCTGCCTACAACAAACATAACACGCGATTTCCCACAAATGTAATAACTGTTATGTTTGTAGAGATTTATTACGTTTGTGGGGAAGTGAAAATCTTCAACTTTCAATGTTGTAATAACTTCCCACATATGTAATAATGCAGTGAATAATGGCTGCTGCTGCTGTTTGATTGTTGTTGTTCTTACCTGCTGACAGCCTCCTGACCGTGGGTACGGAAAAACTCTCTCTCTTTGGTTTCAGTGGTAAATAATTGAATTAGTAAACCTTGAAATTCTTGCCTAGACTGATAAGTGGTGTGTTTACTAATGAGCAATAAAACAAATTGTCTTCTTTTTCTTTCATAGTCGATGGGGGTTAAACCTAACCTTGAAATCTGGTTAGTCAAAAACAAAAACAATGCCAAATAAATAAATAAATAAATAAATAAATAAAATGGGCCAACTGAAATGTCAAGGTTGCCACATACAACACAGAAATATAGGCTAGCTAACACAGACACAGATGCCTGTAATGAATTTGAATTGAACTGAATTGTGTCAGATCTTGCCTATTTAGGCTATTTATAAGTGTTGTGTTTACAAAGAAGCAATTAATCGAGATTTATCAACATCTTTGTTGAAAAAAATGGATGAGTGAATTATACACTGTCAAACTCTAAAAGGCTGAAGGCTGTAGCAAAGATGTGGATGAAAAAAAAGAATGCACAGGCTGCAAGGGGCCAACTGGATATTCCTTGTAAATTCCTTATCCTCACTAAACAGCAGGCATATGTCTGAACTACTAGAATAAATCAAAATATAAATAACCTGTGCATTTCAATAAGAAATTAAATATAGCCTATAAATAACAATGGAACATTTCTGGGACTAAAGAGGATAAGTGTATAAGCATATACTTCCAAAATAAATCCTTAACTCTGTAGTGGCCAAGATTGAGGCATGCCAGGGTCATCCACGCTTTCATCCATTTTTTGTTCTTGGCGAAAAGTTCTTTGAGACGTTGTGCCAAACCGCTGTTCCGACCAGCTGCTTTGTGTACTTTCACACTCTAAAAACAAATGTCTAGACTTAACAAAAAAATCAACGCAACAGTTTGCATTAGTCTTTTTAAGTTATGGCAACCTCATTAGAAATTACATTGAACCAACAAACTATATTGCTTTGAGTGAATTCATCTTTTGTCATCAGTCAAAGATCCATGTCAGATCAATGTCAGAACCTCCTATTTTGACACTCACTCGGTTGCTGTATGGCGCTTGACCTCTTGGCTTGAGTCTATCGCCTCCCCAGACGTGGGGACATCGGTAGAGCAGAACCTCACTCCTTGACACTCATTTGATCGCAGTGCCGTTTGCCCTCTTAGTAGCGAGTCTATCACCTCCCTAGACGAAGAGGATACTGGGAGAACCGATCCTCATACCTTGACATTCACTCGGCCGCAGAAAGGCGTGTGACCTCTTGGCTTTTGAGTCTCTCACCTCCTCTGAATCAAAAACCACTGCTGGAAGCAGTTCAGTGTGTGTGTGGCAATCTTTGCCTAAATATATTTTTGTGTAAAACTTAGGTTTAAAGGTTATTGACGGAGTGCAAACTAACTGAAAAACCTGTAGATATATGCGGCTCTAGAGCACAGGGTGCTCAGATAAAAGAGAAGTTAACGATAAAGTGTAAAATTCTGGTTAAAATAATCATAATTAAACAATTAAAATAGTTTTTTAGCCAAGCGACTGTTAAAATTAGGTCAAAAGAACTCGTAAATTGTGTAACTTGGTAATTTACTTCACCTCGACAGGTGTAGAAGAGCGACAGAATGAAAGACAAAATTCTTAAGTGTTGGCAGGAACAGCAGCCAGACAGCCTGGGAGGTCTGATGTTCAAAATTCATCTTAAACAAAACACCAGACTGACCAAGAAAGAACAGGGACCGGCGTTAGAACGTTTGATCGACTGGGCAGAAAAACTTCAGAAAGAGGGAACCCTGGGAGTATGGGAAGGACCGCGTCCGGAACCGTCAAAAATACGAAACCTGATAAAAACTACTGAGGACGGAATAAAAAACATTGCTAAACTCATTGAGCAGGCAGACCACCTCAAAAGTAGAAGTCTTAAAAATAAACAGCAAAAAATGGAGGACTGCCTGGCATTAACTAGAGTTTTCGATGCGGACTATCTTAGCGTAATCCGTTCTGAACAACCTAAAGACAAAAAGAGGCTGGAGAAATTAGAAAATCCACTAAAAAACCCTGAAAAACCCACTAGTCCTCCCCCATACTCAGAGCAGCCTCAGCCGCTATCGGCGCCTTATGCTGAGGCCTTCTTGGCACTTCAGAAAGCCCAAGAAGAAGCAAAACAAAGGGAGCGTGACTCCCTCGTTTCAACCCAAACACCTATATTACAAGTAAACAATGCTCTGGTGGACGCTGTGATCATGGGTGAAGACGCGACCCCTCTGCACAGAGCAATACAGGAGATGGAAAGAAACCAAAGTGTCCCTGGACCTTCTGGGGAGACACAACAAAAAGCACATGGAGTCCCTGGTGAAGCTAAAACACAACAGTCTTCACCTAATAACCTCGACATAAGCCTGCATGATGTCGCGTGTGAGATAAACAGAGAACTCGGAGAGCTAAAAAGGATGAGACAAGAGACAGAGAGAGAGACCAGAGAGGTCCGAGAATTAATCCGAATGCAGACACCTCGCACAAAATCACTGGCCAATTTCAAAACTAGGACACGAGGAGAGAGGGAGAGAGAGGAAAGGGAGTCAGAATTAGCCAGAAAACTAAAAGAGATTGAGCTGGAGGAGATGAGACGTAAAAGGGGGGAAGAGAGCAGAGAGAGCAGTGAGGGGGACAGGGAAAGATTCGTGAGCAGAAAGGGTAGACCTCGCAACTCATACGGGTTACTGGACAGTGAGCTGAATCTATACAGAGGCCTAACCTCAGATTCAGACCCAGATGATGAAACACCCTCAAATGGAATGTTCCCCCTGGTAACGGCAATTTCACAAGATGGACAGCGGACAACCACATACTGCCCATTCACATGTCAGGATATGGAATCCATCCGATTGAAACTTCCTCCGTTAAAGGAGGGAGGGGGATGTTGGATCCGAGAATTCCTGGAACTGGGCAAAGGCTCAACGCTCACGATGGGAGACTTCCGGAAATGCGCCGGAGCGTCTCTGAGCCTGACTGAGCTGAGAGAGCTGGAACATCGAGCTGGTACAAATGAGGCTTATGACCATGAGAGACTTGGGGTTTATAACAGACGGCTGTGGAGAATTATTCGTGAACAATACCCCGCGAGATTGGATCATACAGAACTTATAAAGATGACCCTGAAAACAGGCGAGTCCGGTCCGGACTACATCGCGCGCACACAAATAAAGTGGCAGGAGAAAACAGGAGGAACCGTTCGTGGTGCCATGGAACGAGTGTATCGGAGTGCTGTTGAATCATCCCTGCCCCCACAAATCTCAGAAAAACTAAAGGACACCGTGGGACTAAACAGAATGGACTTTGACACTTGGAAAGCACACGTGGAACACCACATTAACAAAGCACAAGAAAAAGAGAAAACAACAAATGAGGAGATAAAGGACACGAAGTACCAGTTCGTAAAAACCCAGCTGCAAGAACTCAGAAAGAAGATTAACGAGGATAAAAAGACAAAACAGAAGGATGTGGAACAGATGGTGGTCACAACTGAGGAGCCAGAAACTTCAACGGTCGTGATAAAGTCGGAACCAATTCCCATTTTTCAGGCCGCACAGAGAGAATCCTTTGCCCCCAGAGGCAGAGGGAGACCGTACAGAGCTCAAGGACGAAGATCCTGGCAACCGCCACCTCAAACATACAGATACAGAGAGAATGACTGTTATCTCTGCGGATCATATGACCATTGGGCCCGAGACTGCCCACACGGTGCCGGCTTTGTACCCTATGCTCAACAAAGAAGACCACCTTTTGTGGCACGGGGAGGGTACCAGCCACAGGGCCCGTCACGGCCCCAACCTCCAGCACAAGGGGAGCACCTGCAGCAGGGGCCTCCACAACAAAATCCACACCAGCCCCCGAATCAACAAATGATGCCCTAGGGTGGCCGAGGTCCTACAAGGGGTGGGGAAGTAGCTGACTCTGTGTTCGACCAAAAATTATTTCCTGAACCTATTGTAGAGTTAACTATAAATGAAAAAATCACAAAATTCATGCTAGACACCGGAGCACGATACAGCACAATAAACGAGCCATACCCACCCTCACTACACACAACATCAGTTGTAGGATTTTCGGGAAAAACAGAATTATGGCCATTTTCTGAAAAATTACAATGTGAATGGGAAGGTTATACATTTGAACACCGGTTCTTGCTCTCGCCTAAATGTCCTGTAAATCTACTGGCGAGAGACGTGATTGCAACCATGAATGCACAAATAATTTGTGGAAGAAAACACACTGACATTATTTTCCCTGATGGTAAAATCAGGCGATGTCTCATAGACAAAACATCCCATCAATTGACACAAGCAGCAGCTCAACACACCGACACACAGGAGGAGCCCAAGGCCGAGATATGGTGGGGGAGACTCAGACACTCCGCCGAAACACCTCTCCACGAGGCTTATGAAAAATGGGAGCCATGGATTAGAAGCCTCAGAACATACGTGCCCCCCGTCGACACCCCACATTGTACCTACAACTACTCATTGAACCCTAATCCAGAATACGATGCCCTCTGGGAAGCAAAAGAACATCTATTCACCCAGGAGGGCACGCCGTGGTTAACGGTGGAAAACATCTATGTTGGACCAGAAGGCGTGGCTGCTGCAGTGAATCTACAAGACACACTGACGCCGCTATACGCACTTGACCATGACTCAACGCCACACATCACTCTGGCAGTGGCAGCCGGAGGACAAGCCAAGAACCTGGGCCCCATGATGAAGCATGCCCTGGACAAATCAAACGTTTGGAGCCCCACTGTTAACCCACTACTGCAGTACTGTAAAGAAAATAACATCTACCGCATTGTTCACAGATCACATGCAGCACAAACACTAGAAAAAACCACTCTAGAAAGAACACACGGCCGAGAGAACACAGACTCTCCAATCACAGAAAAACTACTGGAGCAGGTACCCCTACAGGTGTGGTCCCAGGGACCCACAGATGTAGGACACTGTACCAGTATTGAACCGATACACATTAAAATGAAAAATGAGATCCCTATTTATCAACCACAGTACCCCCTCCCTGAAGCTAAACTGAATGGTGTAAGAAATACCATACGGGGGCTACTGAAAGCAGGAGTACTGATTGAATGTCGATCAAAGTATAACACACCGTTGAACCCGGTTGAGAAACCGGGGAAGCCCGACTATCGGCTGGTGCATGATTTGAGAAAAATAAACGCTAATCTGGAAACATCAAACTATGACACACCGAACCCATACACCATGCTGGCAGGAATAGAGCAAAAGAACAAATTTTTTACAGTCATGGATCTCTCAAATGCATTTTTCTGCATCCCGATAACTGAGGACTCACAGAAGTACTTTGCGTTCTCTTATGAAGGAAAACAATACACCTACACCCGGCTGCCCCAAGGACTGAATGACAGTCCCTCCCTTTTCAATGCTGCACTGAGAAATCTAATGAAAGAACTGACTGTCCCGCCTGACGTGACTATCCTCCAATATGTTGACGACATATTGATCGCTAGCCCATCAGAACAAACCACAGCCGAAGCGACAATTTATCTCCTCAAATGGTTGGCAGAAAAAGGATTTAAAGTTTCTAAACAGAAGCTGCAGCTCTGCCGACCCAGAGTAACCTTCCTGGGCAGAATGGTGAGCCACAAGGGCATATCTGTTACAGGAGATCACAAAGACACAATATTGTCACATCCGAAGCCGGCCACGGTGAAAGAACTAATGAGCTTTCTGGGCTTAACTAACTACAGCAAAAACTTTGTAAGCGAATATACAGAAACAATTCACCCTTTGCGCCAAATGATTAAAACTGCAGGAAGCAGAAATTACTCCCACCCGCTCGAATGGACTGTGGAGGGAGAAAAGGCCTTCATCAAAATCAAACAAAAACTTCTCCAAGCCACTGAACTCGCAAACCCGGATCACAGCAAACCTTTCCATCTGGACGTGAACGAAAGCGGAGGATTCGTCAACGCAATCCTATATCAGAAGGGAACACAGGGACGGAGAGTATTAATGTACCACAGTGCAAAATTAGATGCCATTGAAGCGGGACAGCCGAGCTGTGTAAGGGGGGTGAGCGCCATTGCAAATTCTATCCAGAAAACAAGTCACATAACAATGGGACACGAAACTTATGTACATACGAACCACGCAGTAACAAGTTTCATCACAAGCCAGAGATTCTCTCTCTCTCCGCTAAGAACAAGAAAACTACAGGACATTCTTGATCAAACACACATCCACTTCGAGGCGAATAACAATAACATGGCCTTGGGGCTGAAGCAGGGTGAGCCACACAACTGTGAGCGAATCACTCAGCAAGAATGTCAGACACACACCAATTTGACAGCGGACAAAATTGCCAGACCTGACCTAACTTTATTTACAGATGGACACAGCCACTATGAACCCGGGATCGGAATAGTTGCATCCATAGCTGTGGTAAAATTAGATCAGGGGGGTAAAATGGTTACAGAAATAGCAGAAGTCATCCCTCCTCCAGCCTCAGCTCAGACGGCAGAAATCAAGGCTCTAACAGCAGCGTGCAGATTAGCCAAAGGAAAAACAGTAAACATCTACACAGACTCAGCATACGCGACGCATGCAGTGCATTTAGATCTGCCAATCTGGCTGAGAAACGGTTTTGTAACTTCTCAAGGAAAACCTATTAAACACATGCATGAAATACAGGAGTTAAGTGAAGCGTTAAAATTACCTGCAAAAATAAGCGTCATAAAATGTGCGGGACACCAAAGGGGGGACAGTGTGGTGATAAAAGGAAATAACGCAGCTGATGCTGCATCGAAAGAAGCAGCGGCTTATCGACCTAAAACAAGCAAAGTAATGATTCAAAAATCCGCATCGAATGATGATGTTCCTCCCGCTAGAGGAACCGCTGAGATAATAGACCTACAAACTGCAGCTGCCCCACTGGAAAAACAGGCATGGTTAGAAAGAGGCGCAATAAAATCAGAAACAGATGGAATTTGGAGAAGTCACACGGGAAAAGTAGTAGCTCCGGCTGGACTGCTAAATGTACTATGTCAAGAAGCACATAGTAGGGGACATTCATCCTCCAGACGGATGGAGGAGCTGATTAAACAACAGTGGTGGCATCCCCACCTAACTGATATTTGTAAATATTTTGTAAATACATGTGAGATATGTCTGAAGTATAACCCCAAACAGACACTCAAAGCAGGACAGGGAGGATTCCCTGTGCCTAATGCACCATGGAAAGAAATCGTGATTGATTTCATGGACATGGGATCAGACCACAGGTCTGGAGGATATCGATATATCCTCGTAGCCATTGACACTTTCTCCAGATGGGTTGAAGCGAAACCCACCAAAAGGGAGACGGCAAAAGAAGTGTCCAATTGGCTCATAAATGACATAATCCCGCGATTTGGCCTGCCGCGAGTAATCAGATCGGATAACGGTAGACACTTTGCGAATGAACACCTACAACAGGTGGAAAAGTTGTTCGGGATTAAACATAAATTCGGATCAGTGTACCACCCGGCCTCGCAGGGCCTGGTGGAAAGAGCCAACAGAACGATCAAAGAACAACTTGCAAAAATATGCACAGCCAGTAAAATCAAATGGCCAGAAGCACTGCCAATAGTGCTTTTTAACATGAGATCACAGCCTAATTCAGCTCATGGGCTGACGCCACATGAGGTGCTGACAGGAAGAAAAATGCCCTGTCCCTTTTCCACGGCCCCGACCGAAGACCTCATGTCACTAAAAACACAAGCAGAGGAAATTAGTGAATATATGAAGGTACTGAACACGGCCGTGAACAGTCTGTCTCTGCAGGTGCAAGAGGTGCTGCTACAGGAGCCTGACGATTGCCCACCCGCACCGGTGCAGGTCGGAGAGTGGGTGCTAAAGAAGCAACATCGGCGAGACTGGACCGAACCTCGCTGGCTGGGACCGTTCCAGGTAGCGCAAACAACAGACTACAGTGTGAAAGTCCGGCTGGACTCTCACAGACTTAGCAACTGGTGGCACAAGACACAGTGCACCAAAACTGACCCTCCCACGGAGAGGTCACTGACCGACATCAGACAACACCTGACAGAAGTTGACTCTGACCACGAAAATGACTGACGACCCGACAGCTGACCTGCTGCCACCTAGACGGCGTGAGTCACTGGACATTGAACCTCCAAATAATGACAATCGCAACCGCAGTGGACCTTTTGCGCGACTCGGCTGTACGACGTCTCAGGGAACAATAATTCTCGTTATACTGACCATAATAATCGTCGGACCAATTTTCTGGTGGGAATGGTACAACCAGGGAAACATAGATCACAAAAACATGACAGGTACGGTAACCGAAGAGGGAGAGCACATCCCACCCCGATTCAGACGAAATGCTAACGACATACCAGCGGAACCACAACGCGTTGAGGCCCAAAGTAAATCTGCTCAGGCACTCGAAATAAAGATAAAACCAAATACGACTCAAAGCTTCCAATTCGACCTATGCGATGTGATAAACTGCGGCAATGCCCCGAAAACATGGACAAAATACGACGTGTATATGTGCATTCAACAATCTGGCCCAAATTTGTGTGCGGAGTGGAACCACGTGTATTGGAATACTAATCCAAACGGTTGGACAGCCGAATCACACAGCGACGGAGACGGGGCATTTCATAGGCTAAAAGATTCACTAACCTTAATCAAAGGCCAGGTGCATAACACCGGGCACAAACACAACCCCCTAATCCTAACCGTTAGAAACTTGTGGGAAAATCCGTGGAGAAGATACTACAGAAGCATCAATATCAGTAACGTCTTCTTCTTAACCATAGGAGTTGATGTGGCTGGTACAGACCCACTCGGACTTATTATGTTAAACATTACCCAACCGCCCGCAAACAAAGCTGAAAACAAAGCAATAATTGATTACTCGGACAAGATAATAGAATACGATGCGGAGAAGCTCTCGCCCTCAAAAGTAACAGCGCTTGAAACCGGGTTTGTACAGAACAACGAGTGGTTAAACTTAATGAGAGCTGAAGCACAACAAACCACTTCTGATAGTTGCGTAGTGTGTGCTGAAGCCAGACCAAACTTGTTAATGGTACCCACGACAATGGAATTTAATGGGACTCTAACCAACTGCATCGTGGACATAATGTCTAAAGATAACCCGAGTCCCGACTGCAAATTTCTTGACAATATATACCCGATAGCCCCAAAAGAAGATAAGCCGCCGATATTTATACCAAATCAGGTTAAGGTTACATGCATAAGACGCGGCTCGACTGGTTCAGTAAACTACGGGCAGATCAATAGTGCCTGGTGTGCAAAAACGATTGATGTAACAGACTGGAAAAATTCAACCCGGCTAACGGTGGCCAGAGCGGACGTATGGTGGTATTGTGGACGTAAGACCCTCCACGGGTACCTGGCACCAAATTGGAAGGGTAAATGCGGACTAGTGTCACTGATTTCCCCGGTGAGAGTTTTCCCCGCGAGTGCAAAATCACTTTATGAGGCATCCCGGAAATACACACCTTACTATCAGGCCGGTGAACAAACACGGAGGAAAAGATCAATAGAACCGGCGGATTCCCCAGTCTATATAGACGCAATCGGTATACCTCGCGGGATACCAAACGAGTACAAACTAGTTAATGAAATAGCTGCGGGTTTTGAATCAATTCTGATCTTTATCACGCCACCAAAAAATGCAGAGAGAATTAACTACGTGCACTACAATGTCCAGAGACTGAGCAACTTCACTAGAGACTTTGCTGCAGCGACTACTGAACAACTGGGGGCGACTTCCCTCACATCATATCAAAACAGAGTGGCGCTGGATTTCCTATTGGCTGACAAAGGTGGTGTGTGCAGCATGTTTGGCACTGTTTGCTGCACGTTTATCCCGAATAATACGGCGCCGGATGGTTCTCTAACTAGAGCCTTAGGAGGCCTGAGAGCCATGTCAGAGGAATTGACTGAACACTCTGGAATACATAATCCTGTGGCAGAATGGTTTGGAAACATTTTTGGAAAGTGGCAGAAATATGTTGAGATTCTACTGATGCCACTTCTTGTGATTGTAGTGGTTCTGCCACTTTGCGGGTGCTGCTGTATCCCTTGTATCAGAGCTCTCTGCATTAGATGCATTGATTCGGCCTTAGCAGGAAGCCATACTCGAGGTCCACCACCACCTTATCAATTGACCGAAATTGCCCCACCGATGTCTGCCTCTGAGCCCGGAGGTTCTGACATTGAAGAATATGCTCCCGAGGATGAGGACCAAGTGGGCATACTGGAGGATCCATGGCGATATCGGGATGAAGAGGATGAAGAGGACGACACCGTCTGATGAAGATCACCTCCCCGCCCCTCCCCATTTGAGTATAACATTTGCGTTGCTACTGCTAATACATATCCACATATATTCTCGCTGCACACACGTAGAAACTCCGGAACTTTGATTTTTTTTTTTAGCTTGATTATTTAGGATGATTTTTAAATTACTTTTTAAATGATTAAATTATGGGATGATTTTTATGATGATTTATAGGTTGATTAATAAATGGGTTGATTCAGTTACACACCTTCTCTTTTTCTTTCTCTTTCTCTTCTCCTTCAATTAGATTAAGTTTGATTTAGTGGTACATATATTAATTTACGAAAAAGGATATAATCACTAGAAAAGAAAATCAGAAAAATTACATTTATATTGAAATTAAAGTCACTGTTTAAAACGGAAATTAATTATATCATTAGATATATTTTGTTTTCCGGGAGATTAAAAAAAAAAAAAAAAAAAAAAAAAATAATAATAATAATAATAATAATAATCATAAAATGGGAAAAATCAACCACCGGAACGGTAGAATCAGTAAATAATAGCAATACAAATCACATAGTTATTAGAGAACAGATCTTACTTGGAATGATTGAGAAACTACATATGATAATGTTAAGAATAAGATAATTTTTGGATACTTGTAATGATTAAAAATGATTAGCATTAAAGTCCTTAATATAAGTTTTAATTTCATATATTAACATTAGAAAATAGCTTGCATGCTTATTGTTTCATATAAACAAAATTGTGCAAATTGCTGGAGCTGTGATCTGTGGTGATTAAGGGTTCAAAGCTCCTGAAGGAAAGGTTTTCCGTCAGTACGGAGGTAGACAGGCCCAGATCAGTGAAGGGACGCTTGCTGTTTTTTCTCTTTTATTTTTACCTTCTTATTTTTGTCCTTTTAAATTTTTCTCTTTTCATCTTCTTTCCCTACACATGCATATTTACATACGCATCCGGCAATGAAGAACGCTTGCTGCTCTTAACTGCCTTTTTAACACGCTTACACATAGTCGCAGGTGTCTTGGGATGGTGAAGGATCCTGTCTGAGATCGGAATGTACCGAGAGGGGGCGGTACTACGTCATAGAGGATTGATGACAGGCTATTTTACCTACTTCGGCTTACACATTGCCACTCACACACACACATACGCACTCACACACAATCACACACGTTCATTTTTTGGTGATATGATGAAATCATATCAAAGGGGGGAACTGTTAGGGATATACTTTAATTGGCACTACTACTATGGAATATTTGTATTAACTGTATATTAGGCCTTTCCTGAGAGAAGTACACCAAGGTTATAAGATGCTCTGCTAAGGTGTAAACATACCCACACGTTCCGGAGAAACCAACACACACTCACTAGTGTTCCAAAACATACCGGATAAGGATGTCAGCTCTTGGTTGGCAGCTGACATCAATACCAAATTGTCCAATTGCGAACAAAGTCCAGCCTATCTGTCGGGGCAGGCCCAGCCCAGAAGAACATGGAATAAAAACTCTGATTCATCAACAATCAGGATCCTTTCGGGGCGAAATACTTTGTATCTTTCCCTGTAAGGTCCAGCGCTGAACATTACATTTGGCTATACTTAAATAAATGGTAATAATCTGAAGTCAGTTGTTTTGGCATTCTTTATACCAAGCATAGAATAAAAGAACCGGGTGGAGTCAGCGGGACGGAAGTCCTGGCTCCAACAATCCTTTTAATTACCGCTTACTTAATAAATGCAAGATTTTTAAGTTGATAACTCAACTTAAAAAGCTATATTGCTTTGGGAGAATTCATTTTTTGTCATCTGTCAAAGATCATTTTAAGTACTGCTTTATGTTGATAACTTCAATAAATTGGCTGCCCACTTTTAAGTAGTTAAAATGGGCAGTTTTTGATTAACCTTAATATTGCGATTATTTGGGAGTACAATGCTGTCATAGCCAATGTGGACTGATTCTGCACAGGCAGTCTCTGGCCTTTAATAACCCCAGAGGCAAATGGCAACTGTTCTGTTGAACTCCATGAGTTCTAGAGTAGTAGCAGGGGCAGATTAAATGCTCAATACTTCTCATTCCAGGTTTGACACGAAAAGTAACTAAACTATTTAGATTAACTGAACAACAAGAACACAACCAAACACAACTACAATAACACTATTAACATCAGAACATTGAAATAAATCATGAAATCAGTGTTTAAATCTTGAATATCTCATCCCAAACTCCCATGATGCATTGCGGCACTACCGTCATCATTGTTAAATTCTTCAAAGAACCCGCTTCCTTTATGTTGTGACCAATACTAACCATGCCGATGTGGTATCCTTACCCCACTAGAACTATTAGAAATAAATTTTAGTCGCCATGAAATGTTGCTTGTATCAAGGTTTTTCATCCTGCTAACCCACTGTCCAACTGGTCCAGGCATGTTGTGTGGTGAGAGGGAACTTAAAATTGTGAAGTCAACATTGACAACATCAAATTATGAAGCCAAGTTTGCAACTTGAATTTTGTTTTAAACCCATCAACAATGAATTTTGGGTTCAAATTGCAAGCAAAATTAAGTTGATGTTATTAGGAACATTTTTATTTATTCATAACTTGAAAAAATAAGTTTGAAACTTAGAAAGTTTATCAAAATCAACTAATTACAATTTTTTACTTGGATACATGTATTAAATCAAGTGGTGTTAGAAGCTTCTCTGAATTACTTTTTAGAGTGCATGACACTGATAACTGTGCCATGATTTTGAGATAAATCAAGAGGGAGAGAGAGAGAGAGAGAGAGAGAGAGAGAGAGAGATGCTTGCGGGTTAGGTGGGCGGGGTGGGGACGGGGGGATCTCCGTGATCGTGATCACGGATCATCTGGATTCCATACCCACGGTTAGTAGGTAACAACAACAACAATCAAACAGCAGCAGCAACCATTATTCATTGCATTATTACATATGTGGGAAGTTATGTTAACATTGAAAGTTGAAGATTTTCACTTCCCCACAAATGTAATAAATCTACAAACGTAACAGTCATTAGATTTGTGGGAAATCACGTGTTATGTTTGTAGTAGGCAGCAGATATTACATTTGTGGAAAATGCATCATGTTTGCAGGATTATTACATTAAAAGCTGCATATTTTTATAACGTTTGTGGTTTATAACGTTTGTGGGCATTATTACATTGGCGGGTGTTACATCGTCTCATTCAACAACAGCGGCGTTTGAGAAAGAAGGTAAATGTCTTGTGCAAAGGTTTTGTGTGTGGCGAGACTTATTTCAATACATCTGTGATCGGACCAGGGACGTCCTGGAGAAGCTGGACACAAATTACCACTTGTGTAAAACAACATTTTGGTGAATATTGGCCACTAGGTGGCGCTATAACTCATGAATACGCGTTCTGGGCTATAACTCCCACGCCATATGTCGCACATGCCAAAAACTTACATCCTCTAATTCCCTCAGTAGAACTGAATCACTTGGGCTAGGCCACGCCCATTTATGTCTTTAGTTGTTTTCGCTGGATAGCAAAAACCGAAAAACATACTTTTCCGAACTCCGTCTGGGGGCTTTGTCCAATTCATGTGAAAATCAGCAGATAAAGTCTTCACAAGGTTCCGACCTAAAGTTATCAAAAGAATTTTGCTACGTCGAAATATGCGCAATGTGGGCTTGACTAACGTTTGCCAGCTAGCTAGCTAAACACAATCAATTTCAATCAATCAATCAATTTATTTTTGTATAGCCCAGTATCACAACAACAGTTGCCTCAGAGGGCTTCAAGATGTTACATTGGTCGGTAAAAGTAAAAACAGTGAATAAGCATAATGGTAATATGTCAATATTTACAGTAACGAGACAAAACGAAGCAACCACCGCCTTCGACCCTCACATCCGGCAAGAAAAAACTCCAAAAACCCAGTGGGAAAAGAAGAAATCTTGGGGAGAACCACAGTATCGAGGGATCCCTCTCCCAGGGACGGACAGCTTTGGCAACAGCTAGCATGAGACAATAAGAAGTAAAGCCTAGGACAATGTTGAGGACAGTCCGTTGGACGGTCCAGCACAAGAACCACAGATCCCAGCAGTAGAACCGAAGCCAGTCCACGGGCAGGACCGACAGGAGTGTCCTCCCGGTCCGGACGGAGCTTGTTCATAGGCCCTCGTAATAGTGGAGTCAGCAACTGAAACTGGAGAAGACTCCCCCTCGAAGGGGGGGACAGCAGGTGAAAAGCAATGAACGGACTAAAGGGAATAACATTCAGACATTAGAGGACAGGGCTCAGTGCACCGTACTTCCCACAGCATTCTAGCTCCTGGGGCAGCTTTGTGCATACTTAACTGTTTAAACTAGTATTTAGTTAGTATAGTTTAGTTTAGTTTAATTTAGTTTAGTTTAGTTTAATTTTGTTTAGTGTATTTTGGTTTGGTTTAGTTTAGTTTAGTTTAGTTTGGTTTGGTTTGGTTTAGTTTGGTTTAATTTGGTTTAGTTTAGTTTGGTTTGTTTTAGTTTAGTTTAGTTTAGTTTAGTTTAGTTTAATTTAGAATCCCTAGCTGACCTGATCATAGGCTGCATCGAAGAGAAACGTCTTGAGCCTAACCTTAAATGTGGAGACTGTGTCTGCCTCTTTGACACCACTTGGAAGCTGGTTCCATAAAAATGGTGCCTGATAGCTAAAGGCTCTTCCACCTAGTGTCCATTTAGAGACTCTAGGAGTCACCAGTAACCCTGCATTTTGAGAGCGAAGTGCTCTGATTGGTTGATAAGGCGTTAAAGCGTCTTGGAGATAGGTCGGAGCCATCCCATTTAGGATTTTGTAAGTGAGGAGAAGGATTTTAAATCTAACTCTAAACTCGACTGGAAGCCAGTGAAGAGATTTTAGAACGGGAGTAATGTGTTCACGTCTTCTAGTTCCAGTTAATAATCTGGCGGCCGCATTTTGAACCAACTGAAAGTTTTTTAATACACTTTTTGGGCAGGCTGCAAGAAGGGAGTTGCAGTAGTCCAATCTCGTAGAAACAAATGCATGGATGAGTTTTTCTGCATCGCTTCTCGGTAGAATGTTTCTTATTTTAGCTATGTTGCGCAAGTGGAAATATGCTGTTTTACAAGCCAGGTTGATGTGTGCTTTAAATGAGATATCCTGATCAAATAAGACCCTGAGGTTCCTCACAGTAGAGGAGGAGGATACACTGATGTTATCTAAGGTGATAATCTGTTCAGATAGACACTCTCTCAGTTTGTGGGGGCCTAGTATAATGACCTCTGTTTTGCCAGGATTAAGACGGAGATAGTTCGTAGTCATCCAGGTTTTAATTTCTCTGATACAGTCACTGAGTCTGTCTATTTGATTAGTTTGATCAGGTTTCATAGATAAATACAGTTGTGTGTCATCTGCATAGCAATGAAAATTGATATTGTGACTTCTAATTATGTTCCCTAAAGGAAGCATATATAACAGAAATAAAATTGGCACGGACCCTTGAGGAACCCCATAACTGACCTGGGAGCACGGTGAGGACTGTTGGTTAACGTGAACAAATTGGTACCTATTAGATAAATAGGATTTGAACCAGCAGAGGGCTTTTCCTCTGATGCCAACCTCACATTCTAACCTCTGCAGGAGAATATTGTGGTCGATTGTATCAAAAGCTGCACTGAGGTCTAGGAGAACCAGGACTGAGACTAGACCTGCGTCAGCCGCCAATAGCAAGTCATTAGTGACTTTAACTAACGCAGTCTCAGTGCTGTGATAAGCTCTATATCCTGACTGAAATTTCTCAAATAAACTATTGTCCTGTAGGTGGCGGTAAAGCTGTTTAACCACAACTTTTTCCAGGACTTTTGAAATAAAAGGCAGATTTGATATCGGTCTGTAGTTAGCTAGAATATCAGGATCGAGATTAGGTTTTTTCAGCAGTGGTTTGATTACTGCGATTTTAAATGACTGTGGCACATAGCCATTTTCTAGAGAGGTATTTATTATAGTTATGATCGTATTTAAGATAACTGGAAGAATATCTTTGAAAAGCTTAGTTGGAATTGGATCTAGGAGACAGGTCGACATTACAATCGAAGTAATCTCAGCCCCATTTACTAATGAGAAACTATCTAGTATTTCAGGTATTTCAGGTGGAGGCAGTGGCTGGATTCCCTGAGCTTGATCTGAGGAAAGCACTTCACTGATTTTACCTCTGATGGTTATGATTTTATCATTAAAGAATTTAAGAAAGTCATGGCAGTTTAAAGATTCTGGGGTTACTGGTTCCACTACAGTATGACTGTTTGTCAGTCTGGCTACAGTGTTGAATAGAAACCGAGGGTTATTTTTGTTTATTTCTATTAAACGAGAGTAATATAATGTCTTGGCTTTAAAAAGAATTTGTTTATAGCTTAGCAAGCTACATTTCCAGGCCTTCAGAGATTGTTCTGATTTAGATTTACGCCACAGTCTTTCTAATTGCCGAGTTTTTTGTTTGAGAACACGGGTTTCAGAATTAAACCATGGAGCAACGCGCCTGGGTCGATTGGTTTTCAGCTGCAACGGGGCCACTACGTCAAGGGCAGATTTTAGTGAGTGCATAGCACTGTCAACAAACTGATCACTATTATCACCACTGGTCAATAAGCTCATTTCTGTGAGTTCACAAGATAATGCAGCAAATGCAGGCTGGATCAATTCTTTGTACCGAGCCACAGATTTTTCAGATAATGTCCGTATCAGCTGAATTTTATCTTTTTGAGCACAGTAGTCTTCAATCAAAACCTGAAAAGTAATTAAAAAAGGATCTGAGAGTATGGGGTTCTGAGGGAGAACATTTAGGTCACTGACTTCTATCCCATATGTTAAGACCAGATCCAGGGTGTGCTTGTGACTATGAGTGGATTCATCAACATTTTGAGTGAAACCGATACTATCTAATACTGCAATAAACGCATTACTCAAACTATCACCAGAATCATCCACATAGAAGTTAAAGTCACCTATTATAAGGATCTTGTTATGAGTCAATACTATATTGCTTAAAAACTCTGAGAACTCAGTTAAAAAGTCAGAGTAAGGACCAGGAGGTCGATACACAATAATTAATAGCACAGCCTTTGATTCTTCCAATTTGGACAAGTAAGCGTTAGTATTAAGCTTTCAAAAGAGTTGAATTTAACATTAGTTTTGGGTGTAAGAAGAAGACTGGAGTGGGAAATCACTGCCACACCTCCACCTCGACCTGTTGATCTCGCTGTTTGGAAATTAACATAGGTTGGAGGGGTACATTCATTGAGCCTCACATAATCATCTTGCTGAAGCCAAGTTTCTGTTAGAGCAAGGAGATCAATGTTATTGTCACCGATAAGGTCATTAACTAACAGAGATATGTGGAGATTGCTCTAATGTTTAGTAGACCACATTTTATGTATTTCCTACTGGAAAAGTTATTCTGTCTCGTACAGGTGTTAAGCTTTTTACCCATTGACTTTTTTTTTAATGCTTTGAGCACTATGGACAGACTCAGTCTCTGTTAGCCTAGGTAAACCTCCATGCTTGACTTGTAAAAATCCGGGAGCAGGATTAGTGACGGGATCAACAAGATCAACAGAGGAGCGTTCTACATGACTGCTCTGCGCCCGGGGCTCATAGCTGGATTGTCGATTTAGAGTACGAAGCCGATCAGCCATATTGTGAGCTAAAAGGGCTGCACCATCCAAAGTTGGGTGGATGCCGTCCCTGCGGATGAGCCCAGGCTTTCCCCAGAAGGTGCACCAGTTGTTTAGAAAAATAACTCCGTTTTCCTCACTCCATCTAGACAACCAGCGATTGAATGATGAAAGTCGGCTATACATTTCATCATTGACCAAATTGGGCAGGGGAGAATATTACGGCATCAGACATCGACTTAGCCAATTCACACACCGAGGCTACTTGTAATTTGAGCACCTCTGATTGTCTCCGCCGGGCATCATTACCGCCTGCGTGAATCACGACTCGACGGAATCTCCTACCTTCCTGTTTTAAAAGCCTAAGGTTCCCCTTGATGTCCCCCACTCTGGCCCCCGGGTAACGCCTAACCTTCACCGCTGGCAGCTTCACGTCTCTAACTATAGAGCTGCCAATCACCAGCGTGTCCAGTTCAGCCGGCGTGTCGTCGCTGAGGGGAGAGAACCTATTGCAGACGTGAAGCGGTTCTTGGAGTGCTACGTGGCGGTGCTTAGCACTAGCCTTCCTCCGGACTGTCACAAACCGGTCCTGGTCTTGCCCCGGCTGCTCGGGACACGCTGTGGGACTAGGCTTGCTAACACTCCTCTCACTGCGGGAACGGGCTGCGAGCCCTGCCGCTACCTCGCTGTAGCTAGCGCTGCCCTGCCCCTCACATCTGCGCAGCCGCTCCTCTAACTCGGTTACCCTGGCCTCCAGCGCTGTCAATACACTGCACTTTACGCAAATACCCCTATCGTCAAGGGAGGCAGGGTTCTGACTCAACATACGGCACACTGAGCAGGAAAGAAAAGAAGACAGAGGGGAGGACGCCATAGCGGTCCCGGCGGACCAAGCTAGTTAGCACGCTAGGCTAGTTAGCACGCCGGTGGCGCTAACGGCGGAGAAGAAATGTAATTCACGAGAGATCGCTTGGTCAATCGGGGGCAAAAGTAACCCCGGGGGCGTAAATAACCCCGATTTTTGATTGCTTCGTGAATTAACAGTAATAGCAAGAGAGAGACAGCAAGCACTTCAGTCGCTCGCAGGCTTCAGCAAGCTTCACCAACACGGAAAACACTCACCGGAGTGACGTCAGACGCTCAGACCTCACAAGGCTTCACAGATCTTGGTCATAATAAATGCGAACACCACCAAACTTGAGATGCTTGGTTGCCATGTGACTGTGGGTCTATCAGCCCATTTTGGTGAACATTGGCCAATAGGTGGCGCTATAACCCATGAAAACGCATTTTGACCCGTGATTTTTTAAATTTTATATCACATCTTCTTAAACTTAATATCGACATGTGACCTTAGCACAGTGGCATCATGGGACATGCTACTAAATCACTAAAAAAAGGGGAATAAACAGGCATAGTTCATGTTAAGGGTAGTAACCAATAAAGGTGTAGTAACCAACAGTTGCCACACGGTGTAGTTTATTGTTTGTGAGCAGTGTCTGTGGTGAAAGCAGGCTTTGTCTGTGTGAATTGACAGATTGCAAATGAACAACTTCATGAATCTTTTTGTGACAAAGAAGTATCTGGTCCAATAGGCTCTATTCACAACTCAACCACTTCCTGAACTTCAGGAGGCTCCATGTGTCCTGTCTTTCGTGATAGGATGAGCTGATTAATACAGGTGTGTCTGAAGTTGTTACAGAGGTCAGACACACCTGCATTAATCAGGTTGTCCTATCATGAAAGACAGGAAACAAGGAAAATCCTGAAGTTCAGGAAGTGATAAAGTTGTGCATAGAGTCCATCACTCCATCAGAGGAAAATCAGAGTTGTAGAAATGACTGGAAAGTCAAGAGAGCCATGACATTATATTCTTTACAAGTGCATGTAACACTCTGACCTCAACTGTATTGTGTTTCCAATGTCAGACTGTCTTTTTTCACTGACAATATTAAAACCAACCTGTGTGTCTACTCAGTGACCTGACATGACTAAAAACCAAGCAGCAACTCATGGTAGGAACTTGGTGTCTGAAAGACGGACGGAAACGGCATGATCTCTGAGTAATTTACTCTTTTCAAAGCAGTTTCTGTATGGTTAAAACATCAGAGTTCTCAACACTGAACTCAATTCACTTCTGTCCGATTCAGCCAGAGGCTGTGTGTTAACTTTGGTCAAAATTGGTGAAAAGGGGGGGTGCAGTAAACAGAGACATCAAGTGACGTGAAAGTTGATCAGAGTTGCAAGAATCACCTGGGCTAGGCCACGCCCATTTCTGCCCAGTTTTTTTTCACTAGATCACAAAAAATGACAAACATACTTTTTCGAACTCCTCCTAGGGGCTTTGTCCGATCTGCAGGAAAATTGGCAGATAAAGTCTTCAGTAGGGTGTGACTTGAAGTTATCAAAAGAATTTTGCTACGTCAAAATATGCGCAACGTCGGCTTGACTAAATTTTGCCAGCTAGCTAGCTAAACACAAAGTTTCACTGATCTTGGTCATAATAAATGCGAACTCCACCAAACTTGAGATCCTTGGTTGCCATTTGACTGTGGGTCTATCAGCCCATTTCGGTGAACATTGGCCACTAGGTGGTGCTCTGGAGATAAGAAATTTATATCTCCTAAACGGCATGACCGATTTTTACGAAAACTGGTAAATGTGACCCTAATTTTTTCTTGAGGCAATATCTCGACGTGTATCAGGATTGGTCAAAGTGGGTGTGGCTTATTAATACAGCTAGTACAAAAACCTCTAAATTTTTTTGCAGCACAAATATTTTACTGAGGACTGTGAAATTCACAGAGTATGCTTAGAAGAGCACACAGATGATCCCTGAAAAAAATTGTGTGTCTACTCCACTAGGTGGCACTATAACCCATTTTGGGCTAAACTCCCACACCGTATGTTGCACATTTAAAAAACTTATATCCTCAGATTCCCTGAGAAGAACTGAATCACCTGGGCTAGGCCATGGCCATTTCCGCCTTGAGCTTTTTTCGCTAGATTGCAAAAACTGAAAAACATACTTTTTCGAACTTGTCCTAGGGGCTTTGTCCGATCTGCGAGAACATTGACAAAGAAAGTCTTCAGTAGGGTCTGACCTGAAGTTATCAAAAGAATTTTTCTACGTCAAAAAATGTGCAACGTCGATTTGACTAACCTTTGCAAGCTAGCTAGCTAAACACAAAGTTTCACAGATCTTCGTCATAATAAATGCCAACACCACCGAACTTGAGATCCTTGGTTAACATGTGACTGTGGGTCTATCAGCCCATTTTGGTGAACACTGGCCACTAGGTGGCACTATAACTCATGAAAACGCATTTTGTCCCGTAATTTTTACATTTTAAATCACATCTTCTTAAACTTTATATCATCATGTTCCCTTAGTACAGTGGCATCAAGTGACATAGGCCACGCCCACTTCTGTTACTAATCACTCCAAAACAGGGGAATTAAAAGGCATAGTTCATGTTAGGAGTAGTAACCAATAAAGGTGTACTACCCAAAAGTCGCCACATGATGGAGTTACTGCTTGTGAGCATCATCTGTGGAGCAGTGTTTCTCTGTCTGTTCAGTGACCTGACATGACTAAAAACCAAGCAGCAACTCATGGTAGGAACTCGGCGTCTGAAAGACGGATGGAAAACAGCATGATCTCTAAGTAATTTACTCTTTTCATTGCAGTTTATGTATGGCTAAAACATCAGAGTTATCAACATTGAACTCAATTCACTTCTGTGTGAAGTCAGCCAGGGGCTGTGTGTTAACGTTGGTCAAAATTTGCCAAAGGGGAGCGCAATAAACAGAGACATCAAGTGACGTGAAAGCTGAACAGAGTTGCACTACTTAGGGTGAGCGTGACGTGGGCCTTGCTGGCGAGGGTTAGATGTCGGCTCCTGTCCCGACGCCCGCCCCGAGCCCGGGGTCCCTCGTGGAGAGCTTCTGAGGGCTCCGCTGAGTCCGGGGTCCGAGTTGCGCCGGAGGTTTGGCCCCCTATCAGCACTGCTTGCAGTTGTAGTTTATATTTATTATCAGTGTAACAATGATAAGACAATGATAACACATATTTTTAAAACCATGAATGAGTGAAGTAGGCCCAATGTGCAAAGGGCTTCATGAGGGTTTCATCCTACACACCAAAGCCTTCACATCCTGCAGGCTGACAGGAGAGAAGGAGGACCAGGAGGACATGGAGAACCAGGAGTGTCAAGGAGATGATACACTGTAATAAATCCAACTTGAAGTTGCCCACTTAACATCTATTATTTACTTACTAAGACAATATATTATAAGCTCCCTTGTTAACTGTGCTGATTTTATTGTCAACTAATATATATAAGTTAATGATCAAAACTTTGTCTAAGTTAACAGTTTTTGTTGGCACAAGGAAGAAACTCTAGTTTTCCATATGTATAGCAAATATATCTCTATATGTGGTGGAATGCAAACAAACATTTTTTTTTTTTTTTTAACATGCATGCCCTGAACTGTCAACTTCCAAATGCAAAGAACTAAATAACTAAATCATGCTATTTCTAGAGAAATTATCTAATCACATTAATCTCAACACTTTTTAACTCTACACAATATCTCTAATTCAACATCACACTAATTGTGATACATCATTGTTACTGAGCAGAGAAGGACAGTAACAAAGAAATGTATGATACTCAGTCTGACAGGACTTTATTAGGAAAATGAAACATAAAATATGTGAATGAGTCCTAAATATTTACAGTGGCTTAGTACTTTCTGACCCATGCTTTCACAAGAGGCCCATTTTCATAGTTGAGCAGGAGACAAGCAACAGCAAACAGCTGATTGATGCTGCAAGTAATCGAAAGCGGGATTTCTTCCATAAAGAGTCTGTGTTCCTTGAGCCTACAGATGACTCGCTGCATGAACTCGAAGCCTGGCAAAGGATTGCGTCTGCCTGACTTCTTCACTCGACAGCTGTGTGTTTTTGTTTTGTTTTTGTTTTTTTTTTGTTAAGGAAAGCAGGAATGTAGACCTTGCAAGGGACAAGATCTTCTACAAGAAAACCCTTGTCCACCGTGATGGACATGGCTTCAGAAGAGACAGAAGCCCTGACTGTTTGAGGAGTTCCCTGTCACTCACCCTGCCTTCATATAGAGGGAACACAAATGTCAGTGGGCCATGAGGGGCGATTCCAATGAGTCCTTTGAATGTACTGTGGGACTTGTAGTGTGAATGCACTTCACTCTTCAACAGGAGAGAGTCAGGTGTTTGGCAGTGCGTCTCAGTGCAGTCGAGGATAGCATGGGTGTCAGAGTAGTCTTGGAAAGCCTCTGGCAGGTTGTCCTTGGTCGTCTTCTCATCCAGCCAAATGCCCACAGCTCCAAGAACATTGTAGAGGAAGTTAGCCCAGGTGTTGATGATTCGGCTGACAGTCGACTGGTGGACTCCAAACTTCTGGCCCAGATCTTTTTGCAGTGGAGCCAATGATAAGTAATGCATGAACATAAAAAAACTCATCAATAGGCTTAAGAGACTGGAAAAAGAAAAAAAAAAGAATTATAACTGTTTTGTATTAAAAAAAAAATGTTGTAAATTAACAAATAACATTGCAACCAAAAAACACGGCAACACTTTATTTGAAGCCCCCGTGAAAAACAAATTATAAGTACATTTATAAAGCATTACAATGTCATCATAACACGTGTAGCTATAGTTATAAACATTCATAGATGATCACAATGCCAGGACCAAACCCTAATCCTGTGCTGTATAGTGAGTTATAAAGCACTGTGATCATTTGAGTGTTGAAAACTACTTATGATGTGTTATACCGGGTGCTTCAAGCAAAGTGTTACCAAAAGCACATTTGAAATGCAAGATGAATTACATTCCTTTTCATTTTACCTTTGCATTGACAGTATGATGGGCCTCTTCAGTTTGGAATGAAGTCCGAGCTCTGCTAGACACTCGAACCATGTCAGGCAAAGCTGACTCAATCTGGCTCCAAAAAGACATAATGTGGTCATAACTTGCAAACCTGTGCAGTAGAGAAAGATACGACAAATTAAATACAGTGCAGTGTTATTTATATTCTCTTGGTGTTTGTTCAATGCTTTGGCCAGCAGGTGGCTCTATAGATCTATAGCGTTTCAGAAATGATGATTTATTGTCATCTATCTATCTATGTACTAGTTCATACTTTGCATAGGAGTATGTATGAATATATTTAGATATGGGTCTTCATCTGTACATTCTAAAAAAATCCATTCATCCTATCGTGAACCCAACCACCCTATTGCAAACGGTCTGTTAGTAGTGTAAATTTTTGGAAACGGTCTGTTGGTAGTGTAAATTTTGTACTTTTCATAGATGCCTAATAGCCACAGCACCACTGTGAGACAGAGAAATGGAATTTCAGCTTCACATGTCATGCACATTGTGAAATTTGACAATAAAGCTGACTTTGACTTCATGCTGTAGCGTGCACACTCAGAGACATAAAAAGTCTGCACACCTACACTACCGGTCAAAAGTTCTAGAACACCCCAATTTTTCCAGTGTTTTTACTGAAAATTATGCCGTTTAATGTCTCATTGCATTCAAATGTCAAAGCATAGTACAAATAAGCAATTGGAGTCAAAAAAGAAATTATGGAATCAATTTATAGACCAAAATGTATTCTAAACTGTTGACTCATCAAAGTAGCCACATTTGGCAGATATAACAGCTGAACACACACGTGGCATTCTTTCTACAATAGAAATCAAATATTCTTCAGAAAGTTCTTCCCATGTCTGTTGCAGAAGTTCCCATAAATGTGTGGCGCTTGTGGGTTGCTGTGCTTTCACTCTTCTGTCCATTTCGTCCCAAACCAGCTCAATGGGGTATAAGTCTGCAGACTGTGCTGGCCACTCTATGTTTTCAAGTTCTTTTTTCGCAAGATAGTTCTGGCATAGCCTGGACTTCTGTTTTGGGTCATTATCTTGCTGTAAGATGAACCCCTGACCAACTAGACGCATACCAGAGGGTACTGCATGGCGCTGCAGGATGCTGGGGTAGCCGTTTTGGTTCAGGGTGCCTCTCACTCTGAACCAACCTGTCACCAATCCTGGATCCAGCAAAACAACCCCAGACCATCACACGTCCTCCTCCATGTTTGACAGTTGAAGCCACACACTGTGGAAGCATCCTTTCACCTGCTCTCCGCGTGATGAACCCAAGATTTCAAATTTTGATTCAACAGTCCATAATGCCTTTTTCCAGTCTTCAGTAGTCCAATGGCAGTGTTTCTTGGCCCAGGCAAGCCTCTTTGTCTTATTCTGATGTCTTAGCAGTGGTTTTCTTGCTGCAGCTCGTCCAGTCAAACCCACAGCTCCAAGTCTTCTCTTCACAGTTGAAACAGAGACTTTCTTACTACGACCACTTTTAAGCTGTGCTTGAAGCTGTTGTCCTGTGAGCCGCCTATCGCAAACTGTTCACTCTCAGAAACTTGTCCTTTGATTCAGTTGTGGCTTTGGATCTGCCAGACCTCTTCCTGTCAAAGTTTGCCCCAGTTTCTGACTTCCTGTTGATGGTGAAGGAAACTGTCCTCACTGACCGGTATTGTTCTGAAATGTACTCTGTTTTTCAGTTTTGGGTAACCTTACCTTTTATTTTACCCTCTGGTAGTTCACCACTTACCGTTGTATCATCTCAAGCTACTGATTGGACTTGAAGTGCAATAAATAACTGGAAAAATTGAGGTGTTCTAAAACTTTTGACCGGTAGTGTATATTAAATATTTTGTAAACATCTTTCATTCACATTTGCAAAAACCGTATGTTAGCTTGTGTGCTAATCGGTGCTAAGCTAAATTAATGCTGATTGCTCATCTAACGGCCATCATATGTTGCTATGCTAATATGCTCTTTTTTTTACATTTTACTCACCAATAATCAGTACTCGAATTGAGGGGGGATGAGGGTGGATGGCATCCCCCCTAAAATAGTAACTGGTCATTAAATGTAGCAGTTAAGAATGTAACCATGACAAGTACAGTGACATAATAAACTTGTAAATGTGTCTGTTAATGTCCATGTGCTGCGAAACACATAAATCTCTGTTTCTAATCATTTCACTGATATTACATGGATCCTTTGGTTCTTCCTGCCTTCTGTTTCATAGTTTTCAGTTTGCCTGTTTGAGATTCAGTCTGCAACTATGAAAAGGGAGAAAAACCCACCTGGACAGTAACTGAACCTCTGTGAATATTACCAGTAAGAATTATCAGTGCCAACAAAAAGGCTTCTTTCCTTCTTTACACTAATGTAGCCCTCTCCGGAAAAAAAAAAACCTTCCAGTTACAGTATCTTCCAGCATGCTAAAGAAAGATCATGAAGAAGTCTTCCTCCTGTTGAAATGTGGTTTTCACTGTTGTGCCTTCCAGAAGCTGCAGTGTGCCTCTCTGTCCTCTGGGGTGTGCTGCTGGGCTGAGATGGAGCTGAACCTCTGGGTGTCAGCCAGTATCAAGTGTTACAGAGCAGCAGTCTCCAGCTGCCTCTGTCCTCTGCAGCCTGTCTTCCATCCTCTGTTGGCAGTCCTCTGTACTTCGTCTTTTTGAATCTGTCTTCTATGTCCCCCATAGTGTTTCCTCTATCCTCTGTAGT
Source organism: Salarias fasciatus (assembly GCF_902148845.1). Classification (NCBI taxonomy): domain Eukaryota; kingdom Metazoa; phylum Chordata; class Actinopteri; order Blenniiformes; family Blenniidae; genus Salarias; species Salarias fasciatus. The sequence continues at coordinate 35,410,856 of NC_043746.1, forward strand.
CTGTCCTATAATCTGAGGTGAGATCTCTGTCTGCGCTCCATTGGAGTCTGTCCTCTGTCCTCTCTCATCTGTCCTCAGCCATCTGTCCTCTATAACCTATCCTCTTTAGTCTGTCATTCATTTGTCCTCTGTCATCTGTCCTCTGTAGTTTGTCCCCTGTACTCTGTCCTTTGGGGTGACAGTAGCTCAGTTGGTAGAGCAGGTCGTCTCATAACCGGAAGGTTGGCGGTTCGATCCCCGCTCCCGCAGGCGTAAAACTGTCATTGTGTCCTTGGGCACGACACTTCACCCACCTTGCCTAGTATGAAAGTTGTGAGAGTGAGTGGTGGTGGGAGGTGCAGATTGGCAGCCTCGCTTCCGTCAGTCTGCCCCAGGGCAGCTGTGGCTACAGCAGTAGCTTACCACCACCGAGAATGAAGAATGCAATGTAAAGCGTCTTTGAGTGTCCTGAAAAGCGCTGTATAAAACCAATGCATTATTATTTGTCTGATCACTGTAAACAATCATTAATAGTCTGTCCTCTGCAGTATATCATCTGTAGTCTATCCTCTGAAGTCTGTCCTCAGTCTGCGGCCCTCTGTAGTCTGTCCCCTGTCTGCTTTACTCTGTACATTAGGTTTGACTGACTCTTGAGAGCTTTATGGATTTCACAAGTTCTTAGTGTCATGCACGAATGATAACCAGTTTGTTTTTTTTTCTGCAAGAATCACTGTTGTTATTGGAGAACGGTTAGTTGCTGACTCAAAGTATTGATTGTTTGTAATAAAAATTCAGCATGTAGCTGCAGAATTTCAAGATGTTACATGAACGAAACAGAAAGTAGAATGCCTTTCTTCTGTAGCAGATGTTTTAATTGTCTCATTTTGAAACATAGAAAAGGTTGTCACTATTTTTAAACACAGTCCTGTTGTTAACATAATAATATACCATATACCAAGTTAGTTCATGTCTGTACAACTTCAGTTGGTAGATATATCCCTCAAAAGCATAGATTACTGGTCACTGGCTTGGTAAACTATCCTGTGTTTCGTTTTTCAGTTAGCTGATGCTTCATTGAGCTTTTTAGCTCTGATTTGCACTTTAAATCCACAAGATTGTTGGGTGAAATATGGTAACACATCCAATATTTTGCAGTATTTGATGGAAATGGTCTTTGCTAAAGTCTGATATTTGTTAACTCTGAGCCAAAAGGAAAGGTATCCTGTAAGTAAGTAAGTAAGTAAGTAATTTTTATTTATATAGCACCTTTCACAGGCAAAGAGCCACAAAGTGCTTCACAACATATATAAGACAACAATAAAAACAACAGTTAAATACAGATAAGTAGTCAACACTAAAAGGAGATCATAACAGGCCTGAAAAACTAAGCGAATGCTTGGGCAAACAGAAAGGTTTTAAGTTGTGTTTTAGAAGTGTCGATAGAGGCAACTGAGTGGAGAGAGAGCAGGAGATCATTCCAGAGCCTGGGAGCAACGGCCAGGAACGATCGGGCTCCTCTGGTCATAAACCGAGTACGCGGCACCTTTAAAAGATTCTGGTCTGCAGACCTTAAAACCCTGGCAGGGGAATAAGGCTGGAGCAGGTCACAGATGTAAGAAGGGGCTTGGCCATGCAAGGCCCGGAAGGTTAAATCCAAAATCTTAAAATGGACCCTGTAAGAGACTGGTAGCCAGTGAAGCTCCTTTAAAACGGGGGATATGCGAGTCCACCTGTTTGTGCAGGTCAGTATTCTCGCTGCAGAGTTTTGTACAAGTTGCAGCTTCGAAAGCTCCTTCTTGTTCAAGCATGAAAACAGGCTGTTACAGTAGTCTAAGCGTGAAGAAACAAACGTATGGATGATGAGCTCTAGATCATTGCATGATACTGTTTTCCTAAGTTTAGAGATATTTCTGAGTTGAAAGAAACAGTTTCATGTCAGCTGCTTGCAGTGCTGCACTAGAGACTAGAGACATGTCTTTATCGAAGAAAACACCCAAATTTATAAGGCACAAATTCACGGACTGCCTTAAGTCACCAAGGTGCTGTTTGATCCCTGGAATTGAGGCATCAGGGGCGATGATGAGTGTTTCAGTTTTGTCTGCTGAAGAGAGTTTTCACTGAGCCATTGTTTTATTTCTGCCAAGCAATGGAAAAAGGAATCAAGCTTCTTTATCTCATCCGGCTTAAAAGAACAATAGAGCTGGATGTCGTCAGCATACAAGTGGTAGGAAACATCCTTGAACCTTTGCATGATCTTACCCAGGGGGATCAAGTACAATAAAAATAAAATAGGGCCCAGAACGGAGCCTTGTGGCACCCCACACACCAGATTCATGGACTCTGATTTTATCTGGTTTGTTAACACACAAAAGCTACGTCCAGACAAATATGAGGTGAACCACTGGAGAACCGACCCCAACAGTCCCACATGGTCCTTCAGTCGATTTATCAGGACCTGATGGTCAACAGTGTCAAAAGCTGAGGACAGATCCAGGAGAACTAGCACAGTGCAATTGCCTGAATCGGCAGACATCATTATGTCGCTGGACACCTTCAGTAGGGCTGTTTCTGTGGAGTGGTGCTTACGGAAGCCAGATTGAAATTTGTCAAAGAGGTTATGTTGGTCGAGGTAGGAAGACAGCTGGTTGCAGACCACCTTCTCAAGAATCTTTGACAAAAATGGCAGCTTAGAGATGGGCCTATAATTATTTCGGTCTGCCGGGTCTACACCTCCTTTTTTTAGTAGTGGCTCCACAATGGCGTGCTTGAAAGCATTCAGAAACACACCTGATGACAAAGAGAGGCTTATCATTTCAGTAACCAGGGAACGACTGCCTCCAGAACCTCTATGAACAGTCTGCAGGGGATGACATCAGAGAAACAGGAAGAGAGTTTCATCTTGGTTACCAGGCCGAACAGAGAATTAATTGTGTCAAACAGGACTTTAGGATTGTTCTTGTTCACTGCCACCAGTCCTGCAGGCAAAGCTGCTTTCTTGCTGCATTCATGTTCAGGATACCAAGTTTCAGGGGTTAATTTGTGCCGGATCCTGCTGGAACAGGATCCGGCACCTCTTGATTTTGATCTGCCTGTGTCCGGTACCTCCGTCACAGGGAAAAAAAAAAAAAAAAATTCACGTTAATTGCATTAAATAGTATACATACATATATATATATATATATATATATATATATTAAGGTTGTGACTTTAACGCGTTAGTTACGATTAATTAATTACAGAAATTTTAACGCGATAAAAAAATTATCGCAAATTGTCGCGGAACGTTTGTCACCGGACGAGTTTCACCCGGACATATTTCGCTGTGACACAACAATGAAACAGCTCCCGACTTGGTGACTTTCTCGTTAAATCTGGCGACTTTCCAAAGCCTCCTGGCGACTTTTTTTGTCAAAAGCGACTAGCAACAAACTTAGCGACTTTTTCTGGAGCTCTGGAGACGTGACAGGACGTCTCGTTCTGCAGCTGCTGTCCTCAATGAGGTGCTGCGTGAGCCCCTCCCCCGTCCCAAAGCTCTCACAGGCGGCCAGTCTCACGCAGTGCTCCCTGCTGCAGTCAGAGCAGAGAGCAGACCCACACCACTCCTCCACACTTCAAATGAATCGCGTGTGCGCAGATACGCCACTGCTCACTGCTGACAAACCAATAAACAGAAGAAAATTCATTTGTAGTTCTAAACATATTTAGGGTGTTTTTTTAACTCACATTTTGCTCCTCCCATGACGTTATTCCTCTTTCTTACAGCGTCCATTACAATTACATGCAAATTGCAAATTAGGTAACGACCTCATCTCGCGACTTCTGGCGACTTTTAGGACAGCCAATCGTGACTTTCCTTACTGGGGAGTTGGCAACACTGCTCCCGACGACAGCGCACTGCTTGGTCTCCTGCACAGAAAATTTAGATTTAAAAAGCCAGCGGATGGCAGCGTGGATAAAACCAAAGCTGTATGCACATTGTGCAGCAAAGAATTTGCATACCATCGCAGCACATCGAGCCTGCTATATCAACTGAATGCTAAGCCTGTCGCAGCAGCGGCCAACACGCAAGCCTCAAATACAGCTAGAGTTGAAGAGGACGTCACTCCAACTACTTCAAGGACCCTCGCCCAGCCCAACAAAAGTTGCACTAATCAGTGTGTATTGGTTTATTTGTCTTGGTTAAATTCCTCCTTCCTTGCTGAAAAAATGAACAGTGTTTTGTTGCTTAAGCTCATGTATCACTATATTGATTCACTATACCAAAATCCATTAGAAAAAGAAAGGTTCTCACTGATCTCGGGTCAAATATCGTTATGCGATTAATTGAGATTAATTAATTACAAAGGCCCTAATTAATTAGATTAATTTTTTTAATCGAGTCCCACCCCTAATATATATATATAGTTACATATTAATTCACAGAACGAATATTACTAATTTCACATTTTTCAATACAATTAAAAGTAAAAAAATAAAAGTCATTTAAAAGAGCCGCAGATCTGCTGACACTGAATCAAACCCGCCTCTGACAGAAAATTGTTGCATCTGAGATTATTCATGAAGAGAGTAAGCAAAGAGCTAATGAAACATGTCTAAAAGACAGTTAATGTCATTTTAAAAAAGGAGGGGGTGCGCGATGATGACTCAAAACGAGTCCGAATAGTAAGTGGTGCCAAGCCGAAACAGGGATGAGGAGGAGAATCCGGACATGGCCGTGATGTGGGCTGTTTTGGACTGTTAAATATGGTAAGCACACTGTCTGTTATCAGGCCGCCGTGCCAGATTTTAAATGATAACAAGAGAATATTTGTGTGATCCATTGTAAGAGCTCCGTGCAGCTCCTGCTACCTTCAGGGACACTTTGTGAAAGTAGCCTGCTGATGGACGTCACCAGCGTCTCAGTCAGCTGTTAGCTTAGCTGTTAGCCACTGACAAACTAGCTGGCTTTGTGCTACGATTCCTTCGTGCTCCCACATCAGTCGACGGGACGCATCTCAACTCCTGAGATGGTGGAAAGAAGATTTAAACACCGAGCGTCTCAGACAGAACGGGAAAAGTTGTTATTGAGGACAGTTCAGTTCTGAGAGGAAGTGTCTGAGCGGTGTAGTAGCGGTTTGGAGAGAACGAGGGAAACATTGTTCTGGTAGGTTTAGTTTCAGGGTTTAGCGTGGCTGTTTACTTTTGTGTTGTTGTTTTATCTTCATCTTGTTGTTCAGGGATCACTGTGTTGCTCTCAGGACTGAGGGAGCTGTAGCTGACAAAAACCCAAACAAAAATTGGCCCGACGCCAAATCAAGTTGCCGTCTCCTGCCCTATATGTCTCTTTAAAGACATTTTTCCCAGCATTGGTCAGCTTGTCCTTGCCATCATTAACAGCAGTCTGTCCTCTGGTGTTGTCCCTGTAATTTTAAACATGCAGTGGGGTAAAGCTCCTTCTAAAGAAACCTGGCCTGGATCAGGCTGTCCTGGCTAATTTTAGACCCATTTCAAAGCTGCCGTTCATTTCAAAAAGAGAAGGTTGTCTACCTGCAGCTGAAGAACCACCTGGACAATCACAACATCCTGGAGGTCTCCCAGTCCGGGTTTAAACCCCTGCACAGCACCGAGTCAGCTCTACTCAGGGTTTTTAATGACATCCTCCTGGTAAATGACTCTGGTGACTATGTGGTTCTGGTTCTCCTGGACCTCACTGTTGCATTTGATACCTTGGATCACAACATCTTAATATTCTGACTGCAGCACCTGGTCAGCATGAGTGGTCCTGTACTGTGGTTCAGGTCCTACCTGACAGACAGAACTATGTGTGTTTGTCTGGCCAGCTCTGAATCCTCTTCCTCTTCTCTGTCTTATGGGGTTCCACAGGGCTCAGTCTTTGGACCACTGCTTTTCTCTCTCTATTTATTGCCACTAGGGTCCATCCTGAGAAGACATCTCTTTTCACTGTTACGTGGACGACAGCCAGATCTATGTCCCGTTAAAAAAGAAAGAAGCTTTCTCACTATCGCCTCTACTACGGTGCCTTGAGGACATTAAAGCTTGGACAGCCCTAAACTTTCTAAAATTTAATGAGAGGAAAACAGAAGTGATTGTCTTTGGTCCCTGAGATTCCTGTGAACCTCCACCTGCTGGCCTCGGCCCCTTGACTCCGCATGTGAAGGCGACTGTTTTGAACCTGGGTTTTAAAATAGACAGTGATTTTAAACCAGATTCACAGATAAGCGCAGTGGTTCAGTCCAGCTTCTTCCACCTCAGGAAGCTGGCCAAGGTGAAACCTATTCTTGCATGTGAGCACTTTGAAACAGTAATCCATGCCTTCATTACATCTCGGCTGGATTACTGTAATGCACTTTATGTTGGAGTCAGCCAGTCGTCCCCCGCTCGTCTCCAGTTGGTCCAAAATGCTGCAGCGTGGTTACTAACTGGAGTACGTAAGAGAGACCACATCAGTCCATCCTGGCCTCCCTCCACTGGCTACCTGTGCATTTTAGAGTCCATTGTAAGGTTCTTTTATTTGTTTTTAAGTCCCTGAATGGTCTCGCCCCTTCTTACCTCTCTGAGCTGCTTCACCTCTATGTGATAGGGTTGGTTTTTATTTAATGCATGTCTTATTTGTGGATTTTTGCAAGTTTTATTGTGTGATCTACTTATGGTTTTAGTGAAGTTTATATTTGCATGCACTTTTTTTTACCAACAACCCTTGAACGCACCACAGTCAACACTGATCAACAGCATTCACAACAGCTGGGTTTGGAGAGTGACACTGCCAATCAGGGCCGTCGCGATAAGGCAGGCAAACCAGGCAATTGCCTGGGGCCCCCTGCTGGCCTGGGGCCCCAAGACAACGACTGTTATGAATAAAATGCAACGACAAACCGTGTGAGCACCCCTTGGCAGCCAAGGTGCAATGACACTGTTATCGGGAGTCGGGATCCCCCCTCAAGGGGGCCCCTCTCAGGAGTAGCTGACAGCAGCAGCCAGCCTCATGAGCCCTGCAGCCGGCAAAATATAAAACAAATCCAAGGATGAAGCGAATGTATCCATCCGGCAGCCAGGAAAAAAAAGAAGAGAAGAGAGGAGGAACATAAAAATAAAGAGATGTTTTTGTTTTGTTATAACGTGCGAGTGAACTGAAACCGTAACCGTACTTTTTTTTGGGGGGGGGGGGCGGGCTCAATGTCCATCAGGCCTGGGGCCCCCAAATTCCTTGAAATGGCCCTGCTGCCTATCAATAGGATTGGCAGCAGCTGGGCAGGCAGGAGCTTCATGCTTTTAAGGAGCAGCCGGAGGCAGGCAGGTGGAGAACAAGCGGATGGAGAACAAGCAGGGGAGAACGAGGAGCGGCAAACCGAGCGTCAACAGCATGCCCCGGAGGATGGACGGGACAGCCGGGGGAAGGCGAACGGCAGAATGAGCAGCGGCAGAACGAGTGTTGAGAGCGGGACCGGCGGGACAGTCGGGAAACGAGACGAGGAAGAAGGCCGGGACGAGGCCCAGTGAGCAGAGGACCAGAGGAGTCGCTGCTGCAGATGGAGCGACGCGAGAGAGGGGAAGCTACATTGCAAAGCAGAGGGGTGTGTTTGCGAAGCACCCCTCTTTCAGCTAAGTCCCCTCTCTACTCATTTTGCTGCTTTGCGTGGCCCCCAGAGGGTCTTTCGTGGACCTTTGGGCTGCGTGGTAACGCCGCAATTTCATCTCCCTCACAGAACCCTGGTGTCGTACAAGAAGCCGACTGCAGAGGCAACCAGGGACAGAGCGAAGGCGGAGGACTGGGCGGGATTTTAAACTGGGTTTTTAGAAATAAACCGTTTTTTTGGGTTTTTTTTTTTTTTTTAACGAATATTGTGTTTTTTTTTTAACCTGCTCCCCCTGATCCAAAAGGACCTGCATTCTGAGTCCGAGGCTCTTTAACCTAGGTGGCATTGTCGGCGTTTTAGTTAATTGGTTTTTGTGGGTTTTTTAATGTTACACGTGCCCCACACGTCACATCTACACTCCTGCCCGGTGCCTCAGATCAGCTGATCAGCTGCTCCTGGAGGTGCCGAGGTCCAGGCGTAAGCTCAGAGGGGACAGAGCTTTCTCTGTTGTGGCCCCCAAGCTGTGGAATGAGCTGCCACTGCCATCAGGCAGGCCCCCTCGCTGTCCATTTTTAAGAAAGATCTTAAAACACATTTTTATTCCCTGGCTTTTAACTCAGTCTGAGACTCCACCCTTGGTTTTTTAATGTTTATTTAAATGTCTCTTTTTTGTTGGTTGTTTCTTATTCTTTGTTTTTAATGTTTTTAATTCTTGCACTTATATATAATGTGACCTTGTGCAGCACTTTGTGCCAGCTGCAGTTGTTTTTGAAGTGCTATATAAATAAAGTTGAGTTGAGATAATAGTAAATAATCGTCAGAACATTTATACCATGGTTGTTATTTGAAATTTAGGCTTTTAATTCCCACAGCATGGTACATGGGCATTTGCATGTTTTCAGCACTGTTTTTTTATTTTTTTCTTCCAGCACTGTTTTCTGTATGCGTTCCGGTATCTGTGTCTGTCTTGACATTTCCACGCTGTCATGTGCACCATGCGTTCCGGTACCTTATGATTTATAAATTAAGCACTGCCAAGGTGGTTTACTCCACGAAAGAAGAGTTTAACACTAACGACAAAACTAACAGAGCAGAGCAACAGCAGCTGTGTTCATATTTGACAACTGTGTTTTATTGTGTAACTTAGGGTTGCCAACTCCCAGAGATTGAAATAAGGAACGCCTCTCGTGGGCAGCTGGAAAAAAATTGGGTTTTTGGGGGGTCAAAAACGCATATATTACAGCATTTTGCCACAGTTATACCTATTATATACTATAAAAACACATCAGGTTACTGCATTACACTTACAGTAACAAGATTGTAATAACTCATGATCAGCTTGTATTTGAGGCACACATGTGAGACAGTTATCAGTCAAGTATCATCCATCATCATGGACAACAGCTCTCAGCCACTGCACCGGATGGTGGAGGAACTCAGCAGCTCCTTCAGTGGCGACTGAGACAGTCTGGCACTGAGACCCTCAGTGCAGGAAGGAGCTACCACAGGTTTCTCATCCCCACCGCTGTCAGACTGTACAATTCTACTGTGTAGAAATGTAACGACCACGGAGGTCCTTACGTGTTTCACCCAGCAGGGGTGATAAAATGTGTTTCCTGTGCTGCCATTCTAACGTGCAATACTTGGGTCACTGTGGGCTGTTTAATCTGGGGCACGGTTTTGTGTTTGGAAACCGTGGCAGACATAATTATCTGGACATTGGTGCCGGGGCGGGGCTTGTCTATTTAAGGGAAAGCAGCGCACCTGCAAAGGAGGGGAGTGACGTCACACGCCGTCCTGGAGCTCACCTGGAGCGAGGCCGTGGACGTTTGCCAGGGTGGATCTGCACCGGGATGAAATATAACTTGGTGTTTCTTGGTGGGATCTACTGGATTAAACCGTCATTTTTTTCCACGGTTGCGCAGCACGTGCACACTTAATCAAAGATAATGTTTTCATTCAAATCTAAACAACCATCCAATCTGGAACGTTAAAACAATGATGTCAGAAGTTCCATGGTTTAAAACAGTGGCCTGTACTTGTCACACACTGCAGCTAATAACTTCAGGGTCTACTGCTTCACTCTGTAGAGTAAAAAAAATTAAAAAAATTAATTGAAATTCAAATAAACTTTATTTGTCCCCAAGGGGCAATTCAGAAGGCACATAGAGCAGTTAGTGCAATAAATGGCATAATAAAATATGTACAAAATTTAAAATTAAAATTAAGTTTAAAGTGACAGTACCTTCATATCATACTAGTAGTATACCAGTGCAAATATACAAACACTGGCGGCAATCCCAAACAGAGTGTAATAAGGAAGAGAGGTAGATATGTATGTCAGTGCAGATATAAGATTTTGAAGTGCAAAGTGGCAGAGATCAAAGGGTCCATGTTAAGTCGATGTAAAAAAGTCTGGGGGGGGGGGGGGGGGGGGGGGGGGTTATGAGTTGAGGAGTAGGACTGCCTTGGGTATGAAGGTAGCCCTTCTCCTCTGAGTCCAGCATTGCTGGGTAGCGATACCGTCGGCCAGAAGGGAGCCACTCGAATGCAGAGAAGATCCGGTTCGCCAGTCTGCATGTTAAATGTTCATACACTGCAGACAGGCCTCTGAGGGGCAGTCCTATGATTTTAGAGCAGAAAGGGACAGTCCTCTGCAGACGGTTTCTGTTCTGGAGGCTGATGGAGTAGAACCAATAGGTGATGGTGCTCTCTATGAAGGAGTAGTAGAATGTTCGAAGAATGTTCTGACTCACTCCAAAAGAATTGAGCTTCCTTAGGAGATACTGTCTCTGGTGATCAGCTGAATCATAATCAGATCATAATCAGCTGAATTATGAAATACCGGGAGTTACTGCAGCTGCCGTCTTCAGTCATCAACTTGTTAAATAAAATGTATTTTAAGAAAAGAATGTGTGTGAAATGTGGGAAGTACATTATAACAAATATTTATAGTTCTGTATTGCCAACAATTTGGGACCATTTCAATGTTGTTGATGATCGCTTTTGCCTTTGAAACGAACAATGCTGACTGTTAGTCTTTACATGATGAACAAGTCTATTTTGGCCTGGAGTTTAACTTTGACTTGTAAGTTAGCAGATCTACGCACCTTAAACTTTACAAGAACATTGTCTGTGTTGCCATGTCGATCCCAGTGCTCCCACAAAACCAGAAACAAAATACTTGTAGGAATCCAGGCTCTTGTACACCTTCATCACTGCTTTTGTGTACACTGAAGAACTGTCGATTAGATAACAGTAAATGTCGGCGTACTCCAGATCGGGAAGTTCTTAAGTCTCAGCCGTGCATGACTGGAACAGGCGCCTGGCATGAAGTACGGGTCATGCTGCAGCCTGAAATCCGTTGTTTCTCCCGGTATCGGTCTTTGTGTGTTAGGTCATGATTGTCCACTTGATCTGACAACACAATAATAACCCTAATAATAATAATATCCCTACTCTCCTTATCAGTTGACATTTTCAACGTTAAAGAACACCGAATGTGTATTACTGTATATGAATGAAACTGCGTCTCACTTGTTTTCACTCCAATATGGCAGCGGTCCTCCGGTTGCCAACTACCAGGTCACGTGACTGCAAATACTCTATATTGGAAGCAACCTGATCTCACAGAAATGCGTGCTCATTTCGTGCTGAAATGGCGTGCTGTCACCACGCAAACAGTCTCCACTAAAAGTCAATTAGAATCCGTGGCGTGGTGGAGACACGCATTCTCAGCTTCAACAACGTCGCTCTGTGGGTGTCGTTTCTGAGATCCAGGAAGTGCAAATGTAGACTGATCGATATTCTGAAGAAAGATGTGATTATTATCCAAACCAGTGCAGCCATCCGAGGCAGACTGTGTAGCAGTGGTATGAGCTTCTGCTGAGTCAAAAAGCCCCGTGAAATATCAACTCTATTTTAAGAAAACACGTTTTATTGTCAATGTAACATCACAGAGAAGGACTACAATACCCATAATCCTCATGTTTAACAGCGACGTATCTGATTGGTCCAGCTTGCTGTTACCAGGAAATAACAAAAAAAACAAAAAAACAAAAAAAGCAAATTTAGCTCATGGTTTGGATTCGTATACACAGGCCAGAGGTTATTTTTCCTACCTTGACATGTTTCGGCTGCCAAGCTGCAGCCTTCCTCAGAAGTGTCACGTGATGTTGTCTGGTCGGCTGATTTAAACAGATTTTGGCGCCAGCTTCCTACTGGGTGCAGTAGGATGACAGCGCCATCTGCAGTCCGACTTCTTCAGTACTGTGTCCCAGGTATGGGAAAGTTGATACGCCCCCTCTGCCCGGTTCACAGTCTGGGGGGCGTTTCCGGATCTCGATGGCCTCCCTGATCCAGCGGTGGTACTTGTTGCTTTCCGTGCCGATGATCTGGGCATGGTCCCAGTCCATGAGGTGGTTTTCCCTCTATAGTGTTTGGAAATGGCAGACTTCAGCTGTTCCTGCTCTGCCTGTCGTTTGGAGGAGCGTGTGCATGCTTTAGATGTTTCTTTTTCGCATTCAGTGCGATGTTCTTTAGTCCTGATGTTGAAGGCTCTGCCAGTCTCCCCGACGTAGGATTTGTTGCACGACAAACAAGGTATTTCGTAAATGATATTGCATTTGTGTTGTGGCTCTATTTTGTCCTTGGGATGTACTAGTAACTGCCATAGTTTTGTGTGTGGTTTTACTGGGGTGCTGATGTTGTGCTTATTCATGGCCCGTTGTATTCTCTCTGTGATCCTTCTGATGTATGGAAGTGTCACCATGGCCCTGTTTTGTTTCTCAGTTTGTTTAGTTGTTGTTCTCTTTTTTGTGTCTTTGTTTTGTTTTGCTTGTTGGCGGCCTTTGTTTATGGCCCACATCGGATAGTTGCACTTTCGTAGTGCTTTTATGATGTGTTGTTCCTCCTCTTTTCTGTCTTCTTCCTGTGTGATTAGTTTTGTGCGTTCAAAAAGGGTTCTTACGACTGAAAGTTTGTGGTTAATGGGATGTTCTGACATCCAGAGGAGGTATTGGTCTGTGTGAGTGGGTTTCCGATATATGTGAATTTTAATGCTGCCATCTTCCAGGTGCTTTATGGTCCAGGAAATGTATGGTGCTGTCTGTTTCCTCTTCGTGGGTGAACTTGATGTTGTTTGTGTCATCCAGTGTGTTGAGATGATCCGTGAGTTCTTGTGTGTGTCCTTTCCTTGTTATTTCCAAAATGTCATCCACGTACCTCTTCCAGAGGGAAAGGCCACAGTGTGGTGGGACTGTCTCCAGGACCCGGGCTTCAAGATCTTCCATGAAGAAGCCGCTCATTATGGCAGACAGCGGATCCCCCATTGCGAACCCCTCCTTCTGCCTGTAGATGGTACCCCGATACTGGAAGTAGGTGGAGGTGGAGACGAATTCCAGGAGCCTTGTGATGTCCTCGACAGTGAGTGGGGTCCTTCTTTTTAATGATTTGTCCTCCTTGAGGCGATTATGTACGATGTGTATTGTGACGTTTATGGGAGTTTTTGTGAATAAAGAAACCACATCATGTGAGATACATATTTCATCTTTTTGAATTGTTATATCCTTCAGTTCCTGGGCCAGTTGCTTGGCATTTTTACAGTGTTGATCTGTGAGGCCAAGGAGTGGTTTTATGAGGTCAACCAGTGCTTTAGACAGATTGAATGTCACAGACCCGATGCTATCCACAATGGGTCTCAGCGGTGTTCCAGGTTTGTGTATCTTGGGGGTTCCATAAATTCTAGGGGTGATGCTTGCTGTGGGGATGAGATGATTGTATGTCTCCTTACTTATTTTTTCTTCATTGAGAAGGGGTTTGAGTAGTGATTTCAGGGACTTCTTTTTGTCTTCAGTTGGGTCTTTCTTTAGAATTTCATATGTGTTGGAATCTTGTAACATAGTATCCATTTGCTTTTCATAATGCTCCGTGTTCATTATTACTGTGGCTCTCCCCTTGTCTGCTGGTAATATGGTGATGCTCTTGTCTTTGGCGAGTGCCTGTGCTGCTTTCACCTCCTCCTTCGTCATATTGGCTGGTGGTAGCTTTGCGGATTTTAAAATGCCTGCTATTTCGTTTCGTAGTTCTGACTTTTCCCCCTGGTCTTCTATTGATTTGCACGCTATTTCAGTAGCTAAAATTTAATCGTCGTACGGGATTTTAGCGGGTGTGATGGCAGAGTTCAGACCCCGGGCTAAAACGCTTTGCTCCGTGGTGGTTAAAGAGCGACTGGAGATGTTGTGCACCCACTTCCTGGATGCTACGTCGTGCATGTTACGTTCCCTGTCTTGTTTATTTTGGATTAGTGTTTCTAATTTCCTAACTTGGCGATGTTTGGCTTCTGCGAACTGCCATTCGTGTGCGTGCTTCAGATGTGTTTCTATCAGCTTGTATGTGTCCTTGTCCATATTGTATGTCTGTCTGAAATGTGCCGTTTTTTGTGCTAGTGACAAGTTGATTTCTTTTGCCTTGTTTGCCGTGCAGCGGATCCTTTCCTGTAGCAATGCACTTTGCGCTCTCCTCACGATTCTGTCCGCGTTCTGCGTTGGTATGGGGTTCTTTAAATCCAGGCTTGATGGTATGATGCCTTCGTCTCGGCACCGCAGGTTGAATCTCAGGTGATTCCGGAAACGCGCTCTCTTCTGTTCCAGCTGTTCCATGCAGCGGAACTCTTTGACACAGGTTTGTCCATGATTCGTTCTTAGTAGTCCGATAAGGTTCATTAGGCCTTTTTTGGGTAGGAAGCTGGCGCCAAAACCTGTATAAATCAGCTGACCAGACAACATCACGTGACACTTCTGAGGAAGGCTGCAGCTTGGCAGCCGAAACATGTCAAGGTAGGCAAAATAACCTCTGGCCTGTGTATACGAATCCAAACCATGAATACAAAAAAAGGCCTAATGAACCTTATCGGACAGCAAATTTAGCTTTTATCATATTCCCTTGGTCCTTTTTGTTGTCAACACTGAATTTTCACTTTCTAATTAATTTTCTAATTTCAATGAGACTTTTTTTTTAATCTGAAAATCACTGCTGTCGGCGTATCCGCTTAGGGTGGCGACAGAAAGAGAGCGAAACATTTATTTCTCGGTCGGTCCCGGTCATTATATGTTCTGAATTACACATATGATGTTTGTGGAATTAAATGATAATTTGTCGTGTTGAGAGTCTGATGGTTTGTTGCTCCGATTGGTTCCCTCCACTCGCTCGCGCTCGGTGCAGGACGGTCGGAGCATGACGTCACATATGCCACTTGGAATTAGTTTGTCTTTTCCCACAACCTTTTACAAAGCGATTGGCGAAGCAAACTTCAAACTCCCAACGCGAAAACGGATCATTTAATCCCACAAACATCATGTGTAATCCAGGATATATAATGACCGGGACCAGGAAATAAATATTTTTATTCGAGAGGACCCATGGGCTCCAGTGGAAGGCTTCGCCACTCGCCGTTTTCACCCCGATTCAGACGAGGGCTGTTTTGGAGCTAATAATACCCTCCTGATGTATTTCTAACATACCTGTTTTTCAGGGGATTTTTTTTCAGAGCGGCTCCAACGTGATCTGCCACCAGAGAAGACAGCTGGAGCTTCTCCGACGCTGCACTGCGCATCTTGATCCATGGATGTGATCTGTAGTTTTTCTGTTTCAACGCGCAATCTGTCTATTTTGCCTGCTGAACTGCAGCCAGTTTGGCTGTTAGGCTGTTGCTAAGGACTCTGACCTAGGGTGACCAGATCCCAATTTACCACATGTGGGACAGAGACTATATCTGAGTGGGACAATGTGGGACACCAAGATGTCGTGGTTGTCTTCAATAATTAATTTTAAAAAAATGTACCAGTATTCTGCTGAAGTATATGATATTTCATTTTAATGCAACTTTCCCAGGTTCATGTAAGATAACAACAAAACCTTCAAGTCAAGTCAAGTCAAGTCAAAGTTTATTTATATAGCACATTTACGAGCGGCATAGCCGTGCCAAAGTGCTTCACACAAGTGCAAAGAATAAAAGCAATCAAAAAACGGTGAAAGACAAAACTACACAAACATTAAAACACATCTCAAACTCGAACACCAAGGTAAGACCTAGCTGAAGGCCAAGGCAAAGAGGTGGGTCTTCAGCAGTGATTTAAAAATTCCCACGGACTCGGCCGCGCGGATGTGGGGGGGAAGGGAGTTCCACAGCCTCGGGGCAGTAACAGAAAAGGCTCTGTCCCCCCTGGTTTTTAACCTGGTCCTGGGAATGAAGAGGAGGCGTTGGTCAGCCGACCGTAATGCTCTGGAAGAGTTGAGGGGGCGGAGAAGATCGGTCAGGTAGGGTGGGGCAAGGTGGTGAAGAGATTTAAAGACTGTTAAAAGAATTTTGAAATCAATGCGATAGCAGATGGGGAGCCAGTGGAGTGAAGCGAGAACCGGGGTGATATGAGCGTGTTTTTTGGTGGAGGTGAGGAGTCAGGCGGCGGAGTTCTGGACGAGCTGCAGGCGGTGGAGTTGGGCTTTATCAATACCGGTGTAAAGACTATTGCAATAATCCAGGTGAGAGGTGACAAAGGCGTGCATGGCCTGCTCTAACCCTGCCTGAGGAAGGTAAGTTTTATTTTTGGCCAAGGTCCTCAGGTTGAGAAAACTTCTTCTGATGACTGCGCTGATCTGCTGCTCAAACTTGAAGGAACTGTCAAAGATCACACCCAGATTCCTAACAGCTGGCTTGGACTTCAAGGCAAGAGTACCCAGGGCGTTGGAGTGAAATGCTGGGGCGGCTTTGCCAAATACAATAACCTCAGTCTTATCCTCATTGAGGTTGAGGAAATTTGCTGTCATCCATGCCTTAATGTCAGACATGCAGTCAAACAGAGGCTGGAGAGCAGCAGGATCGTCGGCCTTGAAGGGGAGGTACAGCTGAACGTCGTCCGCGTAGCAGTGGAAGGAGATATTATATTTATTTATAATATCTCCTAAGGGCAATATGTATAGGATGAACAGAATGGGGCCTAAGATGGAGCCTTGAGGCACACCGCAAGAGAGGGGGGCTGCAGAGGAGGTGAAGTCTCCCAGCTGAACAGAGAAGCTCCTGTCAGTCAGGTAGGAACAGAAAAACTCCAGAACTGTACCTCTGATGCCCAGGTGTTCGAGGCGAGACAGTAGGACCCTGTGGTCCACTGAATCAAAGGCGGAGGTGAGATCCAGGAGCACCAGGACCACAGGGCTACCTGAGTCCGTAGCTAAGAGCAGGTCGTTAAGGACTCTCAGGAGGGCAGTCTCTGTGCTGTGGCCAGATCTGAAACCGGACTGGAATTTTTCAAAGCCGTTATTATCTGTTAGCAATGGTTGCAGCTGGGAGTATACTTCACGCTCGAGGACTTTGGAGAGGAAGGGCAGTTTGGAGATGGGCCTGAAGTTTGCAACGGAGGAGGGGTCGAGGTTGGGCTTTTTTAATAGAGGGTGCACCACAGCATGCTTGAACGCTGGCGGGACACAGCCAGTGGACAAGATGCAGTTGACTAATGACAGGAGGAGGGGGGCAACTGAGTCAAGGACTGTTGGATCCTTGAGTAGGCGCGAAGGTAGGCAGTCAGAGGGGCAGTTGGAAGGCCGCAGGTGCCTGACTACGGCAGAGAGAGAAGCTACCGAGGCGGGTTCAAACCGTGAGAATGTTGCTGACAGGGGGAGAGGGGGAGGGATGGGGGGTGAGAAGGGGGCAGTAGGGGGCCTGAGTGCGGCGATCTTGCTAATGAAGAATTGTTGGAAGCGATCACAGAGGGCAGTGGAGGGCCTGACGGGGGGATCATTACGGGGGTTGATGAGGGAATTCAGTGTGTGAAAGAGAACCTGGGGTTTGTGACAGTTAGAGGAAATCAGATTAGAGATGCGCTGAGCCTTCGCATATTTCACAGCTCAATGGTAGGCTGTCAGTGAACTGTGGAGGATTTGAAGGGAAACGAGGAGGCGGTCCTTCGACCATTTGTGCTCAGCTTGTCTGCATATGCGCCTGAGGGCACGTGTGGTAGCATTTAGCCATGGTGTGGTCTGAGTTTTGGGACACTTGGGTTTGAGAGGAGCAATGGAGTCCAGAATTGATTTGCCGACTGAGGAGAACATGGAGAGAAGCTCATCAGCAGGAGTTCTGACTATAGAGTCTGAAGGCAGCCTACACACCGACGAGTCACTGAAGGCGGCAGAAAATTGCTCAGCAGTAGATGGGTTCAGAGAGCGTGAGACCAGTTTGGGGGCCTTATGGAAACTACCTGAGCATTCGATTGAAACAGAAAACAAAATTGGGGAGTGGTCAGAGAAAGCCATGGCACAGATCTCCTCAACATTGACAGAAACGCCATGGGCGAGGACAAGGTCAAGAGTGTGGCCCTTTTCGTGGGTGGGGCCATCAACAGCTTGAACAAGACTGAATGAGTTAAGAAGGTTCAGAAAATCCCAGGACAGATGCTGTGAGACACAGAGGCTGTGAGACACAGCAAACATGGATATTAAAATCACCACAGATAATGAAATTGTCATATTTGACCACAAGCCCCGACAGAAAATCAGCGAAGTCCGAGATGAAGTCCTTTTTGAATTTAGCGGGACGGTAGACCACTGCACACAGAAAAGGTGGAGTCAGATTTAATTCAAACAGTTGCAGTTCGAAGCTAGCAAAGCCATTCTGAAACCTTCACTGAACTCCAAACACCACAACATTAAAGTGTTTGTTCTGAACAATAATGAACCACATAAGTACAAGATATGGGCTCCTGAAGAAGGCTCCATTCACCTAAAGGCTCAACAAATCAAATCCAACAATCTGAATTAAAAAATGCTCCAAGGAGCTCACCTCACTCATGCAGTTCAGAATAGCAGACTAATTAGACCTCTACCAAATGCATTTTAAATGATGTATTAACTTGTTATTTACTGTGCATTGCCACATTTTATGCCATGCTCTTTATGTTGATTGTCATTTATTTCAGAGGAACCCCTTGAAAACGAGATGGTGCATCTGAAGTGACTACTCCTTGAAAAATACAATGTTAAATAAATTAACATTGTGTTACTGAAGGCACAAAAAGATATAAAATGCAAACACCACACTATTAAAGTGTTTGTTCTGATAGAACAATACTGAAGCTCATATTCAAATAAGACGTACTGTAGCTCAATCAATCAATCAATCAATCAATCAATCAATCAATCAATCAATCAATCAATCAATCAATCAATCGATCAATCAATCAATTTATTTTTGTATAGCCCAGTATCACAACAACAGTTGCCTCAGAGGCTTCAAGATGTTACATTGGTTGGTAAAAATAAAAACAGTGAATAAGCATAATGTTAATACGTCAAATTCACAGTAACGAGACAAAACGAAGCAACTACCGCCTTAGACCCTCACATCCGGCAAGAAAAAAACAGTTCAAAAACCCAGTGGGAAAAGAAGAAATCTTGGGGAGAACCACAGTATGGAGGGATCCCTCTCCCAGGGACGGACAGCTTTGGCAACAGCTAGCATGAGACAATAAGAAGTAAAGCCTAGGACTATGTTGAGTACAGTCCGTTGGACGGTCCAGCACAAGAACCACGGATCCCAGACGTAGAACCGAAGCCAGTCCACGGGCACAGCACCGGATGGAGCTTGTTCGTAGGCCCTCGTAATAGTGGAGTCAGCAACTGAAACTGGAGAAGACTCCCCCTCGAAGGGGGGGACAACAGGTGAAAAGCAATGAACGGACTAAAGGGAATAACATTCAGACATTAGAGGATAGGGCTCAGTGCACCGTACTTCCCACAGCATTCTAGCTCCTAGGGCAGCTTTGTGGATAGTTTAGTATTTAAACCAGTATTTAGTTTAGTTAAGTTGAGTTTAGTTAAGTTTAGAATCCCTAGCTGACCTGATCATAGGCTGCATTGAAAAGAAACGTCTTGAGCCTAACCTTAAATGTGGAGACTGTGTCTGCCTCTTTGACACCACTTGGAAGCTGGTTCCATAAAAACGGTGCCTGATAGCTAAAGGCTCTTCCACCTAGTGTCCATTTAGAGACTCTAGGAGTCACCAGTAACCCTGCATTTTGAGAGCGAAGTGCTCTGATTGGTTGATAAGGCGTTAAAGCATCTTGGAGATAGGTTGGAGCCATCCCATTTAGGATTTTGTAAGTGAGGAGAAGGATTTTAAATCTAACTCTAAACTCGAAAGGAAGCCAGTGAAGAGATTTTAGAACGGGAGTAATGTGTTCACGTCTTCTAGTTCCGGTTAATAATCTGGCGGCCGCATTTTGAACCAACTGAAAGTTTTTTAATGCACTTTTTGGGCAGGCTGCAAGAAGGGAGTTGCAGTAGTCCAGTCGAGTAGAAACAAATGCATGGATGAGTTTTTCTGCATCGCTTCTAGGTAGAATGTTTCTTATTGTAGCTATGTTGCGCAAGTGGAAATATGCTGTTTTACAAGCCAGGTTGATGTGTGCTTTAAAGGAGATATCCTGATCAAATAAGACCCCGAGGTTCCTCACAGTAGAGGAGGAGGATACACTGACGTTATCTAAGGTGATAATCTCTTCAGATAGACACTCTCTGTTTATGGGGGCCTAGTATAATGACCTCTGTTTTGCCAGGATTAAGACGGAGATAGTTCGTAGTCATCCAGGATTTAATTTCTCTGATACAGTCACTGAGTCTGTCTATTTGATTAGTTTGATCAGGTTTCATAGATAAATACAGTTGTGTGTCATCTGCATAGCAATGAAAATTGATATTGTGACTTCTAATTATGTTCCCTAAAGGAAGCATATATAACAGAAATAAAACTGGCCCGAGCACGGACCCTTGAGGAACCCCATAACTGACCTGGGAGCACGGTGAGGACTGTTGGTTAACGTGAACAAATTGGTACCTGTTAGATAAATAGGATTTGAACCAGCAGAGGGCTTTTCCTCTGATGCCGACCTCACATTCTAACCTCTGCAGGAGAATATTGTGGTCGATTGTATCAAAAGCTGCACTGAGGTCTAGGAGAACCAGGACTGAGACTAGACCTGCGTCAGCCGCCAATAGCAAGTCATTAGTGACTTTAACTAACGCAGTCTCAGTGCTGTGATAAGCTCTATATCCTGACTGAAATTTCTCAAATAAACTATTGTCCTGTAGGTGGCGGCAAAGCTGTTTAACCACAACTTTTTCCAGAAATTTTGAAATAAAAGGCAGATTTGATATCGGTCTGTAGTTAGCTAGAATATCAGGATCGAGATTAGGTTTTTTCAGCAGTGGTTTGATTACTGCGAATTTAAATGACTGTGGCACATAGCCAATTTCTAGAGAGGTATTTATTATAGTTATGATCGTATTTAAGATAACTGGAAGAATATCTTTGAAAAGCTTAGTTGGAATTGGATCTAGGAGACAGGTTTTAGAACGAGAGTAATGAAGTGAAGAAGTTGCATCCCATTAGTCAATAAGTAAATATATAAGGATCTGGGATACCCTTACCTCAGACAGTTGTTAAAGGTTACACATATTATGAGTTCAAATGTTTTGCATTGTTTGTAGTTTATTTTGACTTTGAATGATCTTTTTTTAAAAAACATTTTGATTGCAAAAATTCTGCTTTCTTGGTATTTTATGAGTACAAATCTTTGTAATACATTTTGATAATGTTCTTTTTTTTTTTTGCTAAATTTTGAGTACAAATGTGTGACATTTTTGCAATAAAATTTGTTAAAAACAAATGGATTGTGATTGTAGTCTTATTCCAGAAGGTAGGAAACAGTTTAAATATCTAAACTGAGTGGAAATTTGACATAAAAAAGACGTCCATAAGGACCACATTTAGATGTAAAAAAGACGTCAAGCAGGACCACATTTGGACGTAAAAGAGACCACATTAGGACAAGAAATAGCCCTCATATAGACGTACTGTGGACGTCACAAATCGCCGTTCAAAAGACGTCGGAAAAAGACGTCATCTGGAGTAACGTTCTGCACCTTCAGCTGACCCGAATTAGACGTCCAAAAAAAATGACGTTAAAGACACGTCGTATGAACGTCCCTTTGAGCAGTGAGACGGTTCCCAGAATGCTTTGCCATCCTGGTCACATGAGCAAACAATGCCTACTCGCTTGTAGCTTAAGCCAGCCGGCTGAAACAAAACATCAGACGTGAAGCTACAAGCAGATTGTCCACCTCTAAACCTCTCGGTCACCATGATCACAGCCCGTCGTTCCCCGGCGGGGCGAGTGGCCGAGCCACCGGCTCCCCGCCGGGGAGCGCAGACCTGGTGACTCCTTACGACGCAGCCGGGCTGCGCAGCACGGGGAGCGGCCGGCTGTCGTTGGGGGCCTCACATCACGGGGGCCGCCGGGCTCTGAAGCTGGCTGACCCCCCCGGTGATTAAGCGGGTTAGACCAGTCGGTGTCCGGCTTGAGTCCAGCCTTCTGATCGCGGCCGCGCGCTGCGCTCTATGGCAACACCGAGAAGGAGCGTCCTCAGTCAAACTCGTTTTGATGTCGCTTTACTCGCTATTGAACACATTTCAACCACGAATGTAACCACGTAGATTGCCAATATGTATTTCGATCATACAGAAAGTGGATGGATTTTTTTCTCGAATTTTACATTGGAATGGATACGATTGCGATGTTCCCTGAATTCTACTGTTCAGCAGTGTGGGTGCACACATCTTTAAAGTTGCCTTTAGTGTGGACAGGGCAATAACAGTAAAAGTGGCTATTATCTGAGTGTCTGAATAAAAGGAACAATAGTATATGCATCGTTTAATCTCTCGGGGGGCGTGGCTAGGTGACTCTCATTGAAATGAATTAGTTTAAAAAGAGTGACGTGGGACACGAAAAAACAGTGCAAAGCGTGCTCCTGGTCACGATTCAATAGATTAATTGACGTGACTCACAGCACGAATTGCCGTTAGACTGGGTTGGACCCAAACAGAGCAGCTCTACAGTGAGTTTCTTCTTCACTCTGCTTGGTGCCCTAATGCTCTGGTTTTAGCGCCCCTAGTGGCTGGGCCCTCAAATTACATGCCATGCCATACAGCCTTCAGAACACACACAGAAAAAAAATGTGTCTTGCCTTTACCTGTGCGGCCGGGACAAACAACGTCCCGTACAGGACACGCCTCTTTTGGCTCAAATGCGGGATGTCCCGGCTAATATGGGACAGTTGGCGACCCCAGTGTAATTGTGTCATGACTCTCCAAGTGAACCTGCCCACAAACACAGAAAACGACGCAGACAGCAGAGATGTTTGTGTATTTTTTTTTTTTTTTTGTGTGTGTGCCATCCTCTTTCCAACAACCAATCAGAGACAGGTGTCAAATAATTCATTAATATATTCATGTATACATATCATAGTGACAAATAGAAAAGAATCACAATACAAAAGACAGTTTAAATATGTAGAATGTCGATCGCATGTCAGTCTTGATTCAACACTTTTGTACTCAACATGCATTCAAAATATAAAAATAGATTTCTGATTAAGTTAATGTACATTGGTTTTTTTTTTGTTTTTTGTTTTTTTAACAAATATAACAATACAAATGTATTTTTAAAATACAAAGATAAATACAGTCACATAGTGTACATTGTGTACCAAACCAGTAAATATTTTTTTTTTCCATTTTTGGGATAATTAGCATTTACAAAACACAATTATTACATTAGAAATGCAACTTTAATGACAATTGCAGGTCTTTTTTTTTTTGTGTGTCATTTCTCATTTGCAGTAAATGAGGGTCCTTTTCCTGCAGACCGACAATGGGCGGTTAATAAATAGAGTTAAATAAAGGAGTCTAGCTCTGCCGGACGTCCTGTAGCAGTTTGTTGATCTCGGCCACCAGTTCGCTGGCGTCCACCAGCTCGTGTCGGCTGTCACTGCGCTTCCCTTGCAGGTGGCTCAGTACAGAGTCAAAGTCGTCCTCCTCATAGTTCTCTGGGATCTCCTCCATGGCCGGCAGCCACTTCGAGGACGGTCCAGGGAGGGGTGCCGGCATGGACACCGGGGCCGGTGAGGACTGCACCATGCTGGAGCTGACCAGCACCGTGAGCAGGGGGCTGCTGTGGGGTTTGAGGGCATGGCCGCCGTTCTGGGGGCTATTCTTGGGGGCCTGCGAACCCTTGTGGCTGCTCTGGGAACTGAGCTTGGTGCTGGGCTTCAGGGTGTGGTAGGTGCCACCCTGGTGGTGGCAGGAAGGGCTGATGTTGCTTCCCGGGTTCTGGAAGTGTGTGTTGGCGGCCCAGGCCGCCACCCCCTGCTGGTGCGCGGAGGGACTGGACTTACCAGGCAGGTGACCTCTCCTCCGGTCTAAAGAGCCAGTCAAGGGCACACCCACACCACTCAGACTGCTGCCCCTCTGGGTCTCAGACACCTGTGTGTAGGAGTCCAAACCCTGAGGAAGCAGCCTCTGGAACACGCTGCTCATTTCTGACAGCAGTGAGGTGGTCCCACAGAGGTCCTCGTCCCTGGACTCACCCCCGCTGCCCTCTGCCGCCTCATCCTCTACCACGTCCTCTTCGCCCAGGTCTTTGCCAAAGGTGGAGAAACTCTGGTTCCAGGCGGGGCCGGTGTCAGTGCAGGGCCGTGGGGTCTTCTCCTGGGAGTGGTCGGCCATCTGGTGGGCTTCTTCCCCAGGGATGTACAGGTTGCTGCGGTAATCTGATGAGGAAGAGGCGGGGGAGGCCAAGGGAGGCATCCAGCACTGATCGGAGTGACCCAGGACTCGACACTCCTCTGTGCAGAGCCGCATGGCTGCAAAACCATACAGAGCAGGCAGATCGTCAGCGAACAGGAATCCAAATCTAAAAAGCTCTACAATGTGTGGACATCTGTGTGTTTCAGAATTATTTGTGAAAGTGTTTTTTTGACTCCTAAGTGATCATAAGGCTTTGTGAACCTGGACAGTGTGAAGTTTGTGTATGTTTCACCATTTGTAGTAAGCTGCTAAAACACTTATGTTTGATTGATGGAGAAGCTCACCATCAGGTGGGTCTCTTTCCATCCAGCTAATCTGCATACATCTCCCAGTCTTCATGGGTTTTTAAATTCTCTTTTTCCCTGCACTGTCTCTGGAAATCTGCTCTAATTAATCTGAAAGGCTGTACTTCAGAAGTTCTGCCTCGCTACCTACCAAAGCATTTACCAGAGAGACAATTCAGCCAGGCTGATCGATGCCTATTACCCATTCAAAAATGATTCCTCTTCTAAAAGCCCTGCATTTTTCCCTTTCAAGTCCCTGTTTTCAATGTTAAATGTTCAAATAGAATTTATTCTGAAGAATAAATTAGACAAATCAAATATGCCAACTTAAAACCTTAATTAAAGGAGAGCAGTTCTTTCCAGTCGTGCTATTGAGGGATCTCATTATCTCCTCATTAACATGAAAGGAACATTTATAATACATCTTAGAGCAGATGAAAAGTGCATTTGGGTGCACTGGAAGGAAGAAAAAGCAGTGCGGGGGCAGAGGCAGATTGAGCGCCCTCGCTGATGAAAGGGTAAAAATGAAAGGTTTAACCCAACTAATTTGTTTGTGGAAGTAGAGAAAAAAAACCCATCAGGCATCAACTAAAAAGCCTTCCTGCAAAGTATGTTCAGCTAACGTCCTGACTGATTACCTTCCCAATGAATTATCCACTCAGTTTATTCAGGGCGGCACTGTCCACTGACAACAACATGTTTGTTTACCTCACAGGCGGCTAGGTATTGTTTATTTTTTTTAAATCGCAGAAACAATTCAGTTTTTTTTTCTCCTGATGAAAAGGAACGTAGCGACAAAACCACAAAGAAAATTTTAAATGAAAGCTGAAAGATACTTGACGGGTGGAAGTGATATTCCAGCAATGTACATTCACATGCAGTACAGTAGTTTCATGCTTTAAGCACAGTCATAAGGGTGTATACATCAAAACATATAGAAATGAAGAAATTCAGTTTGAAACACCAACATGATGAGGATGTTCCTTCAGAAGACTTCTACAGTGCAGATGTTTGAGGAATACATTTTAAAGCCATAAAGTGGATTACTATTAGCATTATGCTTTTTTTTCTGGGTGTCAGCAGTTTGTACTCAGATGTGCCCAGCCTCCACAGTGAAGATAATCTTAACTACTCTTAGACCTACTGCACAGCACTACCTACCTCTACCTACTTTTTTAGTTTCTGAAATTGTCCTTGGAAATACAAAGGATTTTGCAAAGTGTGACTTTAGTCTTAAGCAGGAAAAGCTGGGAGTCCCAACGTAAAGATGAGCTGTTAAAGTCATTATGAATGATTGGTAGTGATTCAGTCAATATAATGCTAAAACACCTGTTTGCTCATCATGACACTTTGTTGAGTTCGGTGACACTTTGCATTGGCAGAGGGGGAGTAGAGGGGTTTCCATTTCCAGTCATAATGACAGAGAACTGACTAAATGCTGCTCCAAATCATCTATGCTGCAGTGGACATGGGGGTGGAAGGCGGACTTGAACATACAGAAGGAGAAAGGGTAGTTTTGAGATGTAATTATGCTCTTCAGGGCTTAATCACGAGTGCAACTCAGAGCCGACTCCATAGCAACTAATGCCACATGGCAATTAAATGCCCACTTCATCAAAAGAGCGTGAGGGCTCTGCTTTGGATGGCTGAAAGTGAAGGCTTGAAGGTGGAGGAAAAAGAGAGGGTGACTAACGAGCCCAGCTTCTCCACAGAGCCGGGAGGAGAAGTGGGGGTGGCGATGAGACTGTCTGCCAGTCTGGTCCTCTTTAATTGGGAAGCAGCTCAAATGCAGCAGGGAGTGATGGGAAGCTGGCTGCAAGGAGCTGAAGCTCAGGGAGGGAAGAGGGATGGAGTGATAAGAAGAAGTCTGCAGTCTGTGACGCCAGCTCAGACATTACAGAGGAGACAGACAGGAGTGAGAAGACAGAGAGGACAAAAGAGACAAAGAGATCACAGCGGAGCATGAGGAGGAGAAGGAGGCGGGAGAGGACAAAGAGGAGGAGCAGGAGGAGGATCCCTCTTCTGATGGATTTCACAAGCTGCTCAATGGCTGGACAGACACACCATTTCATTCCTTCTCAGACTCGTTGAATGACCTCTAGATGGCGTTGCTTCCCCAAGCTTGAGAAACTGTCTCTCAGCTTCCAATCCAATTCCAATTCAGACATGGATTGATGGACTAGAGGTTCCAGAGTGAAAGACAGTTTCCAGATCACAGCCACTGAATAACTTCGCAGATTTATTTCAGTTATTTTTTTTTTTCTCATTTATGATGCAAACTGAAAGCGATGCGCTCAGGCAGTATATATATATATATATATATATATATATATATATATATATATATATATATATATATATATATATATATATATATATATTCATATACACAACGAGGAGAAATGAAAGGAGGGCTGTGCTGACCGGGCTGGTAGCTCGGGCTGTGGGTGTACCTGCATGTGGTCTGTGCTGGCCATCAGGGGCAAGCATCTCGGTGAAGCCTTCACTCAGGAGTCTATCCATGGGCGAGTCCCTGCCAGGCTCGTAGTCGCTGTCTCCGGCCTCGCTGTCTCCTCGGCCACTGTCCTTCAGGCTGAACTTGTCCATCTCGTTCAGGGCATATCTGCACACATCCAGCCAAAATGTCGTACCTTAACTGCTGACAGTAATACACCACAGTTATAGAAGCGCCAAGCCAGTGGTGAGGTTCACAGCGAGGCACAGTTCTCTGCAGAAGGGGTTTTACATAAGATTATGCAAATGTCAAGTTATTGAGCATACAGTTTGACTCTAAACCAAAAAGCCACTGGATATAGATAAAAGAGGCTGTGTGGCAGTACTGACAACACAGAACTGTTTTTCTCTACTAATACAGCAGCGGCCCATATTTCTGCTCAGGCTTGAGCAGCCTGACTGAGTGTGTGCTTTACCTGTAGCTGCGGGTGTATTTGTTGCCTCTGAAGCATGGCCGTGGCTGGTACTGGCCCTGATGGAGCATGGACAGAAGCTGTGAGACTTGCTATAATTCCAAGAGAAACAAGAGAAGGACAAAAAAAAGAAAAAAAGACAGAAATAAAAAGAAAAATGAAGAGGGGAAAATGAATGGAGTCAAACAAGTCCACAAGACAATGTTTTTTTGGGGGGGGGTTTTTTGTTTTTTTTTGTTTGTTTTTTTTTTTGGGGGGGGGGGGGGGCGTTGAGGGAGTGGCATGATTTTATGACTGGTCCTGAATGTGATGGTCGACAAAAACATGACACAAAGGACTGAAGGTAACAGAATATGGGAGTGAAGGATCATTTCACAATGAATATTGAATATAAGAAAAAAAAACATACAAAGAACATAATTCTATTTATTTTTTGGCCTGGCCCTGGACAAAGCATATTTAAACTTCACATCCTCGTTTCTCCACATCTGTCTTAACTTTTAGCATAAAATTGCTTTCATAGAGTTTAGATTTTAAATGAAGCTGAGCAACTGAATGAAAAGTGCTGTCTTACCTCTACTGGGGGCGTAGTGTGGGCCAGCTCCAGAGCAAAGTTCTCCTGTACATGATTTGAAGAGATGGTGACCAGGCTGTTGAGCGACTGGCGGCTGTGGTGGCTCTGCCGGCTCCCCAGGGTGCCTCTCTCGGGGGTGGGAGAGGGCGAGGGGGAGTGTGGGTGTGCACGGATAGGCAGGGTCCCATTGACAGTTGGGACCAGTGTGATGTCTGCCTTGTGGATCTGTCTGGCAGGCTTCTTGGGGTGGTTCTGGTAGCTGTTTTCTGCCACGCGGCAGTTGTAGTTGTGTCTGGGGTCCTTCTTCTCTCGGTTGCAACGAGCAGTGGCAAACATCACCATGACGATCAGTAGCAATGCACAAACAGCACCTAAAGAGATGATGACAATGAGGGAAAGGTCCAACGGGGGCTGGCTGGAACTGGTGGGGTACAGGGGGGGCAGAATTTCCATGTTCTCCTGCAAGGACAGTCTTACGAGGACTCCTGTGGTCAGTCGGTTGGTGCCCCGATCCTGCACCTCAATCCTGATCTCCATGACATCCTTTGAAACACGCTCCAAACTTGTGTTTGTTCTGAGCTCACATCGACGGGCATCCATCACAAATAGCCCGTCATCGTTGCCACTGACAATGGCACAGCTCACCTCTCCGTTGGCGCCTGCGTCGCGATCTGTGACTTTCAGCGCAGTGATCAGCTGACCCGGCGATGTATACTTCCACACTGGGAGCTCGGCAGTGTGGTTCCGAAGGGAGGGGGAGTGGATGATGGGCGGGTTGTCGTTTTCATCCAGAACAGTGAGCAGGACGGTGGTGTTGGCAGACAGTGCTGGGTTGCCCCCGTCACGGGCTTGCACAGTGAAGGTGATCCGGCTGACGTCCTCATGGTCAAAGCTGCGTAAGGCGTACACGGCACCGCTGGAGGGGTCAATGGTGACATAGGTGGATATCGGGCTACCCTGGACTACAGCATCAATGATGGTGTATGTGATCTGACCATTAGTGCCTAGATCTGGATCTAAGGCAACCACAGTCATCAGGTAGGCTCCTGGAGAATTGTTTTCAGATTTGAAAACTTCATAACGGTTTTTCTCAAAATGTGGAGGATTGTCGTTCTCATCCAGCACCTGGACTGTGAAATGTTTAATGGTGGAGAGGCTGGGGGACCCTCTGTCCTCTGCAATGACCGTCAGACTGTACTCAGACCTCTTCTCCCTGTCCAGTGAGATGTTAGTGAGAATCATGTAGTTCTTTTCGTGGGTTTTCTGAAGCCTGAAGTGGCCATGGCCATGCAGCCTGCACAGCACCTCGCCATTGAGACCTGCATCACTGTCATCAACACGAACCAAGGCTATAAATGTGTCCACAGGGGCCCCTTCTGATATATAGGCCACCTCCTCCTTGCCAGGCGTCATCAGGTTTATGTTTATCTCTGGTTTGTTGTCATTCACGTCCACCACTTTCACTACAATTTTGCAAAGTCCAGGAATGGAATTTGGGCCCAAATCCTGAGCCTGAACATCCAGCTCAAAGGATGCAGTGGCTTCATAATCCACTTTTTTAATGAGTGTAATATGACCATTTTCTGGGTTTATCTTGAACATTTCCAAGATCTTTGGAGACACATGACTGCTGAAGGAGTAGACTATTTTCCCATTAGCACCCTCATCTGGATCCGTGGCATTTAAATCAATGATGAGAGTCCCAAGAGGAGAGTTTTCTTGCAAACTGATGATATATGCCTGTTCGTCAAAGGCCGGGCTGTTGTCATTGGAATCAGAGATGCTTATCTTCAGTAAAGTGGAGCCAGACTTGGGGGGCACGCCATTATCTGAGGCAGTGAGCTGCAGTTGGTAGCTGGCCTGCACCTCCCTGTCCAGCTCCCTCATGACCACCAGCTCTGCGTATTTGGCCCCGTCGGTTCTGGTCCTCACCTCGATCTTGAAGAAGCTGTTGGGCGTCAAGGAGTAGGTGTGCAGGGAGTTCTCTCCGACGTCTGAATCCACGGCTCCGTCCAGCGGGACGCGAGTCCCCACAGAGGCACTCTCCGAGATCTCAATGGGCACAATGGCGCGGGAGAAGTGAGGGGAGTTGTCGTTAATGTCAAGCACCTCCACCTCCACATGGAACAGCTGCAGGTACTCCGTGGGTAACGTGACCACGTCGAATTCTATCGAGCAGTTTAAGTTTTTCTCACAAAGCTTCTCACGGTCGATTTTAGTCCCGATGCTGATCTCCCCATCCTCCTCTCGGACTGACAAAAATGCCGTGCTCCCCCGCTGCATGGCGCGGAAACCGAAATGTCAGGGAGCTCGGTAATTTGGATAAAACTCCAGATACATCCTCTTTTAACCGTGCAATGACCGTACCTACTTTCTGCTCCTCATAAACTTTGTATTTCAATGTCTTGCTGGCTGCGTCGTGTAGAAGGGCTGCTACAAGCAATAGTTTGAGTAGTGCCGAAGAGGAGATATTTCCTTTGGTTTGGATATTGTTTTCCCCCATCTTCTGCACTCACAATGTGGTGATTACTTCCACGAAGGGGAAAAAACAGAGGGAAAAGATCAGATTTTTCAGAAGTCTAGCATGGTAAATCCTACTGCTGCCACTCCTCGCCGTCCATTCACTCCACAAAAATGAAGGAAAAAATAAATTAGGAAAAGAGGAATACGGGTAAAAGGTCCTTTTGAAGGCGTGTGGAGCACGAAACAAGCACGGCGCTCTCGTTGTCGAGTGATCTGTTGAATACATCCACGTATGCCTGCCGCCGCCTGCGTGAGTGAGTGAGAGTGCTCCGATGTCTGGAAAAAGAAAAGAAGCAGCTTTCTCCTGGTCTGTGTCTGAGTGAGGGGGGGAGAGAGAGAGAGAGAGAGAGAGAGAGAGAGAGAGAGAGAGAGAGAGTCAGTGTGTGTGTGTGTGTGTGTGTGTGTGTGTGTGTGTGCTCTGCCGCTGCTCCAGTCTCTCCCTTCTGGCCCCCACCCCCAAACTACGTCTCTGTTCCACACTCAAAGCACACCCCCCCTCCCAGCATCCCCTCCTCCCCCCTTCCAGCATTCCCCCCCACCCCACATCAGCAGAATGGCCTCCCTCAAGCAGCACAGGAGGAAGTATTGATGGGAACGGCTTCTCTCGCCACCTCCCCCAGCTCCCCCTCACACAGCCAAACTCGCAAGACACCCCCACCTCCAAAAGTGTGTCACAACAATGGGCCAGAGGAGGAATTATTCTGGGAGCAGCCACTTTTAACACAGCCACACACTGACCCACGGCAGACGTACATTGTTATGCTCGTATTCAGCAGCGTGTGCCGACTCCGACATATTGTGTCATGTGCCTTAAACCCAGTAATGTAGCCTTTAGAACTAAGAAGTCGAGGGAAGGAAACATTCCATCATCAAGCAAATCAGTTGCCTCAACATACTTTCATAAACTCATCATCTAATTCGTCTGAATTTGATAAGACCCCCCCCCCCCCCCCCCCCCCCCCACACACACACACACACACACACACACACATTGCTTTTTCATCCAAATTGTCCCATAACTACACTTAGACAATGAGGCACAACAGCCTCATTTAGAATCTTTTAAACTTTTAAACAAGTGAATTCCAAACCCAGGACGGCGTTCAGCTGGCTTTGAGCTTGGATCTGGACATGCCTGATGCTACACATGCCTGAGGGTAACTCTGGTCATGTGAGGAGACACAAAAAGAAAGTGGGATTTATCTGGGCCAGTGCTTAGATTGGATCATCTTAAACACAAATTTAAACTAATATTAATACAGAAGTTTAACTGAAATCAATGTTAACTTCAATATAAACTTTTGACCCTTTTATAAATATGTTCCACTCAGAGCAACGTTCTTTAAGCATTCAAACAACTTCTTCACAATAACATTTTTCTCTCACATGACTCTTATAAACTTGGTTTCTTCCATTGTTTTTTAGTTTTCACATATGAATCATGTGACATTTGTCCACATTTTCTTTTAAGTGCATCCCGATGAAATGAATTCTCACATGCCCTGGCTGGAAGCATTGCAAGCGCTTTCACATTCAACCAGCTGACCCCTGCCTGCTTCTTTTCATGAACCCTCTCCTCTCCCCCTGCCCCTCCTGCTGCTCCTCTTGCTGTATAATAATGTTTTATGGAAGCCTACATCTCCCAATCTGACCAAATTACCATCCTGAAAACCCAAAGTGTCGCCCAGAGAGCAAACAACAAGGCAGCAGAGCTTTATGAGAGCAGCAGCAGACCATCTGGCCTGAGCCTGGGACAACCCAAACCAACAATTACCATCTATTCAGACCCTGCTGCCCCCAACCAGAGGATCAGCAAGTGGGCATTAGGCCCAGCTCATATCAGATAAAATCTAATATCCTCATTATGGTGCTGTGGAAAAACTCTCTTCTGAATTTCACTGGTATAAATTGTTCTACTCTTCAGTAGTCATGAAAGGCTGTGGGGCACTCTGGATCCACTTCATGTGGATGAGTCATCTCTCTTATTACGCTGTATTTGAGTG
The DNA here is from genome assembly GCF_902148845.1 of Salarias fasciatus. Classification (NCBI taxonomy): domain Eukaryota; kingdom Metazoa; phylum Chordata; class Actinopteri; order Blenniiformes; family Blenniidae; genus Salarias; species Salarias fasciatus. The sequence goes on from NC_043746.1 coordinate 35,443,410, forward strand.
GATGAAAAGGAAGAAAACCCAGAGAAAGATCAGAAATTCTGATAAGTCTGCAATAGCTTTTATTCATTTGTATTCTGGTGGCAAATGAGTAAAGGTTTTGATCACAGAAAACATTTCAATGCCACATCCTTGTCAGTGCTTTACGTTTGAAAAGGTTCCTCACATTCCATTTTGCCCTAAATCATTAAAAGGTAAATGAGACACACACTGCACAAGGGTTTATTCTCCATCAGCTTCATGTAGAAAGTGAGAACTGTCTGATTGGTTTCAGCACAGCACATTATCTGGGGCCGGCATTGCTGAGAGGATGCGTCTCTGTGATGGATTTTATCTGAATTTTAAATTCCTATGAGTGACCCGTGGGAACAGGCTCTCTGCACTGCCATCTGTCTCTGAGCAAACACATGGTCGTCAGCACACACACACACACAGAGAGCGAGAGAGAGAGAGAGAGAGAGAGAGAGAGAGAGAGAGAGAGAGAGAGTGGCGTCACACCTGTGGTATTTGTGTGAATCAAAATACAAAGGTCAACCGTTTCTGCCACTGCCCCACGCTGCTCCATCACACACACACACACACACACACACACACACACACACACACACACACACACATGTTTGTACTTATATTGTTGTGAGGACACTGATTGACAAAATGCATTTCCTAGCCCCTTTCCCTAACCATCAAAAATAAATGCCTAAACCTAACCAATGCCCTAAGCCTAACCTAAACCCAACTGTAACCCTAAATCAAAAACCAAGTCTGAACCCTCAAAAAGGCCAAAAAGGCCTGTCGAAAAGTGAGGACCGGCAAAAATGTCCTCACTTTGCAAAAATGCCCTCACTCTGTTGGTGAAAAACAAATTTTGGTCCTTACTTTTGGGTATCTACAAGAACACACACACACACACACACACACACACACACACACACACGCTCACACACACACACACACACACACACACACACACACACACACACACACACACACACACACACAGGTTTGTGTGTCTATCCTTGTGAGGACACTCATTGACATAATGCATTTACTAGCCCCGAACCCTGACCCTACACCTAACCCAGACCAAAACACAGCCTAACCCTAAAGAAATGTTTTTGCGCTTTTACATTTTTCAGTAACAACAACATGGTCAAGAAAACACTGTTTCCCCTCAAAAAATGGACCCAAAAAATGTCCCCACAAATGACATCATTCCTGGTAGGAAAACCCAGACAACACACACACACACACACACACACACACACGAGAGTATGGAGTCACACTTGAGGTATTCAAGTGTGAATCTCAATACAAAGGTCAAACTCAACAGAAAGAACCTGCAGCAGGTTTATCCAGACTCACAGCTGGAGAACATCTGCTTTTGGGCTCTGTCACGACTGATCTCAGCTCAGAGTCCACAGTGGGAGGACGGTCTTTTCATATCAATGGGCAAAAGCTGACGCTGACCGTTTCTGCGAATTCTTTTGAAAACTGGACATTTGGGTTATGGACCATTGAGACACAAGTTGGAAGTCAGCATCACCGAGAGGGTTCAACTTCAGCTTTGTCTGAAAAAAGTTGAGAACCAAGCAGAGGAAGGTCAACGGCTCCTTCCACAACAAAGCAAGATACCTACTGATTGCATCTGGAGACCTTTGGAATTCAAAACAACCTCCTGAAAGACTCAAGGCCAGGGATTGCTTATCTATCTATAACCTTCCACTCTCTTTCCCAATTCCACCTGCCTGACTCCGGACTGCTTCCGTTGAAGTGGTCTCTATGGCAACTACCATCTGCGTGTGGGTTGCTACGAACTGAACACGAAGGGGGAGGGGCCAAACTGCACACACACACATGGACTTACGCACTGAAAGCCTCACATCTGCACCCACAACGTCCCCGTACGTGAGCAGACCATCAGAGTGATGCAGTCATTCAAAGACAGTCCAGATGAGAGATATCGCAAGGCTGGGGAAAACTCTATAGCACTGAGTACAAATGCAAAGCTGAAGACTGTCAATCCAGGTCCAGTCTTACAAGGCCTTGTGAACAATCTTTAGAAACGCCTTTCTTTTGAAGATGACACAATCCTGGACCTCAGCATCGTTGATCTGAGTAAGTGGCCATCAAAGCCCAGCATGGTGAAGAACAAATTAAGTGAGTGTGCAAGCGATTTAACTTGTGCACAGACCAAGCACTAAATAGGATGTGTGACGTACTGGAGGAGCCCAGTAATGAGCCCAAGGACTTGAAGCCACTCATGAACTGCATGAGAACATTCTTTGTCAGTACAGCAGAGTGTGAGAGAAAGTTTAGCCTTATGAACAATATTAGCTTGGACAAGAGGGCCGTCCTCCTTATCTCAAATATATCAAACTTGATGATATTAACTTCAGCGCCCCTCTGACTTCCAAGTTCAATCCCAGAAAGTACACAAGGACCTGGTTGAAGAGTCACCATGCTGCCTCTTCTCTGTGTTCCAGACAGGGCAGTGTGAAAACTGGAGAATATTCTGTTAAACTGAGTTGAGAGAGTATGAGTGTTGAGCTCTATATGTAACTTTGTTCATTGTTAAATATTATTGTCTTGTATCATTGTTTCAATGTTTGGAATCAACATGTTCAAGACAAATCATTTATTAAACGACGAAATTCAATATTTTTGGTGATATTTATATACTTTTATAGCAAGTATGCTAAAATAGAGATCAGCTATTCATTTCATTCAGTGATCATCAAATCATTTTTTCAATTTTACAACAGTCTTAATTTATCTGATTGCTTTTGATGTGTAGATGATATTGATTTGTGTCTTTCATTTAAGGTGAAATATGAACAAGGATGTATTGTCAGCTGCAGCTTTGAAGGGTTTTGTTTAAACAGAAGTTCCAAAAAAAAACTGAAACACCATGTTTTCCTCACGCTGAACATATTTTACATGCATGCAGGCTGCTTGTGTGACCAATAAAGCTTCAAACGACTTCTGACCAAGTCAGGATAATTTTATAACAGTGAGCAAGTATTACTGATGGATTTTGGATAAATAGTCATTTTATATGTGACCATTGCTAAAACAGGCTGTTTTTCTGGACTACTAAAAAAAAGACAACTATTTAGAGTGTACCCACTTCTACAGGGACCGCTACACCACCGCTTCAGCCCCATAGACATCATTGTAAATACCATGTAGTGTAAGCATTACAGTCAGTCTCGTCCAGCTGATTACACATCAGCTGTAGCACTACCCACAGTGCCAAGCTGTGTTCAGCAGCAGCAAGCAGCACCAGGGCGTCTCACACACACGATCCTACAACCCGTCTACTCCAGGTTAAACCACATCTGAAAGAATCTGTAACGAATAACGATGTTAGCCATGGACCGGTGGCACTGCAGCTCTAGCATTGCTACCCCCTCCAGCCCCCCAACACCCCCAGTGCAGTGCAGACAGGGCCCTAATGGCATTACTGCAGTTTGGAACGTGCACAAATCACATTTCCTCTGAAAAGCAAAGGGAGTTAAAAAAAAAAAAAAAATGCTTAAAGAAATGACACAAAATTCAGGTAAAATATTTCTTCAATCGGAACTGCACCAAGAACTAGAAACTGTTTCACAGCGCACTGGTCCCCTGCACATCGCTCACGTCCACATCAGTACAAACCCCATGCATACTCATGGCACTGACAATCTTTTGAAGATACATCTGAGAAAGCCGCAGAATACGACGCAAGCTCGCTGAATTCTCTCTACAGAAAGAGCAGCCGGAGCAGCAGCTCAGATGGTCAGAGTGAGCTGGAAGGTGGCTGGGTGGGTGATGGGCAGTGATTCTGCCCTCAGGGGCCATAAAATTTCTGAAATGTGTGCAGAGAGGGGTGAGGGGAGTTCGGCAACTTTGTCATTGAAATGAAGCAGGAGACCCCAATGACAAAGGCAGCGTAGCAGGTGGAGAGAGGCAGCACGGGGGCCTTCCAACCCCCACTCCCCAAGCCCACCCCTCCCAAGAGCTGGTGGAGGCTGCAAAGAACACCGGCCATGTTTACATCAGACTGTCAATTCCCCCTTAAGTCCAAATAAATCTCTGCTTTTAAATGACATTGTGAACACCGATTCACATTCAACATTCTGAATTAAACTTAATTCACAATAAATTGGCTGGTTAATTCTGACTTTAAAGCTGAATTAAAGGGGCTGTATCATGCTTTTTTAGCTCGTCCAAACCCTAGAAATGTCATTAACATGGTAATAGTTTATTTTTGGCGCTAAGGAAAAGTCATTTTGTGTGAAATAAAATATTTTCTGGGGCTAATTCTGAAACCCGGAAGAGAAAACGTTCCGTTTCACTGAAATCCCGCCTCTCACCCTGTGGACTTTGACTGACAGCTACTTCAACCAATCAGAGCTTCAAAACAAATACGCTAGCTAGCTTTAGCTCTTTAGCTCTAGCTTCTCTACATGCAAAGACACGAGAAAACGTCTTTTCCTGTGAGAAACTCACCAAGTGCAGAACCTTCAGACCCTTCAGACCCTCCAGACCCTCCAGACCCTTCAGACCCTTCAGACCCTCCAGACCCTTCAGACCCTCCAGACCCTCCAGACCCTTCAGACTCTTCAGACCCTCCAGACCCTTCAGACCCTCCAGACCCTTCAGACCCTGCAGACCCTCCAGACCCTCCAGACCCTCCAGACCCTTCAGACTCTTCAGACCCTCCAGACCCTTCAGACCCTCCAGACCCTTCAGACTCTCAGACCCTCCAGACCCTTCAGACCCTCCAGACCCTTCAGACCCTCCAGACCCTCCAGACCCTTCAGACCCTCCAGACCCTCCAGACCCTTCAGACTCTTCAGACCCTTCAGACTCTTCATACCCTTCAGACCCTGCAGACCCTTCAGACCCTCCAGACCCTCCAGACCCTTCAGACCCTCCAGACCCTTCAGACTCTTCATACCCTTCAGACCCTGCAGACCCTTCAGACCCTCCAGACCCTCCAGACCCTTCAGACTCTTCAGACCCTCCAGACCCTTCAGACCCTCCAGACCCTTCAGACTCTTCATACCCTTCAGACCCTGCAGACCCTTCAGACCCTGCAGACCCTCCAGACCCTCCAGACCCTCCAGACCCTTCAGACTCTTCAGACCCTCCAGACCCTCCAGACCCTCCAGACCCTCCAGACCCTCCAGACCCTTCAGACCCTCCAGACCCTTCAGACTCCTGCTTGACTGTTGCTTTCACACGATGGTTAAAGTTTATCTCCGTAATCAGAGTCAGAAAAAGCAGCAACGCTGATTGCCGAGGGCCTGGGGAGGGGGGCTCAGGGGAGCCATCTTCTCCGTGTGACGTGAACGTGGGAAACAGAGCGTTTTCATGGGTAGGGGAGGGGCTGCCTCTCTGAGCAGCACAACAAGGAGGAAAGCTCAAACGTGCAGGCACGAAGGAAAAAAACACTTTGAGGTGTTTTTGGTGAGAACATAACTATATAACAAGGTTAAAACATACAAAAGTGAATTTTGCATGATACAGCCCCTTTAAGTAATTCCTATGTCATTCCACTTTAGGTTAATTAGCCATCGACGTAACACGTAGTGTAACGGCGAAGGGTATTGTTCTTGCTCAGTTTCTTCTGTATTATTATTATTATTATTTGTCCCACGGGAATGCATTTTTGACCCCCTGAATATAGCTGAATGTGGCATTTTTTGATATCTACGCGATCGGCACGGCGAAAAATTCGATAAAATTTATACCTCCACACTGTTCAGTTCATTTTTCAAATGAAACGTCTTCATTCCCTGTTATTTGGACAGACAGCCCCTCACGAGCTCAGGCATTGTCCCAGAACACTCAGATTACAGTCAGTTATGTGACATAATGGTCCTCATGTAATGCATTATAAAGTTTAATACAACTCAACTCTATAGCGCCCCCTACCATAGACCTAAAACATTAACATTCTTTCACAGTAACCAAACTGTGCAGTAAAATTCCATGCCTGAAGACAAGCAAAACATTATATTACCATGTTGATGCATTTATAAGCGTTGGCCAGCAGGGGGCGCAAAGACACCCCCCCCCCCCCCCCCCCCCCCCCCCCCGAAAAATACATTGAAATTTCTTACAAGCACATACTCATGTTCTCCTGCCTGGTCTCTGTCTCGTTACCTACCTAATGTGCTAATGAAGCCCCGCTGTCCTGGTGTCTTGTCGGCTCCTTGTGGGTCTGTCCGTGTGTTCGTGTCCTGGCCTGCACCTGCTGTGTTTTTTGAGTTTCCCGAGTCTGTTTTCCTGACCTCCTGAGTTCCTTTTGGAAATAAAAAACCCTTTTTGTACTCTGCCTGCACCTGGGTCCTTCCACCTCGCACCCGTGACAACAGCGCCACCTATGGGAGTGTGCAAAGATTACAATGCAATTTAAAAAATTACTTTTACCAATCTTTTTCATATTTGACAGAAAATTCCTTTGTGGCCTCCTGATCAGAAAAGTCAGTCAGCTCTTTCTTGTAGCTTCCATGGTTTTGACTCTAGAGGCTTCTCTAAAACCCATTCATTGTCTATGTGGAAATGTTGTTTGGCTTCCACTTATTCAAATGAACTGAACTCCTCGGTGTTTGGACCAAATGAACCCAAACTCAGCACGCTGCATCTAGACACACTGACCTTCAATAATCAGCCAGCTTTTTTTTTGATCTGTCGCTCAGTCTCCCCATAACAAGCCCTCAAACATGCCTTCTTTTCCTGCCGCACCAGTCCACTGTGGGCTGCCTGTACTGCAGCCCCCCCCCCCCCCCCCCCCCCCCCCCCCCAACCGTCCTCTTACCCCCATCCTCAATCTCCTGACTTTGACATACACACTTAAAACTCTGGGGGCGCAAAGACTGGAGGCCGCAGTGTGTGGTGTTAATGTCAATTTAGGGAGCGCGAGACGTTGACGGCAAGAGCAGGGAGTGAAACACTGACGGCGATGGCTTTCATCGCCGCATGCGGCTTTAATTCAGGTTGTTCTGCTTGTTCTCTTGGACGGAAGAATTAAAAATGTGGATCTTTTTAAAGCTGTAGCATCAAAGTAAATTGAGAAAAAAATAAACAAGAAAAACACAGAAAATGGAATTTGTTTACTTCTGGTGGACATAAATATGTCACTTCCTACTCCTGTCCAATCAGAACTCTTTACAATCCTACAGTTCTGTCCAATCAGAACTCTTTACAATCCTACAGTTCTGTCCAATCAGAACTCTTTACAATCCTACAGTTGAAGGTGAAAATAATAAAAGTAAACAAACATGTTTTCCATGTAATCCTAAATACTAGGGATGGGACAAGATCTCGTGAGATCGAAATGCCGCGAGATCGAAATGCCGCGAGATTGAGTACGTTTATATGCAGGCAATAACTCTTTATCAACTGGAATATTGATGGAATAATACATTACATGGCGCACAGCCATATAAACACGTGGAAACCCCTGAATATGCTCATATTCATATTTAAAAACCCGGTTGAAAGGGACATGAAATACTGTTCTGCGCATGTTCTATCCACAAGGAATCTTGGTCTTTTGAGTCCACAAACTACTTGTGATACAGTTTAGTTGCTACGACGTAAAGAAAATGTGCAGAAACGATCGTTCAGTTCTTCTCTTTTATTGAAAAAACGCTGCATCGCATCAATGAACATTTTACCACGTCTTCCCGGCTCACACTCTTTTTCTAACAGCATGCAGAGAGAGCTGCAGCGGCTGCGGCGCCCTTCTTCCTCTGTGGTGTCTGTGTAAAATAAGGTTGAACATGCAAACAGCACCCCTAGTGGCATGAAGTGCAAATGCAGTCATGGCGTCGTCTGTGCGCCGCGGTTTGAATGGGGATAGGCGAACTAGGCGGCCGCCTAGGGCGCAGTGTACAGGAGGGGCCGGCGTGGCCGGACAAACTTCAAACTTCAAACTTTATTTATTTGTATAGCACTTTTCATGATAATAAAAACAACGCAAAGTGCTTAACAGTAAAAAAAAAACAAAAAAAAAAACAAAAGCTGCACCATCAATAAGTGTACACCACACGCACATGCACATACACACAAACACACACACACACCCAATTTATGCCCATAGCAAGGCAGAGGAGACATGGCATGGCACTAAGCATCATGGGAAAACACTACCAGTGGGGCCGTTCACACCAGGAGAAGGCGAAGGTCATTAGTACTGGGGCACCAGCGCTCGACCTCCGACCCCGTCAGACCAACGGGATCCCGCACACCAAGGTGTGGAGACCCCAGGCCAGCCAGGACCAGAGGACTCGAGCGCAGCGACCCCAGCAGAGGACCGGGACCAACTCCCGGTGTGAAGGACCCCCCTGAGGAAACTCTGGAGTTAAACAGATGTTAAAAGACATGATACAAAGCTAATAAAAATAAATAAAAATAAATAAAAAGTAAGATAAGATTATAAAATAGAAAATAAAATAAATGAAAAGTACATAGTAAAAATAGAATGAATAAATAGGATAAGTATATTAGAAATTAAAATGACTAAAAATAAAAATGATGGAGATAAGAAGTATAAAAGGTCAGTTAAAAGCCAGATTTAAAAGGTGTGTTTTCAACCTCCCTTTAAAACTATCAACGGTCTCTGCGGTCCTGAGGTTCTCCGGCAGGCTGTTCCACAGGCGGGGCCGTAGTGGCTAAAAGCCGCCTCACCATGGGTTTTGGTTCTGGCTTTAGGAACACACAATAGGCCGCTGCCAGAGGACCTCAGGGCCGCGAGGGTCGATAGGGTAAAAACAGGTCAGCTAGATAAGAAGGCGCAAGGCCATTAAGACATTTAAAAACTAATAAGAGAACCTTAAAATCGATCCTGAAGCGGACAGGGAGTCAATGCAGCGACTGTAAAACCGGTGTAATGTGGCTCCGCCCCCTGGTCCTCGTCAACACGCGAGCGGCTGAGTTTTGTAATAACTGTAGGTTTGAAATGTTCTTTATGGGAAGACCAGAGAGCAAGGCATTACAGTAATCTAATCTACAGGAGATAAAAGCTGCATTAGCGCCTCCTGCTGGCCTGAGAGAGAAACAGAGTCAAAAATCACGCCCAGGTTCTTAACTGATTGTTCTGGTTTAAAATCTGATAATTTAGGTAAAATTTTCTCTCTCCGACCTTCAGGACCGATAACTAAAACCTCAGTCTGGTCCTGGTTGAGCTGTAGGAAATTCACTGCATCCATGCCTTGATGTCTGAAATACAGTTAAAAAGGGTTTCTATTGGCCCGGAGTCACCAGGAGACACGGCGATGTACAGCTGAGTGTCGTCAGCGTAACTATGGAACCTGATGCTGTGTCTCCTGATGACGTCCCCAAGTGGAAGCAAGTAGAGATTAAAAAGTATGGGACCTAAAATTGAACCTTGGGGAACCCCACACCTAATTTCATGGATTCCTGAGGAACAAGTATCCAAACTTACATAAAAACATCGATCTGTGAGATAAGAACTGAACCAGTTAAGAACAGTACCAGAGAGGCCCACCAGGTGACTCAATCTATTTATTAAAATGTGGTGGTCTACTGTATCAAATGCAGCACTCAGGTCCAGTCGAACCAACACTGTGAGTTTTTTATTCCACCTGATATCATTTAAAATCTTTAAAGGGCGTCTCGGTACTGTGGTTCACTCTAAAACCAGACTGATGTCTTTCTAAAATGTTATTGATCATTAAAAAGTCATTGACTTGGCTAAAAACCAGTCTTTCTAAAACTTTACTTAAAAATGGTCAGTTGGATCCTGGTCTGTAGTTATTAAGAACATTGGGGTCTAAATTGCTCTTCTTCAGAAGGGGCTTCACCACCGCCGTTTTAAAGGCAGTGGGGAAGACGCCCGTTTGAAGAGAGCTGTTCATGATATGGGGACAAGGGGCGCCCCGACGCTCTGTGTTCCGTGTGAGCACTGCTCTGCGCCGCTCCGACGCTGCATGTGAGTACCACACTGCTCCGCACAGCTTAGCACTAACCCCCCCCATCTCGTCTCGTCTCGTCTCATCTCATCTCATCTCGATCTCATCTCGATCTCGTGGACTCAATCTGGAGACATCTCGTCTTGTGGAATTTGTGTCTCGTCCCACCCCTACTAAATACTTAATTACTATTCCCACATAAACACACACACACACTGAGATGATTAGAGAAGGAGGACTAAGAGGCCAGACAGTGGTGTTAGCAGCAGTGGAGATAATCAATAATAGCTTTGTTTTAGAGGCCTGTATGAAGATATTTAGCTCCTCAGTCCCGTCAGGCAGAGGGGGGTTGGCGGCGTGTGTCGGGGGTCAGGAGGATTGTAAAGGCACGCGAGCATCTGCCTCTATCTCATTACCATGCTGTTAGCTCATGTGAAATGGAAGGGATTTAGGCTGGGTGAGGGGGAGCAGATCTTCTCTAGAGCCTTCCAACTTGGAATGAGATGACACATCAGGAGCTTCAGAGTGACACAGCGGATGTCTGAGAGCTACTGGCCTCTACAGTGACCCGACTGGAAGCAAAACAAACCAGTGACAGAGTGAAAAGAGGAAATTCCAGGCTTGTTGGACCTCAGTGCACCACGAAAGTAAAACCTGGTTTCCACTGCCCAGGCTGTGTGTGGGCGTTCTGTAACCAGACCTAAATCTGCGTCACGTCTCAGCTACAGCTGGAATGTAGGAGGGGTTTGTGAGCAGCGCAGTTACGTGTCCTCAGTAAGTGGCGGTCGACACGGGGCTCTTCTGCGGCTGTTGTTGTCCTTCACTCTCTGCTCTGCTGACGTTTTAACCAAATATATGTACAGTTAAAACAATCAGTGTGTATAAAGCATCACATGCAGACAACAAGCCAGAGTTTCTCCAGCTGATGAACGGTTCAGACTGTTCAAACACTGCAGTTTGTCCTGAGTGACATTTGTTACTACCAATCAGCAGATGGCATCGCTGGAGCTCCTCCCTATGGAACCAGTACCGGGGAACCTGGATCGCCAACGCAGCAGAACCCAGAAGTGGTCCAGGCTGAGTACAGGTTTGTGGGTTCTATCCACAACTTCACTCAGTGGAAACACACAACAACTTTGAGCGGTTAGGGTTAGTGGGATAAACATCAACATGAGACTGAGGTGAGCAGCAGCAGGGAGAGAGCGAAAACATGCAGGATGGCAGACCTCAGGGACCGGAGCTGGACACGCCCACTTTAGACTCACACATGGAGTGCATTCATATGAATATTATGAATATGAAAATTCATATTCACACTGAGCTTAAATCAAGGGCGAGTTACACTGAAGGATTTCAATAAAACTTTTGTGAACCTCAACAATTCAACTCAGGAAAGCAGTACTGTGGAATGAATTTAAATTATTTGAAATTTCAAACTTTGAAAACTGTAAATCCAATAACTTACACAGTTAAATTTTTTGGGGTTCCTTTAGGTCAGGGGTTGGCAATTAGATTTGGCGTCGGGCCACTTTTTTTTGTGCACTCCAATCACCGTCACGCGTCCATCCATGGATCCATGGACAGGACAGCGGGGGGGGGGGGGGAATCAGCCTCATTAGTGTGGAGGCAATCCATGATTTTCTGACAACTGACAGGGTTCTGGTGCGTTCACACCGGACACGTCGCAAGCGCCGTGAGCGGCGCTTTTCTATGCAAAGTCTATGGTCGACGAGCGTCGTGGAGCAGTGGGCAGCGGGGCGGCGCGTCAGGAGCGTCGACTTTTCAAGCGTTTCGAGCGTCTCGAGCGTCTGACGCCCACGATGCGCGTCCCCAGCGTCAGGAGCGTCACGTCCGTTGCTTTTTGAAAGTTTGGAAAACTGAACTTTCGACGCGCTGCGGTTGGGCGTCAACCAATCAGAGACGATCCCTCCGGTGCTACGTCACTACAAGTGATCCGAGCACCGATGCGGGCCAGCCAGTGTTGCCAACTTGATGACTTTCTCGCTAAATCTGGCAACTTTCCAAAGCCTCTTGATGACTTTTATTTGTCAAAGGCGACTAGCGACAAATCTAGCGACCTTTTCTGGTGCTCTGGAGACGTGACAGGACGTCTCGTTGCTGTCGTCAATGAGCAGCGGGTTCTGCGTGAGCCCCTCCCCCGTCCCAAAGCACTCACAGCGGTCAGTCTCAGCAGCGCCCCCTGCTGCAGGCAGAGCAGACAGGAGCAGACCAGCCAATAGCGACTTTTCTTACTGGGGAGTTGGCAACTCTGAGGCCAGCCGGTCGTCAAACTGGGCCCGGGAGAGACGAAAGTAGCCCTGGAAGTGACCCTCATCCTCACGCAGCTCCTGGAGCAAATGGTGAAACTCCCCAAATTCAGAACGCCTCTGAATAATGGGATGAACCCAGAGACGACTTCCTTTAGCATTTCCTGCTGCTGCTGCTCGTAGCCGTAGATGTTGAAATCAGACTCATTAAAGGTCTGACACGGCTTTTTGTCTGGTTTTTAACAGACAAAAAGGGACGTAAAAGAAACCCAGTCGCCAATTAATAGGAAACCAGTTCTTCCAAAACACCGGCTCCTCTCCGGTTTCTGGACACTTCTCCTCCGCTAGCTAGCTGCTGCGTTCAGGTGACTGGAGCGAGCTGTGGAAAACTGAAACTCGGTCGTTCACATGAAGGCAGCGGAGACAGCTGGACTCAGGAGACACTCAGGAGACACGTGAACGACGCGTGGACAATTTGCACAAAGGAACGGCTCTCAGACAGCTGTGAACCGGCTCTCGTCGTTCGGGGACGGGGAGGGGGGGGTCGGGTGGCGGCGGCGGAGGCATGCACCCGCAGACCGGCGGGGAGAACCAGCTATTCGGGGTCCATGTGTCCACTCAAGGGCCCAGGGTAATGCATGCGTGCTTGTGTGCGTGCGTGCGCGCACGCGTGTGTTGGAATCCTCTCGCGGGCCGGATTGGACGGTTCGGCGGGCCGGATTGGGCCCGCGGGCCACCATTTGACGATCACTGCTTTAGGTTGTCTGGATTTATAAAGTAAAATCCATATACAGGAAAAAGAAACCAAGAGAAAGGTTCCTTGAAAGTTGCAACTTTGTTTTTTTCAGGTTCAGCTACAAGAAATTAAAATGTTTCAGTCACAAATGCAGACTCAGCACAGTGATGCAGCAGGAAAAAGTAGCCATGTCTTTCATGAAGTGTCACTCTGATGGCTGCAAAGTGATGCACTTGGAGGATGTTTGATTGTATTTTGCACCTGGATACATCATAAAAGATGGCATAGACTCACAATTGCTTTTATTTTTCTGAAAAAGTTCAGTTTTTATCTTGGGTATTCAAAAACATATTGCTTAGGATTACACTAAATCATGGAAAACACTGGAATCCAAAAAAACTGGATCATAAATGCGTGGGCAACAGCGGTGTCACTAGGTTTTAATTTCAGGGGGGGCTTAGCCCCCAGGAGACGCACGATTTGAGTGAAAGTAGCACATAACTCCACAAACAGCTAACAAAGACTGAGAATTTATTCATTATCATTTCAGTTTTTTTTTTGTTTGTTTGTTTTTGTTTTTTTGTTGATTTGTAGTTGAGTACAACTACAGGTACCGGTTTGCAGAGTAACATTGTGTTTACACTGCAATTCTCAAACTGGGGTCCCTATAGTTAGCGAGCCAGAGCTTGGGGTCCGTGCTGATCCTTTGGTTTAAATACAGGGGACTCTCTGCCATTAGCTAGAGCTAACCAGCAGTGATCAATACTAACTTTATTGAAAAACTTTATTATATCTATCATTCATCCATCCATCTACATTCTTCTCGTGATGTTGTTTTACTGGAGTCTGTGTTTCAAAGTGGCAGCAGCCTGCAGGTATGGCTGACTGTGAGGTCACAGGGAAAACCTGGACTAGGTTTTCAGTGATGTGGTCATTCTCTATGTAAACCAGTGGAATGGATTCACGGAAGGGCTTTTGAACGGATGCTATGAAGTGAGGGGAACTAACAGATTATTGAGCATATTTAAGTAATGAATATGATTATTAATTTTAAATGATATTCCACCCACTTTATGTAAAACATTAATTTGAAAAAAAATTCATCTATATTTTTTTTCCTTTTTTGAATAGAACCCAATTATTATTTAGGGGGGCTTAAGAATGTTTTATGACATTGGCCTAAGGATACCAGTGATGGGCAATTTGAATGATTTTACTTGTTTAAAGGGATACTTCAACATTTTGGCAAATTGGCCCATTTAGCGCAATTCCTTAGTCATTTCGAACAGCACACTTACTGTTTTTGTGAGGGCGAGCTGTTGTTTATTCAGACATGAGTCGAGGAGGGCTTCGCAGCAGACACAATGGAAGTGGATGGTATTTTTGTTCCCCCTCGTCAAACTCATCAAATACACAATCCAACAACCCCAAAACACTTTGGTGGACACGTTATAATCCACACATTCACTACGCTGTGGAACACCAACAAATAATATTGTAGCGTTACGACACTGAAGCAAATACTGGGAACTACTTTTTCTTTTGAAATCACTACGCCCAGACGCCATGTTTAGTAAGTAGTTCCGTCTTAGCAATCTTTGCAAAAACAACTCAATCTGGTAATTTTGCATTAATATTCCACAGCGTAGTGAATGTGTGGATTATAACGTGTCCATCAAAGTGTTTTGGGGTTGTTGGATTGTGTATTTGATGAGTTTGACGAGGGGGAACAAAAATACCGTTCACTTCCATTGTGTCCGTCCTGAAAACCTCCTTGACTCACCTCTGGATAAACAACAGCTCGCCCTCACAAAAACAGTAAGTATGCTGTTCGAAATGACTAAGGAATTGCGCTAAATGGGCCAATTTGCCAAAATGTTGAAGTATCGCTTTAACTCTCTGGAGGTTCAGTGTGGGTCATCATAGACTCACTTCCTCGGGGGGAAAAAAAAAAAACAAGGTTGTTTCTTAAATCAGAAAATATGAGTGGTCCAGTAAAGCTGCTCTTGTGACAGCTGCTTCTGTGTATGAATAAATAAATACTGCTTCATAATAACAGGGTCACGGCATAAACACATCCAACAGTGTGGATGAACGGTGTGAACAAGTTACTGAAGTAGTAATAAGCAACAAACCCCCACGTGAAGAAATCACACTGGCTGTGTTCGAAACCGCATACTGTCTACTACATCCTTACATACTCATACTATGCATCCTGCATCCTGCTTACTCAGTCCATCAAACAGTATGCGAAGCGTTTACACTACAGCATACTACATAATAACCCACAATGCATTGCACTTCTTCCATGAGCAGAAATCGATCTGCTAAAGCTGATTTCACTTTAGCTCTAAACTCGTCAAATGTATAACTTCATCGAGATTTTTTTTTAAATTAGGCGACAAAGTGGTGGTTTAGAGCCCGAGTGTGTCGTTTACTTGTCAGAATATCAGCCGTTTAGGATTTTGTTCGGACGAATTCGGCGAAATTCAAGCCAGCCGCAGTGAGCAACGCACTTCCGGTTATTTTCACCAAAATAAACCACCCCTTTCCCTTTCTCATGCAAAACAACCTCAGTGATAAATCTGTGCTTTTACTTTGAAAACAAGAAGGCAATCTTTCAGCAATATATCTCGCTTAACGTCGCCGTTTGGACCGGTGTCCCGTTAACGGACCACTTATTATGCCAATTATGATGCTTTACCGACGGAGAGTTTTTTTGACTCTTCAACAAAGATCGGCTCGCCGTCTTCGGTACATCATGGTCGTTTTCAGCATGGACTTGTTCTCAGATGTAAGGGTTTTTTTTGTTTTTTTGTTTTTTGTTTTTACTATTTTTAATCATTGTCAATCCAATCAGAAATCTCGTAACATAACATCCCTACGAGCACAAACAATGGAGGGAAGATTAAATCTCGAACCATACTCAGCTTGCTAAATGTACATCATGAAGAAACGGTCATTGTGAACTGAATAAAGTTTATTCAAATGTCCGTCGCGTTGCATCTTGGGCAATTTCAGTATGAGTAGTGAACACACGATGTATACTCAACATTTCTGGCGAATGCAGTATGCATCCGGGGACTTCTCGCATACTCAAAATCGCATACTGCCAGTGTAAACACACTGCATACTCAATAAGTTAGTATGAGTAGTACGTAAGTATGCGGTTTCGAACACAGCCACTGTGTTGAAAATGAAGATTTGGCTCCCTGAAACTATCCCCAAAAGCAGCCCAGCACCAGATGTCTCTCTTGTACCCCTTTCACACTGCAACTAGCGGGTCGACCCGTGTTTCGACCCGTGTTTTTGACCCGCGAATAATCGCCTTTTGTGTCCTTTCCCACCGCCTGCAGACCTGCATCTCACCGCCTGCTGGCGAGCCGCGTCGCTGCGTCTTCCCGCGCTGATAGTGCCGCACGTTGATGACATCATCAGCGCGACGGAGCAAAGCGAAAGTAAACAATGCAGCGGAACACAGTCCCCGTTACCTGTAGACGAATCTCCTCTTCCCCACGGATCCAGACCAGCTCTCTGGTCTCGCTATCTTGCCACTGCTGGGTCATGTTGACGAAGGAAATCTCACGCTGTGTCCAGAAACAACAACTAGCGCGCTAACGTAGCCACGCTGCGTCGACGTCATCACGTAAGTTACCGCGTCGACTCATGTCTGCCTTTCACACTCCCCTTCGCCCCTCCCACTAAAAAGCCGATAGCAGCGACCCGCTAAAAACCCCCGTCGACTGCAGGGTTGAAAAACCCGGGTCTAAAGCCGAGTGAACGCTTCACCCTGCCAGGAGGACCCGGTTAATTAGCCGGTTTAAACGGGTTTTTTGGCCAGTGTGAAAGAAGTATTGAATAGAAGGCTTTGTGCTCTCTGCTGTACTCGAGTTACTTTGCGGTGTTCTGTATTTCCTGAGCATTGTTTCTCCAAGACAAAGTTGTTAACTTGTGACAGTGAAGAAGAGGTGTTTCAAACCTACATACAAAGGCACACGACAACGTGTGCCATGACAGATATGCAATCATGGAGGCAGCAAATTGGATTTTTTTTTTCTTTTTTGTGCGTCTATCAGCCTTTGTTAAGCATCAGTGCAAACAGCCGTGCTTTGATTTGAGAGACTCAGTAACATCAGCATCAGCAAAACTCTGCAGCTCGGCAGCAGAATCACCTCACTGATTTCCACTAACACGCATTCCAGTTCACCCACAGCTGTTCAGATCCAATTAGGACAAAAAACACCAAACCAGCACATGTGCAGACAGGAAAGTACTTTTCTTTGTTGTCTGCATGACGCAGACTGGAATGAAACCTTATCAGGAACAAGGAACAATCTGTGTGAAGGACCAGCGTAGTCTGCCAGTGGGCACTACAGAAGGTACAACTACAGACTTCTTAATTGAAAGGAAAGCTCCCAGAATGCCTCAATACAGAAAGCAGAATTCAAACTTTCATGTCACGCTGCACAGTGTCACTGGATTTGAAGTTGAACTGAGGATTTTTAATATGAAGACGTGGATCTTTTACACTTCTGCTCCATGAGTTCGAATAACAACATTCAAACCCAAAGTCTCTGGAAACAGGAGTGCAGGGGATGCGGGGTGCAGTGTATTAAATGATGTCTCACATTTATGAATAATTGATTATTGGCTGAGGACATTCACGTGAACACTTCTGAGCTTACCAAATCCAAACACACAGATACAGTTTGTGAAACTGCCCGTAAATAGTCTGAAGACGTTCTCATAAGTCAGAGAATGAAAGCATATGCAACGTTAGTGGAATTATTAACTCTGTGGAGTTGAATTTTAATGTTTCTTAAAGCTACGGTAGGCGACGTTGTCCAAAAGTACTTTTAGTCATACTGAGTGAAATGCTCCTCGCCCCCTGGGAGAAGTCAATACATTATGTGGACGGAAAAAAGTGCGGAAAAAATCTGACCACTGTAGCGGCCAAAGGACAGTAAAAACTCCGACCAATCAGAAGGCGCGGACCGCTCTTAAGGAACCAATCAAATCCCTTCGCCGTTCTACCAGCTCCCTGCACATACATTTCAGTGGCGTGCACTGGCCCTGGTTCAGAGCACGTTGCCAAGGCGCTCTCGGCGCTCGTGGCTCGCGTGAAAAATAGAAGGAAGCGGAGCGGCGCGCTGCGCTGCTATGCGCGTTGTGTGCGGCAGTCAGAAAGGTTAATAACATCGGAGGTGATCACAAACTCTGTGCGTGCGGTGCTTCCGCGTCCAGTGCGTTCGCTGCCAACGGGAGCTCCTCCAATGGGGTGGGAGCTGGGCGGAGCCTTGGGGAGATGCTACATTCGAATACATGCTAGTTTTCCAAGATCGCCGACCCTAGCTTTAACACTGTTAGTTTTTCTCTGCTCTTTTAGATGCTGTTGGACATTAACTCTCTCTCTCTGCAGAAATCAACTTTTGTTCTTTTTCACACACAGGATGCGTTGTTCTGCCTCTTTGCATGTTCCCTCACAGTTCTTTGATGTCTTGGTCTGCAGTTTGGAGCCGGGTTTTTAAACACATTACCTTATTATTCATTAATGCACACCGAGCTGCAGACATCAAACGCTTCTTCATTTGCCAGCACACTCGGGGACTACATTTGAACAAGTAGGAGACTCTGAGAGAATAAACAGTAATTCAGCTTTTCTCATGAGACTTGCTAAGAGAGAAAAACTAACTTTAAAGAGACTGACATAATTTGACTCTTCATGGAGACATCATTGTCATGTGTGCTGCCAAATATCATTGTCTGTGAGAAAGTCAATGACAGTAAGACAGTGAGACAATCCTCGGCCACATGTACATGAGCAGAGACCATTTTCATGTAAAATCTGTGCCTGACAGTAATTGCTGCATTTTTTGCAACATGTATACTAGTGAAGCCACACTGAGCTGTGAAGCCCGTTGTCCTTTCTGTGCAGCAGAAAAGTGTGTTTTCTCTCCTCTTGTCTCTGATCAGCTCTGATTGTCTTGCTCAGGACTGCAGGGCGGACTCTGCCCTCACTCAAAAGTGGCTGAGATTGGCTCCAGCAACCCATCACCATGAACAGGAGAAGCAGTGGAACAGGAAAACGAATGAATGAATAGAGGAGGTCCTTGACTTACACATGGAATCTGTCAGCTGGATACAAGATGTTCATCCTGATAGGTATGTCTGTGGACTGTCATCTTAATAACTTTCTCTAGAACCAGGGATATCAAACATAAGGCCCCTGGACCAAAACAGGAATGTGAGAGGCTCAAACCAAGGCATTTATGAAAATTTCAAAGAAAACAGTGATTACTTAGGATGACAGTTTAAATACATTGTCATTACACACACACAAGTGCATGTATAATAACAAATATTTTAGAAAATTTCTCAAGAGCAGTGGACACAACTCTGAGAGCCGAGCTGAAATACCACTGATCTGATAGCAGCAATGCTGCCATGAAAGTCAGCTACCTGGCTGCTGTCAAACTCGCCTCATGGCCATGATGTCAGGGGAGATGGAAAAAACATGCAGAATGAATCAGCTACAGGAGAAGTTTCAAGGACGTTTCACTGCATTTTGCAGCACGATTTAATTAAAATTTACTTTAGAATGAGATTGGATTCATTTTCTAGAGCAATTGTTTAATTTTTGTGAAAATATTGACATTTTCATCATGTATACTCAGTGCCACAACGGAAAAAAAAACCTTTCAAATCTAAAGGTAATTAGATTGTTTTCATCTTTCATGGCCACTGCAGGTGAATCTCAACTGAAAGGTGTTGATGTCCTGTCTCCGATGGAGAGCAGCTCTCACAAGAAGCCATGTGGTGTCACATTGCCCCCAGCTGTGGCCAGATGATTGGCCCTGAGAAAACACAAACAATCCCCATTTCTACAGGCAAGCTTACAGAACCAGACATTTACAGATTCAAGGACTCGGAAGTTCTACATTTTAAAACTTGGCCCTTTTTTAACTTGTTTCGTAAATGAAATGTTAACAAGATCAAAATTAGGAATGTCTCGTCGATACTCAGTGAGTTGTTATCAACCTTATTCTATAAATTAGGGCAGCACTGACAAATACCACAAAGGTGGTGGGGGCTCTGAAAACTGCTTTCGTCTGCCACATAAGGCCTGATTTACATCTTGGTCTCACCTCAGGAGACTTGAGGTGGTCTTATGTTTCATGCAGGAACAGCACAGGACCTGTTTTGGATGATCACGGGTACTTTTTGGCTATGAACCTTGTCTGGCATTCATGCGACGACAAAGCCAAGCTGCTCCTCTCGGTGGAACACACGTCTGGCATATGTCGCCCTGATATCTGATCACTTGTTTTTGAGGGGGAACAGAAGCCTCACCTGGTTCACGCCCTCTTTTCATGACCTGCTGCTGTTAGATTTGTGTCTTAGCAGTTGTTCTTGCAGTGGAATGAGTTTTTGTAATGTCACCACACCCTTTACGTTCTAACACACTACCTGCCAGGTGTTGTTCAGATCCTTTGCTTTCGTGACTTTGTGATTAAATTTCATCAGCCAGCTTCACTGTGAAGGAGATTCTCCATGGTAAAGCTCTCCATTGCCCCTTTCCCACTGCAACTAGCGGGGCGACCTGTGTTTTTGACCCGTTAATAATCGCATTTTGTGTCCTTTCACACTGCCTGCAGACCCGAGTCTAAACCGCTTGCTGGCGAGCCACGACACTGCATTTTCCGCGCTGATAGTGTCGCGCGTTGATGACATCATCAGTGCGACGGAGCAAAGCAAAAGTAAACAATGGATTACAGCTCAGTCCCTGTTACCTGTAGACGAATCTCCTCTTCCCCACGGATCAGGGGAAGCTCTCTGGTCTCGCTATCTTGCCAATACTGGGTCATCTTGATGAGGGAAATCTCACGCTGTGTCCAGAAACAACAACTAGCGCGCTAACGTAGTCCATGTCATCACGTAAATTACCGCATCGACTCGCATCTGCCTTTCACACTCCCCTTCGCCCCTCCCACTAAAAGCCGATAGTAGCGACCTGCTAAAAACCCGCGTCGATTGCAGGGTTGAAAAACCCGGGTCTAATGCCGAGTGAACACTTTCACACTGCCATGAGGACCCGGTTAATAGCGGGTTTAAACGGATTTTTTGGCCAGTGTGAAAGGGGCTCATGTTAACCGGATTGTCCACTCCTCCTGGCAGGAGCCAGTAGTTTACACACAACCTGGGAGAGAGTCAGCTAATTAGTCTGGCTGACTCGATGTGGAGTCCTCTCTCAGCTGTCTGAGTTGTGGGTGACACATGTTGGGGGGACAATAGAGCAGAGGAGTTTTCTCTGCAGAGACCCTGTTGTTGGAGGGGGAGATGGGAGTGAACAAAGGCCTGCTGTGTGGCTTCGAGTGAACGTTTACCACGTGCAGGGCCAATGGGTGACATATTTCAGGCAGTGGACATTCATTAGGCTGCAGAATTACTACCCCCACCTCCCCACCCCCACCCCCGGCTCCCTCAACCTCGTCCTCTCTGTTTATGTTGGCAGATGTGAAGCAGGCGCTAGGCTTTCTGTCTTTCTTTCTTTCTCTCTCGCTTTTTGGGGTGGGGGTGGACCATCTTTCATGCTAAAAGTGCCACGTGTTCCTAATTTCTGGACCATTTGCACTGGAAACTCTTATAGATCCAGGGGTCAGCTTTCACAGCAGGCCAGACGTACTCTCACTCTGTGTGTGTGTGTGTGTGTGTGTGTGTGTTTGTGTGTGTGTGTGTAAGTGTGTGAAGCAGTTTTTACTATTATTCTTCCAACAACTCCAGTTATTTTTATAGAAATAACTGTGACAGAAAAGGGTGTTCTTTACTTGTATATGATTATAAAACCTATATTTTTCAGAATGCCAGGAAATAATACAACAGAGCCAGTGAAGGAGCATTTGTCAGCATTTCAGTGTTTTTTGACAAACAGCACTCATCTGTAGACATTTTCATGTCAAGTCTTTTGAACAGAGACATTCTTCAGTTAAACCAGCAACACGTCATGTGGCCACTGGCCACTGTTTGTCCTCTTTGTTTCAGATTTAAAATGGGAACAGATGACAATTCAATACACACGTAAATATTAAAAACACATTTTTTTTTGTATATCTTGTGACAAAGTTTGAATTTTTATAGCTAATGGTTTGTTAGTCATTTGTTCGATTTCTGCATTTGGATCTTTGCTTGGTATTCAGTGGGCCTTCTTTTCATTCTTAACCTTTGATGGTGTTGCATGCTGCAGGGGCAATCATCTTGCTGTAAGCAGTTTACCAAATCCAAGTAGCATGCATCTAATTTATCACAACAAAAATAATGAGTTGGTGCAATAACAATATTACTTCCCATTTTAATCATTTTATAGCCTTATTGTATTCCACTTAGATGCAGAAACAGATGTAAAGTGGGGTGGCCCACAGAGCGGGTGCACTGCAGAGCTGTGTTAATAATGGCCTGCCATGGTACCACACTCAGACACCAGCATTCTCGATGGGCTCCTGCAGTAACTGGCGATTGCTTACACTCTGGTGCGATTAGTTATCACTGCAGGATCTTTGTTTATGACTGTAATTAAAAGGTCCAGACAGGGAAAATAGCAATTCTGTTCATCATGGTGGCCCAGAGGGAAAGGGGTACTAAAGGGTGCACTTATTACACTGCCCATAACCAGGCCAGTCTTAATGCTCCTTAGACCACTGTGCTTCATCTGAACACAGTTCAGGCTGACCTGGGGAGGAAACCTCAAAACCAACCTTGACCATTTAACTTCATAACAAACTCGGCATGACCCCCACCTTTGTTTGACCCCCATTAGAAGCTGGAGTTGTGATTTCAGATAATCTGAGAGAAATGTGTTCAGTTGAATACCAGTGAGTTTCATGTGGTACATTCTGGGCTGAAAGCAATTGTTTCCACAAACATGACAGAGTCAGCCTTGTAGAAACAGCCAGGAGTGTATCTGCTGGAGTCGGCTCTCAGATTCACCAGTGTGTGAGTCGTTTAGAGAAATAGACAGGGGAGAAGCTCAAGTGTGAGACGATACAAGTTTTTGGAAGTGTAGCAGGGATGAGAAAGCCCCGGAGTGAGGCTGTAAAAATGAAAGTAAACAAGATTTCTGACAGCTAAAGAGTCTCCTGGCATCGTCTGAGCTGGTGTTCTCCCGAGAGCCACACTGTGTGTGTGTGTGTGTGTGTGTGTGTGTGTGTGTGTGTGTGTGTGTGTGTGTGTTGTAATCGTGGGATTCAGGACCAGCTGTAGGCCTCTACCTGATGAGGAAGGACACATTAAAAGGAGCTCTGGAGAAACAGACACTTAGTGGCTCTTCCTGAATCATTCATAAGGATCTCAGAAAGTACACTCAAAAGCACAGGTGTTGAGTGAGTAAAACTTAAGAATATACATTAGAATAAAGTAGAAATATCAATAAAGAAGTACTTTTGTGGTGTATGTTCGTAGTTGGGCCAATTGATTTTTATTTGGAATCAGAGACTTGTGCAGGAAATGTAACTTGTAAAAAAAAATACTCTCAGCATCTGATTTGGTGTGTTGTGCTCTGTCTTTCTCTTCACCTCTTCCCCGCTGCATTTCTCCTTTTCCTTCTTTTTCTTTTTTTCTGCATTCTTCCCAGTGGGTTTGCTAATCAAAACTTCAGGCTCAAACAAATCCAGTACTCCCATGAGGAATTCTCCACTGGTGGGAAGGATGAAAGAGAGAGAGTGAGAGATGTACCAGAGTATCTCTTTGACTAGCTGTGTTTCAGCCAATGAAAAGGCTTCCTAATTAATTTATCAGCATTGATTTCCATGAGAAGGTCCCAGTCATCAGTCACAACACCTTGTTCACTAGTATTGGCTTAAAGAATGCCGCCCTCCAAACTCCTTGTCCACCCATTTCATTTTCTGATCGACTCTTCCTCACTCACTTGCCTTTCATTCAGTTATAACAAGCTGCACAGTTGGTGGATTGAGGGAAAAAGGGAGAGCGGGTGTTTGTCACTTGGAGCACTGTATTCATAATAATTTCCAGCAGGACATTGGTGCAGGTCTTTGATGCCAAAATAATTTGCCCAGATTTGGTAATTGCCCATTTAAAGCTAGGGTTGGCGATCTTGGAAAACTAGCATGTAGCACGAATGTAGCATCTCCCCAAGGCTCCGCCCAGCTCCCACCCCATTGGAGGAGCTCCGTTGGGAGCGGAGACGCAGAGACGTTCCGCGCGCAGCACTTCCGCGTCCAGTGCGTTCCTGGCGTAACCTGTCCTCAGCGCTTCATTTCTTCGTTTTTCTTTATTTGCACTACGCCAAGTATGGCGCACTCACCGCTAAGTAAAGCCCCAAACATTCTTCTCCGCCATTCTGCAACGACGCTCCGTCCTTCTACAGGAAGGAATCAGGGTCAGTGCACGCCATTGACATGTACGCACAGGGGGGCAGGTCGAACGGCGAAGGGATTTGATTGGTTTAAAAAAAGGTGTCCCGTCAAGATGATTGGTTGCTGTTTTTCCCGTTTTACTCCTGCTGTAGATAGCGGATATTTTCCAAACTACTTTAAGAACATGCTATGAATTGTTTCCCATCGGGTCATAAAGATCATTTTAACCAGTATTTAGAAAAATGTATCTCATTCAAATTGCCAACCCGAGCTTTAAAGTGAAAAACTTAAGATAAGATAAGATAAACTTTATTGTCCCACGAGGGGAAATTTGTCTTGGGCCCATAGTGGTAGCTGCATACGTTCATACATACAAAACCATGACATAACAGTGTACTAGACAGGCATACTCAATAAATAACAATAGACAATTAAAAACAGCAGAGCATTTAAAACAATAGAAGCACAGGAACTGTGCAATGTTTCACGACAGGAAGAAAAGTGCATGTGCTTAGGTGCAAGTGATGTAAACATGGGTCAGTCGGCTCTACAGAGGTACAGAGGTTTTGGGTGTATCTGGTTATTGTGGAGATTTTGAGTGTCGGGTTATTGTAGAGGTGAGGTTGTGAACTGTGATCCACAGCTTCAGGCCTCCCTCCTGCCCAGTAGAGGGTCGTACCCAGAACCCTCCAGACCGGAGGGTTGGGGGAGGGAAGGGGGCTAGGGTGGTGGATCCACAGCCGAGCGCCTCCCCACTGCCCCAGCAGGCCGTGAGGAGGAGGAATGTTGGACAGATTTTAGATGATGGCTGAGTAGTGAGATAGATTTGGGAACAAAAGAGAATCTATAACGGTTATAACGCCAGCTGTGCTCTCTGTAGCGCCTTCCTGAGGGCAGCAGGTCATACTCAGAAAAAAGAAGATGGTTTGGGTCATTCACTGTTTTAAGCCTGTCAGACCACAGCCTCTTCATATAAAGATTGCAGGGGCTGTGTGATTTTTATTTCTGTTAGCTTTGGTGCTGTTGTAACCACAGTTTGGTTTTACTCTCAACTATGAGGCAGCCAAACCAGACAGCCATCCCATATCTCACAATGCTTGCACAAACTGCACTGTAAAATATGGCTTTGATTTTAAGCGCGAACACCAACCAGATGCAGACGCCTAAGAAAATGTAGTCTTTGAGCCAGCCTATTGCACAAATAATCTACATGTTTACTCCAGCTCCAGCTGCTGGACACAATCAGGCCTAAGTATTTGTATGAAGACACTTGTTCAATTACCATGTTGCCGATGATCACTGGCTCGTGTACTGTAACCCCATGAGGATTAAAGATCATCTCTTTGGTTTTCTGTGTTTAGCACAAGATGATGACGCTCACACCAGGAAGTAAACCTGTCTATCTCCTCAAAGTACATTCTAGGGTCTGACCCATTGTCTAGTAGGGAGAGGATAATCGTGTCGTCCGAGAACTTAATTACATGATTGCAGGCATGTGAACTTCTGCACTGGTTGGTATACAATGTAAAAAGAATCGGAGAATTCACACAACCCTGTGGCACCCCAACATTCCTCTGCTTACAAGTAGAAAGTGAACCACTGACCAAGACCTGCTGTGAGCGACCTGTCAAGAAGGAATAAAACCATTTCACAAGGCAAGGGCTTACATCCAAATTAATTCATTTTTCAATGACCAGGTGGGGCTGTATTGTGTTAACGGCAGAGCTGAAGTCTGTGAATAACACCCTGGCATGTGCTTTGGGATGCTCCACATATTTTGTGATCAAGTGCACAACAGTGATGACGGCATCCTCGGTCCCTCAGCCCCGTTTGTAAGCAAACTGTAAGGGATCGAGTCTTTTTGCCACTTCAGATTTGAGCATGTCACCGATGATCCTCTCAAAGCACCTCATTATTATGGACGTTAAAGCCACAGGTCGGTATTCAGAATTAACAGCTGGACATGTGACCTTAGGCACTGGAATAATTGTGGATTTTTTCCATAGTTGTGGTACAGTGTGACAATTGACTGACATTTGAAAAACAGGATGATAAGCTTTAGCCAATTCTGCAGAACAGTTTTTTATCAGAGAAGCGGAAAGTCCATCGGGACCTGTTGATTTATTTTTACAGACTTTGCTGAAGACAGACTCCACCTGCTGAAGAGTGATTTCAAAGTTGTTCTGTTCAGAAGGGAGAGAATTCAAAGTTTCTTTCCCTTGCCTAGAGTAGTCTTGAGTTTCAAACCTAACGAAGAAGTCATTGAGCTCGTGAGCACATGATTCGCTGTCCAGAATGCCGGTATGACGTTAACTTGGAGCCATGTTGGTTAGGTTCCTCATGTGGCCCCAGAGCTGTCTGTTGTGAGGTTCTGTAACTTTGCTCAACGATGGTGCGCTTTTTGACTCTTTCCCTCCTCAGCTACTGCTTTCATTCTTTTTGCGCTGCAGCAGCTTCGTTAAAATTTTTGCTCTGGAATGCTTTGTTTTTCCTATTTATGCATGTTTTGATTTCCTTTATAATGTGGGGTTTATTATTCTGATTTTTCTCTACCACACTGTCAACACAAAATTGTATGTAATCTGTAACAGTGTCCGTGGCTTCTTCCAGATCTAAACTATGGAAGAGAGTCCAGTCAGTGCTGAGGAAACAGCCGCACAAGGTCTCTGTGCTTTCTTGTGTCCGTTGTAATATAGTTTTCTTTTGTGGTTTACTGGATTTTAGAAGTGTTTTATATGTGGACATGAGGTGCACTGTTGAATGGTCCGAAGTGCCAATTGGTGGGAGAATTCTGGCTTTGTAAGCACCTTGCACATTTACAAAGCACTTATCTAGGATCCTGGTTTTCCTCGTAGGGGCTTTTACATATTGATGGAACCCTGGTAAAGTGGCTTCAAGCTTGCAATGGTTGAAGTCTCCCATCACAAGAACGGGAGATCCAGGAGAGCGCTGCAGTTGTTCATGCACACAGTCAGTTATGACATTTGCCGCCCTAGCAGCTTTGCCATCAGAGGGTATGTAAGCCAGACAGAAAATAATGCTCCCAAACTCTCCAGGCAGGTAGAAGGGACGCATAGAGACACACAGCAGTTCGACGTCTTGGCTGCACACGTGAGATCTAACAGTAAACTGCTTATACCAGTTTTCATTGACATAAGTGATTAGCCCCCCTCCACTCTGCTTAACCAAGGGTCCCTTCCTGTCTGTGCGGATACTTGAGTACCCCTCTAGTTCCACCAATGAGTCAGGCACATTCTGATTCAGCATAGTTTCAGTGAATCCAATGATACAAGCATCCCTATATGCATTGCAGTATCTCATGTGCACCTTTAGTTCATCCATTTTGTAATGCAGTCCTCTCACATTGCTGAGTGTGACAGATGGCAGTGGTGGTCTGCAACCCCGTCTCTTTAGTTTCTGTCTAACACCCCCTCTTCTGCCCCTTTTCCTCCGCTGAGGTTTAATAGCGGGTTTAGTTGTTAAATAGTCAGGCAGATTGTCCGGAGGGGCGATGCTACTGGTGTAGCGTAGTGACAATAGGTGAGATGTTGTGTTACCTTAAAGCTGGTGTCCGGAGTTTCCGTTCGTTTCCAACGTATGTATCATTTTTCAACAGAGCTTAAATGTGTCAGTCTGGTTCGATACTACAATATAATATTAGCATAAAGCAATATAAAAATTTATTTATGAGCCCCGCCTTCGTCTCTTAGACCCCCATGTTATCCGAAAAAGCGCCGGTCAGCATCAGCCAATAGATTTCGAGCTTCCGCATTCTCGTGTTGTCAATCAAAGTGTGCGCGCAGCCAAAGAGCACGTGCACTCGCCCAGGCAGAGGTGAGTTAGCAACGCAGCAGCCGCCGCGCTTACCTCGGATATATCCGCTGTCTGCTGAACATCCACCGTAAACAGCTCAACATGGAGGATGCTGCAGGACTCGGAGGCTCTCATTTTCACCCGACAGATAATAGCGTGCACAATTAAAGGGGCGTGGCTTGGTCGCTCGTGAAAGCAGAGGGAGGGCGGAACCTCGAGACGTTGGATTTAAAAAAAACCTCTCTCTTTCAAAACTCCGGACACGAGCTTTAAGAGGGTCCGGCGAAACATTTATCCCCATGAGTTCGCCCGTGGCTAACAGGAGCAGTAGCAGTAGCAGAGTTGTAACCATGGTTGGTATTCAGAGGTGCACGACACGTTACCACGATACGCGCCTTCCTTTCATCCCTCGACCTGCTCGGGCTGTGGAGCTGAGCCGCCGCACGATCCATCTCCACGGCCGCCGGAGGAAGGTATCCCACAGATGGATGTGTGCTGCGCTGGTCCTCATAGGTCCCCGTGCCGCTCCAGTGACCCGTCTCCCGTCACTTACCCTCCATTGAGGTCAGTGACCGCACCGTCTCTGTGCTCTTGGCCAGGTAGTTTCTTCCACGAGATTCCTGAGGCTGCTAGCGAGTCTGTTTAGCTCATTAACTTGTCCGCGTTAGCTATTAGCACCGCGGTCAGCTGTTAGCATGCTCTCAGCTCTGTTGCAGGACTGCTCCGCAACATTCAATCAGCTCAGGAAGCAAGAACACTCTTACATCTGTGAGAAGTGCGCCCGTTCACTGCACTTAGAGTCCACATTGAACATTAAACATTACGAAAACACACAAGCAGCCACCGTTCTATGGCCCAGGTCGCCAGCCGTGCAGCGCCCCGGAAGTGGAAGAAAAAAAAGAAGATGAGAGAGAGCTTGATGTAGGACTCACAATTATCCCTCATTTTGTGGATGAAGCTTGACGATCCATAGCTGGCATAAGCAGATGTTGTTGACAGCAGAGATTTTGCAGGGGTCTATTTCACCAAGCAGGTTTTAAGAAAACTCTGTTCAATAACCCAGAAATGAGGGAGACTCTGAGATTTCCATTACAAAGGGAGAGAACCCAAACCAGAGACAGAGGAGTAACTCCAGCCTGTTCCACTAGGAGAGGGAACTTAAACTGTCGGTCAGTTACCGCAGTAACACACTCTGTGACTCTAACCTGGTCGGAAGCAGGTTTTTCTCAGTCAACCCTGAAGTTTCTCTCTGGCTCCGCCCCCTTTCAGCCACACTCGCTGTTCCATTTCCTCATTCTTTCAGTCAGCTGGCGAGTGTTTGTGCAGCTGTCAAAATTTTATGTCCTTTAATCAGCGATCCTGCAGATGAAGGAGCAGCATTACTGCAGTGTGAACTGAATCTTCGTCGGGAGATTATTTACAGACCGCCCATAGATGTTTTGGCGTTTCCACATCTTTTTGAACAGTACCGCTTCACCTCTCAATCCATACGCTGCTTTTCACAATCTTTTCCGTCCATATTTTGCAACATAACCAAACGTAGTCGCGCACTCACATCCCAGCAGATATTGTGTGTTGCGCTGCGGTTCTTCGCAAATGGGAGTTTTTTATATAACACTGGAGATGCAGAGCACTGAGGAGTTTAAATCACCACCATCATTACATCACAGCAAATAAAAGACATGACACACATTTCATTTTGTCTTCTTTATTTCCTACAAAAAATAAATAAATAAATAAATAAATAAATAAATGGTTTAGTTCACGTTCCAGTAGTGAACATAATTCACCTGTGACCATGAACCCACCTGCAACTTCTGCTCCAATATCTCAGTTTCCAATTTCATCTTCTTCATCTGGTGGTCCAGATGCTGCTGCTCTTTATGGGATTTCTCTATCTTGTTAAGTGGATTTTGTAAATTTCTTTGACTGGTAACTGGGAATACATAGAGGACATTAAATTATCCAGCTGCACATGAACTGAATGAAATGAGCCTCTGGTGTTAGATAGATAGATAGATAATACTTTATTGATCCCAAAGGGAAATTTAAAAGGCAGTCTGTGCTCACATTCACACTTAAAATGCATTCCAGGATTAAATAAGTAAAAATTATTAAAAACAATAGATTAGAAAATAAGGTGCTAAGGAGCTGAAAACACTGAAGAGACTTAATCAGCATGGACATGGCCCCCCTCTCCGGCCTGAGATGGCAGAGTTGTACAGTCTGATGGCACGTGGTACAAAAGAGTTCTTTAGTCTGTTTGTAGAGCAGGTCAATGAGAGGAACCGAGTGCTCACTGAGCTCCTCTGTCGGGAGAACACTGAGTGCAGGGGGTGGCCCTGGTTGGACAAGATGTTCTTTATTTTTGCCAAAGTCCTCTGTTCCACCACCTTCTCCACAGAGTCCAGGCTCAGTCCAACGACAGAACCAGCTCTCCTGATGAGGCGGTCCAGCCTCTGAATGTCCTTCTTCCTGGCACTGCCCTCCCAGCACACGACCGCGTAGAACAACACACTGGACACAACGGACTGATAGAAAACCTGTTTACTGAGCATCATCTCACAGTGTTGATCTGTGATGTGGAAGTTGAGGGACCATCCTGCTGCTGACCAGCCATGATCTGTTAAAAAGGAGACAATTTGAATATTTCAGTGTCGGCTAAACGTCATGCTCTATGTTCCACAGGAGTATTCAGAATTTTAATGGGAAGAGAACAATCAGTAACGTACCTCGATATGACTTTCTGGATCCTCTGTGAAGGCAGCAGACACGGTTTCATCCTCCTCATCCTGGATAAATAACATCTTTCAGTATATTTTCATATATTTTTCCAAACTAACATTTGGCAAAAATATTCTGAGTATTTCCTGCTGACAGTTTCAGGCTGGTTGTAGCATGAAGGGGCTCCAGCAGGCAGACAGAACCTTCACAATCTGGGCCAAAAGAAGAAAAGGACATGAAAGACAAAATAAATATTTGTATCAATAACATTTTTAAAATATTATACTCAAATAATAGATAATAATATTAGATTAAATAGGATTAATTATTTAACATAACATTATGTGTGACATAAAACAACTGCACAGTCCATCAGCCACTTAGTATTTATGCTACTTTACAATGTTAAACATGCTTAAAATGATGAACCTCAGTGAGATGACGCCGAGGTCTTTTGAACAATGTTTTTATATTTCATCTTTAGCTGCTGCCATGTGGCTTCTTCCCCGCGGGATTAAAACTAAATGAAATACCTTAATTGGTGACCATTCAAACAGTTTCCCTGTAATAATATTTAATATTCAATAATATTCTGATATAAAGGACTACATTTAAACTTACTCATTGACACGGGCAGCAATTGTCTGCCACGCCATCTCCCTCTCCTTCACTGCTGCAGCGATGTTGCATTTTTTTCAAAAAATGTGTTCCAGCTTCCATATGTCGCTCTCTGCTTCTCTGTTGCCATGGTGACTCATCGAATCGGTGCTCCATCAATACTGGATTTTTATAGTTGTCGTGCACGTGCTAAACTCCAGGTGAAACTACTTGAAGTTGAGTAATCCGACTCAAATCAGCTGTTGTGTAACTGAAAACCCAGCGTTTTCCCTTTTGGAGTAGATCAACACAGAGTTCAGGATTTCACTCAGAGTTTTTTCAACCTGCTTGGTGAAATAGACCCCTGGTCTGTTTTCTTCTGTGTTGAAGCCATGTTCATTTAATAAGGGTTGGCTTCCTGGATCTGATTCCTGAGAAATTGCTCACAGAAAGCAGCTATGCCTGACATAGGTGCTGTGCTGTCTAATTTTACAGTTTTTAGCTTCAGAAAATATACACATTTAGCCAAGGAAACTGAGTGAATGGATTGGTCATCCAGACCAGGGGAGGTCAGGTTCTGAGCGTACCTCCCAGTTGTTCAGATTTTGATGCAAATAATCAGGTTTTCAAATTGTATCTCTGTGGACTTCTAAACGTTTAGTGAAAATGTTTCAAATGATTTACAGTTAAAAGAGTTGCCATTCCGGTTGTCACTGTGATTTCTTTTTTTTATTTCTTTTTCAGTTTGACCTTGTAAGGACCATAATAGTAAAGAGAATCCAGAGGATTGAGGCCTGTGGAACACGACACAGCATGTCTTTTATCATCAATGTAGAAATGCCTACAAGGAGGAAGACATGCTTTAACAATAAGACATTCTATGCTTTTTCCAGCTTTTAAAATTGCGTGTTTCTTCAAGTGTACTGATATTTGCAGTGATTTTTGTTCCCTGCCATAAATATCCTCCAAACTATATCTTCAAGAACAGCAGCAAGTTATTTGGCAAATTACTGTAACTGTTATTCATTTTTTGTTAGTATGTATATCAAAGTAATTATTCCTCCAAGCAGACGTGGCTGGTGTTGTCTGAGTCAATTGTCACGGATCTATTGTTCACACTTGCAAATTAATTCTTCCTCAACATAATTTCTGCACAGCGCTGCCAGATACAACAAAGCAAGACGGGACTTTACAAAAGCCAGTGAGTTTTCCGCAGTTGTTTCAGTTTATTACCAGTCAAAACCTGTTTTCATGGCCTATACAATATCCCCGTGAAAAGCAGCAGTTTTTGTTTCTCGCAACCTTTTGAGTTTACAGATCAGAAAACCACACCACAAAGGGATTTGATTCCTTGCGGAGTATCCAACTGACCATTGTTCATTAACATTTTAGAAAAGATAGATTTTATACAGCTCAGTGATATTATTACATAACACACACTCCTTGAGACATTTTAGTCTGGTTTCAGAATGAGCCACAGCACCAAAACGGCCCTTTCAAGGATTTCAAATGATTTTCGATTTAACGATGCACATAAGTTAACAGTGTTGGTTCTACTGCATCTGCATTTGATTCCGTCAACCACACTGTTCTTTTAACTGGTTTAAAGCATCTCGGCTTCTGCAGTGCTGTTCACAGGTGGTTTACATTCTACCTCACAGACAGGACATTCATGGTAAGTCTGGATACTGGCTCCTCGAGTGGACGCACCGTCTCCTGTGGTGTTTCCCAGGGTTCCATCTTAGGTCTAGTGCTTTTTAACCTTTATACGCTCCTCTTGGCGGTGTCATCAGGAAACATGGGGTTCAATTTCACATCTATGCGGACGATACACAGCTGTACATCTCAGTGTCTCCTGATGATACAAGATCAATGGATGCATTTTTCAATTATATTCTAGACATCAAATCCTGGAAGGCAGAAAACTGTCTCCAGCTTAACCAGGACAAAACTGGACTTCGAGATATCAGTCCTAAGAACCAGATGGACGATTTGACCAAACCTAAGTGAACTGTCCCTGAATCCTTCATCTCAACATTCTCTCTTACTCTGGCATGACTTCTTGATTCCCCATATCAGGAACAAAACAAAAATAGGTTTTAATCACTTTAAGAACATATAGAGTCTGCTCCATTCTCTAAAGAACATATTCAGTCTGTTCCATTCTCTAAAGACAATATCCAGTTTTCCCCATTCTCTAAAGAACATATACAGTCTGCACCATTCTCGAAAGAACACATCAAGTCTGCCCCGTTCTCTAAAGAACATATCCACAGGCTGCGCCGTTCTGTAATGAGCATATCCACTTGGTCCCATTCTCTAAAGAACACAGCCACAGTCCACTATGTTCTCAAAAGAAAAAACTCCGTCTGCCCCATTCTTAAAAGCTTCTTGAGGTTGCGTGGACCAGTGTGCCTGCATGGAAGGCACCGCTGAGCCCAAAAATGTAGTATCTGGAAGAAACGGCGTTTGCATCGGTGGTGTGCAGACGCTCCAAAGCGGATGCAGACATGGGAAGCATGGACGAGCCTTAACAGTGAAAGGAGACGCAGTGCCTTCTCAGGATGGACTCCAGTGGTAACAAATTAACAAATAAAGACAAAAAAGCAGTGGCCTCAAGATTGTGCCCTGTGTAATAAATAGTCATGAAAAAAATGTCTGCAAAGTGGACAGTAACTCCATGGTCTTTTGGGGAGGGCCAGACGCTCATTCACACACACACACACACACACACACACACACACACACACACACACTTACTGTTCAACCCAAATTGTATAAATTGCAAATATTTTATTGTCTTTCTATGCTTTTCTGTTGTTCAAAGAAAAAAAGTAATTTATCATCCTTTGTTGTTGTTGTGTCAATGCTTCATAATCATCATCAGTACACTTAAAACATTGAAAAGGGAATCATCTTAATTTTGTGATATGATGCATAAATGCAGACAGAAAGGCTGAATGATTTATTGATTGATTTACAGCAGAAGAGAAACAAAATTGTTGCAACAGTACGAGGGGAACCGGAAAATAACCGGACACTGGTTATAACTTTTCATTTGTTTTATTTTAACAATTTTTCAAAGCTGTCACCTTCACAGTAATCCCTGCTGGTTTGAATCCACCGTTGCATCCGTGTTTTTCAGCTTTCACTCGTGCGTATTGATCCCGTTCAGTGCGTCTTTCAATTTTTGTTTAACCTCCTCGACGTCCTCAAAGCTCCGCCCCTTCAGCTCTTTTTTCATTCTTGGGAAGAGAAAAAAAGTCACACGGTGCTAAGTCTGGCGAATAGGGCGGATGAGGCATCAGGATCATCCTGTTTTTCTCCAGGAACTGCATTATGCGCAGGGCCCGGTGCTCCGGCGCGTTATCGTGGTGCAGCCACCACTCGCCATCCCGCCAAAGCTCCGGACGCTTCTGCCTCACTGCTCCTCGGAGCCCCTCAGGACCTGGATGTAGTGGTCCTGGTGAACAGACTGCCAGGCGGCACAGACTCGCTGTGGACGACCCCTTTCACATCGAAACAGCAGATCAGCATGGCTTTTACCGCTGACCGGGACTGGCGCGCTGTTTCCGGCCGAGGGGAGTCCGGGTGTCGCCGCTGGCTCGACCGCTGCTTCGTCTCGGGATCGTAGGCGTGACGCCAGGTCTCATCCGCCGTGATGACTCTGCCCAGCGGCCCAGGATCCTCTTCAGTGGGCTGGAGGATTTCCAAGCACACATCCACGCGGGCCACCTTCTGCTCCGGAGCAAGGACGTGCTGCGACCCGCCGCAAGCCCAAATCCTAGGATGGGATCTCCTGATAGGAACTCCACGGAACCCCTGTCAAGGTGGACACCTCCCCGATCGTCCTTCGCCTGTCAGCCAAGATCACGGCTTCCACCTCACGGATTTTTTCTTGCATGTGTGAGGATGCGGGTCGTCCGGAGCGGGGCTGGTCTTCAATGGACATTTGGCCCCTTTTAAAGCCCCATACCATTCAGAAACCTGCGTTCTCCCCAGGGCATCATCTTTATACGCCTCCTGGACCATGCTGAGTGTTTCTGACGCTGTTTTTCCCAGCAGAAAACAAAATCAGTTGCTTGCGCGCTGATCGCGTTTAGTGATATGTTCCGCCATTATGTGCTTTTCCGAAGACGGGGGTCCTGCTGTGCTGACGTTGGTGCAGTGTGTGCTTTCCCTGCGGAACTTTGTGAGAAGATCATTTGCAGAGATCTGCATAAAAACATGCTGTAGGGAGATCGAACAACGAAAACTCTGAAATCATTCTTGTTTTAATTTTATAAACGCAGTCCGGTTTCTTTCCGGTACCCCCTCGTATGTTGTGGGCATGAGAGAGGCACTTCAGTTGTTCCCTTAATATAAAGGTCACTTGTCCGACAACGCCACCCTGGGAATTGCACCCAGGGAATTCTTTTTAGCTGAAAAGGCACACAGGTTTGCTGTACTTATAGGCAAGAGACGTGCGACCTCGGTTTAAAATACGTCATTTTAAAAAACAATAACACATTTCTTTAAAAGAACAGTCACATAACGTTAAGGCTTAACTAAATAAAGATAAATCAACCAAGCGAGACCAGAAAAGAAGGAAACTGAGCAGTTGCTGAGCTGTGGAGTGGACAGGGCCGGATGAGGGGAAGTGGAGTCCACTCAAAGAAAAAAAAAAAAAACCAAAACACCAGGGTAAATGTGACACACACATGGGGGGGACCCAAGACCCAGGACGCAGCACACCAAAGGAGGGGGACACCACCACCCGAATCACCGCACCACCACCAGCCTCAGCAACTGTAAAGAAAGAAGAAGAGATCAATCCCAAAACAAAAAGAATATTTCAAAATAACAGGCAAACAGAGATTGGTCTAAACTAATATGCAAAGAACAAAAATAAACAACATGAATGAAAACAAAACACCAAGCTCACACTCATTCACTCAATTAAGAAGGCAATAAGTCGCCCCAGATGCACTGATTGATAATTATAATGTCTGATGCCAGGGGAAGCAGCGGATGCCGACAGGCAGAGCAGACAAACAGTTCATATGTATGCAGACCCAGACAGCCCGGCTGGACAGGCTGGTGGGGACCAGCGGATCCGGGCAGTAAAGTTGAAAAACCCGGAGAGAGCACAGCCGGCCCGGGCCAGAAAACCCAGTGGAGACAAAGCAGCAGCGGTCCGACATCTGGCCACGACCTCAGTAGCAGCGCGTGGATTTTAATCCCCTGCACCTGTCCACACACACACACACACACACACACACACACACACACACACTCGTATTTCTATCCTTGTGGGGACCTTCCATTGACTCCCATTCATGTCTAGCCCCTAACCCTGACCCTTACCCTAACCCTAACCCACACCACAACAAAGCCTAACCCTAAAGAAATGTTTTTGCACTTTTACTTTTTTCAGTAACAACAACATGGTCAAGAAAACACTGTTTCTCCTACTTAGGACCGGAAAAAGGTCCCACAAGGCACGTCGTTCCACGTTTTGCTATCCTTGTGGGGACATTTGGCCCCAACAAGGATAGAAATACGAGAACACACACACACACACACACACACACACACACACGAGGAGAGAGGCAGAGAGCTCAAAGGCAGAGCTACACACTACCACAGTCAGTGTGGAGAACAGACTCGCACCAAGCAGAGACACACCGACCAATCAGCAAGCCCAGGTGAGCCTGATCACTTCTGCCGTACAGGAGACTCTCCAGAATGGATGGATGTGATGCAGAGAGAGACACAGGGGAGAGACTGCAGCTTAAATAGCACTCCCAGCTGATTACTCAATCAGCTACACCTGCATGCACCAGAGAGAGAGAGAGAGAGAGAGAGAGAGGAGAAAGAGGAGAGAAAGAGAGGAGAGAGTGACCCCCACCCTGCCACAAGTCCACAAATCCATCCATCCCTTTTCCATCTCTTATCCGGGACCGGGTCGCGGGGGCAGCAGTCTCAGCACCCCACTGGGTCCACATGGGTGGAGAAATATAAATAGTTTAAAAGCAACAACGTGCTCCGTACAAAAAAAAGAAAAAATCAGGCAGGTCATTGGCTGGTCAGAGTCCTTAGCAACCAGCCTAACAACCAGTGGAATAGCAGCTTCGCTGAGAGCTCTCTCTCAAAAAAAAAAACAAAACAAAAAAAACTGCAGATCACATACATAAACTGAATGGATTCTCTGTTGATAAAATGTACATTTGCCTTTGGAGAAGCACTTTGTACATTACAATACAGAGATTTCTCCTTTTTAGTTTTGATTGTGATTAATGTTTTTTTTTTTTTTTTTTTTTTTTTTTTTAATTTTAAAGACTCTGTTATGTTTTAAAACCAAACTGTATTCTTTATTTAGGATTCATGATGATCGGCCTGCTGCTGATCGACCTGGGCTGCGGTCTGATCCTCTGGAGGATTAAGAAGACCGCCACCATAAAAGACATCCAAGGCTGGACAGTCTTTTCAAATCAAGGGGCAAAAGCTGACGCTCTTTGAAAAGATGGACAATTTCGCTGAGATTATGGACGATCTGAGACGCAAGATGGATTTGATCTCGAGAGGGTTAAACTCAGCTTCTGTCTGAACAACAGTTGAGAACCAGCGAGAACTCAAGGTCACAACGGCTCCTTCCGACCAAAACAAGATACCAAGAAATGCACCCAACCCCCCCCCAACTCTCAACGTCTCCTCCCGTCTCTTCTGCTGACGACTAGTGGTGATGACGTGTTGCGCTGATGGTGGCTGCAACTGCTGATCCGTTAGTCTGATAGCAATTTGTCTTATGTGTTTTTTGCTATGCATGTGCGCAGGTTGGCTTTTTTTGGTCTCTCACTTCTAATCACAACTCCTTTTAGCACCGTGATCTGAATTGATGTATCTTTTTTTTTTTTACCACCACCCCTTCCCCCTCCCCACAATTTCTGTCTGAGTTCCTTTAACTCTGTTTTCCTTTTCAAGACGGAGCGCCACAAGTGGCTGCCTGGACGTCTTTAAATCCCATTCATTTCATTGTAACTTGTAACTTCTGTAACTTGTTGCGATGACAAATAAATAATTTCATTTTCATTTCATTTATTCAATGCAGAGGAATGAAAATGTAACTATGTTTCAGAGCAATTTGATCCGTTCAAAAAAAAAAATCCTCAAATAGTCCATTATGCAAATCAACTTCCCTCCAGCTTTCCAGCTTCAAACGCGTCCATAGCAACCACTCACCCTAGTAACAGGGAATCATAGCGTGGCTACAGTGCTGCTCATCAGGCTGAAAGAACAGACGTCAAAATGAATAAACTGCGGTTCATGTGCATCAACTGAGTGGAGAATATGGGAATAAGGCTATAAAGTCATCAAAACGAAGGTAAATCTTCAAACTATCTTGATGTACAGCATTTTCTTAACTGGTTTAGTTCTTATCTCATAGATCGATGTTTTTTATGTAAATATGGATACTTGTTCCTCAGGAACCCATGAAATTAGATGTGGGGTTCCCCAAGGTTCAATTTTAGGTCCCATACTTTTTAATCTCTATATGCTTCCACTTGGGGACGTCATCAGGAGACACGGCATGCTGATGAGGACCAGGGGGCGGAGCCACATTACACCGGTTTTACAGTCGCTGCATTGACTCCCTGTCCGCTTCAGGGTCGATTTTAAAGTTCTCTTATTAGTTTTTAAATGTCTTATTGGCCTTGCGCCTTCTTATCTAGCTGACCTGTTTTTACCCTATCGACCCTCGCGGCCCTGAGGTCCTCTGGCAGCGGCTTATTGTGTGTTCTCAAAGCAAGAACAAAACCCCATGGCGAGGTGGCTTTTAGCCACTACGGCCCCCGCCTGTGGAACAGCCTGCCGGAGAACCTCAGGACCACAGAGACCGTTGATATTTTTAAAGGGAGGTTAAAAACACACCTTTTTAATCTGGCTTTTAATCGACCTTTTATAGTTCTTATTTCCATCATTTTTATCTTTAGTCATTTTTATTTTTAATCTACTTGTCCTATTTAGTTGTTCTATTCTTATTATGTACTTCTAACTTATTTTAATTTTTTACTTTATAATCTTATCTTACTATTAACTTTGTATCATGTCTTTTTATGTCTTTAGCTGTTTAACTCCAGAGTTTCCTCAGGGGGGTCCTTCACACCGGGAGTTGGTCCTGGTCTTCTGCTGGGGTCACTGCGCTCAAGTCCTCTGGTCCCGGCTGGCCTGGGGGCTCCACACCTCGGTGTGCAGGGTTGCTTGGTCTGGCGGGGTCGGGGGTCGAGCGCTGGGGCCCCAGTATTAATGACCTTAGCCTTCTCCTGGTGTGGACGGCCCCACTGGTAGTGCTTTCCCATGATGCTTAGTGCCATGCCATGTCTCCTCTGCTGTGCGCAAATAATTCGGAGTGTGTCTGTTTGTGTGTGTGTGTGTGTGTGTGTGTGTGTGTGGGTGTGGCGTATACTGATTAATGGTGCGGTTTTAATTGTTTCGTTTTTATGACTGTTGTTACTGTTCAGTACTTTGTGCTGTTTTTATAAATATGAAAAAGTACTCTACAAATAAAGTTTGATTGATTGATTGATTTTCCACCGAAAATAGAAGAGATGTCCGCCATGTTTTTTATCGGAGCGACAGAGAGACGGCAGTCACATCACTTTAAGATATTCCCATACGAAAGACTGGGATGATCAAACCTAATGAAACCTGATGAAAACCAGACGGGTCATATTTCTCTGCTTCTGCAGCCACTGCGTTACTTCCCCGTGTGCTTCAGACAGTCGTCTTGACTTCAGCTGCTTTATGTAGTTTACTGCCATCTGATGGTGTTTTCCTTATGTGGTTCACCTGCACTGAGCCTCATGTTCATGTTTACTATTTATCACTTCGTCCATTTTAATATTCTTTATTTTCAGTATGTGTGTGTGGGTGTATCCGTGTGAGTTCATGGAGAATGAGGGAGTTTTGGTGGGGTATGTGTGATTGGGTGGGCACAGAGGACGTTGATGTTTTTCACACTTATTTTTTGTACAAAATGAAGTTTGATTTGGTTTGATACTGCAATGTTTTGTGCTACTTTGAAGCTATTTTATTGAAACGCATATTGTCAGAACTGCTCGTCATGCTTGTGCTTAAAAAGATAAACTGAAGTGACAAAGTTACAGTGCAAAGTAAAAGAAAGCGAGCATTGAAGGACTCCATTATATACTCCTGTTTCAAAGTAAAAGCCTCTGACTGATGTGTAAAGGACTGACACCTGTTAATGCCCCTCTCTCACTCTCCATACCACCCAAAACACACACACACACACACACACACACACACACACACACACACACACACACACACACACACACACACACACACACACACACACACACACACACACACAGGTTTGTATTTCTATCCTGGTTCCTTGTTCCTAACATTCCTAGCACTCATTGACATAATGCATTTACTAGCCCCTAACCCTGACCCTAATCCTGACCCTAACCCAAACCACAACACAGCCTAACCCTGAAGAAATGTTTTAACCTTTTACTTTTTTCAGTAACAACTACATGGTCAAGAAAACACTGTTTCCCCTCATTAGGACCAGAAAAAGGTCCCACAAGGCACATCGTGCAGGTTTTCCTATCCTTGTGGGGACATTTGGTCCCCACAAGGATAGGAAAATGCGTGCGCACACACACACATGCACACAGACGCACATCCACGCACATCCTGTCTGAGCTGAAAAGCTGCAGTGTGATGCAGACGGAGGGCGGTCTCATTCAGCAGATCTGCTGATGCCTGACAGCAGGGCTGCTCAGACCCCAGCATGCTGCTACATGTCTGCAGATGTCCCCCCTCCCGGGTCGTTCCGATGTGCTCCCTGTCCCGTTGGGGGATCAGTGCCAGTGTGTCGGGATGTACAGATGCTGATTGGTCATTGTTTGAAGCCAGTAGAGCCCACAATGAGCCTTCTCCTCCAACACAACCCCCCATCTCTTTCCAAATGACTGGGAGCTCAAGCCCCTATTGTCAGGCTAATAGTGACCCCTGACCCTGTTGGCTCCACGGAGATCACACAAGCACTCATTCACTGCAAAAACATACAAAACTACAAATTACAACGTTTCTTCTTGAACTGAAACTATCAATTAAACTGAAAAAGACACAAATATAGAATGGTAAATGGACTACATTTATATAGCAGTTTTTTATCTGCATTAGCAGAGACCGAAGCGCTTCACACTGCAATATCACATTCACACATTCACACCATACTGGGTGGTGGTAAGCTGCTGCTGTAGCCACAGCTGCCCTGGGGGGGGGGCAGACTGACGGAAGCGAGGCTGCCAGTCTGCGCCATCGGCCCCTCCCACCACCACCAACCATTCACTCTCACAACTTTCATACAACTTTCATTTCAAGGTGGGTGAAGTGTCTTGCCCAAGGACACAATGACAGTTTTACGCCTGCGGGAGCGGGGATCGAACCGCCAACCTCCGGTTATGAGATGACCCACTTGACCATCTGAGCTAGAACGCTTTTAATATTCTTAAAGGTGCATTAAGGAGTTTGCTCGTTTCATGTGAAACAACGGCCCCTGCAGGCCAGCGTAGTGAAACGCTTGTGTCTGTGGCTTACGTCCATGTACGTGCACGTAAGAGGGGAGCTCCTTCCTGGCTCTTTTAGCAGTCACCTCTAAGGTTCTTCTGCCTGGTGGGGTCTGTGCTGGAGCTGTGGCAGGGCTAGAAGCCGGTCTTTTCTTACTGTCTGGTAGATCCATCCTCATACTGCTCAGTTGTTGCTCACTAAGCATAGGAGTAAAAGTGGACAAAATGAAAGCTAAGCAAGTCAGGCCAGTGGGAGGCGCATTACATCATTCCTCTCAAATTCTCCCCAAAAAAACTCTGGTGCCGGACCGGCACTGTGACTTTCAAGTGACAATTTAGCGCTGTTAGAGGTACTTGCAATGAATATGTCAGGACACATTGTACACATCATTGAATATTTTTAACATATTTATGGTGGAAAATAAGCAGTTTTAAAGTTGAGAAACTCTTTAATGCACCTTTAAGTTTTTTGGGATTTCAAAGGTTCGACAAAAATTAACTGAAATGTAAAACTTTTTTTTGATGATTATAATAAGTTGACTTTATTTGACAAAAGATGTGGTTTGTAGATTGATTCTTTCTACCAGTGTGTGGGCTCTCACGTGTGTGAATTCAGAAGCTGAAACAGTACCAATTAATCATGTATTTTATGTGCAGTAAGAGCAGTGAGACTTTTACAGTGCAGCGAAACCCCGGCTCACGATTTGTGTCTGGTGTCTCCTGCTGCACTCACACTTTCGCACAAAGTCATTTGTGTGCAGACACGAGCCACGTTTACATGCGCCCTGTATAATCGGATTGTAAGGCGTAGCGGATTGTAAATGTGTCACCTGGGTGGATCTGCTTCACTCAGAGCGATCGATAATCCGCTCCGTGTCTCATATAAACGCCGCCTGACAGCAGAGCGGATTAAACAGGGGATTATTTGTTCCGCGCATGCGTTCCCTCGTACGTAGTGACGTGATGATGTGCGCAGTAAACGGGTTGAGAAATACTTTTTTTAATAAAAACACCGAGAGAAAAAACACTGGAGAGGTGAGATGACAGCAAATCATGCAACAGCGAGTTGTTCAAACAGCTCCGCGGCAGATTACGGGCGGACCGAACGGCCAGTGTTCTGGATTACAGTTTTTCACGATTGTTAACACACATTTCTCAATACAATAACGGCTTTCTCAATACTGCACACACAAAACTGAAAACTGCACACACTAAATGCTAAACCTGACACTCCCTTTGCAAGAACTTTCTTCCCATCAAATCTCTACATTGTGTTCACAAAATGGAACTCATGTTTTCATTTGCTACACACAGTCGTATTTTACATACCATTCATTGAGCACACACAAGTAAGCTTTTGCTGCACACTACCAAGCAGCAGTGAAAAACTAAAAACACTACTGTAAAATGGAACACACCATATGAATGACAGTGACTCTGGAAAATAAGATATTTATTAA
This sequence comes from Salarias fasciatus, assembly GCF_902148845.1. Lineage (NCBI taxonomy): Eukaryota > Metazoa > Chordata > Actinopteri > Blenniiformes > Blenniidae > Salarias > Salarias fasciatus. Next base: position 35,486,882 of record NC_043746.1, read on the forward strand.
CCCAGCCTCATCTATGAAACTAATGGTAACACTTTACTTGAAGCACCTCTGTATAACACATTATAAGTACATTATAGCGCTTTATAACTATAGTTATGAACACTCATAAATGATCAACATGCTTTATAACATCATAATCACCATAATCCTATGCTGTACAGTTGCTTATAAAGCATTGTGATCATTTATGAGTGTTTATAACTACTTATAATGTGTTATACCGGGTGCTTCAAGTAAAGTGTTACCAGAATAATATATTCATATAGTTCAGTCGCCATATCAGGCTCCTCGATTCGCTGAAACAACAGAGACAATGCAAGTTACTGTATGGGCATAGAGGTCAAAAGACACTGTAGAAAAGGAAAAAAACTGTGTTACTGTACATCAGAGGTAGGCTACAAAACCTGTATGTCAGTGCTTTACTGTATGTATGGGACTTAGAAGCACAAACTGGAGCTGTAGCTCCGTCACCTGGTCTGTGTTTCTTTTGAACGGGACCCTGTGGACCTGGTTCATAACTCATGAGTTCTTCTTGAGGACACGGTCCAGTGTAGACCACAGTGCGTGGGGGAGGGGGGGGCTGGGGGGCTTGGGATAGCGGCAGGAGCTACGGAGGCATACACCCGTGGCGCGCGGGGGGGGGGGGGGGGGGGGGGGGGGGGGGGGGGGGGTCCATTCGGAGGGGCGTGCGTACACTCACGGGCCCCGGGGGGCGTGCGTGACTGTGTTGGAATCCAGTTGCAGGCTGGATTCGACGGTTAAGCCGACCCCTGGTATACAGTGTACTGACCTGAATTTGTTGAGTTTTGAACACTTGTGTGTTGTAGCTTGATACCACTGAGATGTCACATGAGAAGTGTGTGTAGCAACAGAACATTGTTTGTAGTGTTTTGACAACAAGTTAATGTGCGATTGACTGTAGAGTGTATTGTCGGTTGAAGCTTTGAGCTTTTTTATGAGAGGTGTGTGCAACAACTGAACAGTGTGTGTAGAGTTTAGACCACAAGGTGATGTGCAGTTGGCGTCAGAGTGTAAAGAAGGAAAGTCATAGTCTAGCGGAGGCATAAGGGAGTGTGAAGTAGTGACAATTCGAGTCGAGCGAATGGTACGTGAAGTTAAGGTTGTGCAAATTGTGCCAAAGTTTAGATTTTTGTGTGTTAACAATCGTGAAAAACTGTAACTGGTTCCTGATCTGTTTTTACCCTATCCACCCTCACGGCCCTGAGGTCCTCTGGCAGCGGCTTATTGTGTGTTCTCAAAGCAAGAACCAAAACCCATGGTGAGGCGGCTTTTAGCCACTACGGCCCCGCCTGTGGAACAGCCGGAGAACCTCAGGACCACAGAGACCGTTGATATTTTTAAAGGGAGGTTAAAAACACACCTTTTTAATCTGGCTTTTAACTGACCTTTGATAGTTCTTATCTACATCATTTTTTTAATTATCATTTTTATTTTAATCTATTTATCCTATTTATTCGTTCTATTTTTATTATGTACTTCTAACTTATTTTACTTTTTTACTTTATAATCTTATCTTACTGTTAGCTTTGTATCATGTCTTTTTATGTCTTTAGCTGTTTAACTGCAGTATTTCCTGAGGGGGGTCCTTCACTCTGAGGGGGGTCCTTCACTCTGAGGGGGGTCCTTCACTCTGAGGGGGGTCCTTCACTCTGAGGGGGGTCCTTCACTCTGAGGGGGGTCCTTCACACCGGGAGTTGGTCCCGGTCCTCTGCTGGGGTCACTGCGCTCGAGTCCTCTGGTCCCGGCTGGCCTGGGGGGCTCCACAGGGTTCCCGTGCTAACGAGTGACGGAATTCTGTGTAAATACATTAGAGATGCGCAGATTGCGGTTGCACCCGCGGAGCCTGCGGATACCCGTGGATCGGGCGGATGACGTGTCGAAAAATTAAGATTTTAATTACATGTGGGCGGGTTGTGGTTGAAGCACTCAAATTGAAAAAAAGCAACATTTTAATAGCCAAAACACCATTCTGCGGATGGCGGGCGGGTTCGGTTTTGAAAATTGATAAAAAATCTTTCGTGCAGGCGGATAGCGGGCGGATGGAGATTTTAAGAAGCGGTTGTGGATGGAAAAACGAGCCATCCGCGCATCTCTAACACACATGCTGGTAACAGCAGATGTCAAAATAAGACTCACCAAAGACTCTAAACTTATAACTTTACTGTAACTGTAGAAAACTGACGTTCGCGAGAATGACTACAAGTTTCAGTCATCTTCTGCTTGTTTTTTGACTGTCCTGCTTCCCGTTTACGGATCACGTCACTACGTACGGATGTCAGGCGGCGTTTATATGAGCCACGGAGCAGATTATGGATCGGTGTACACCACCTCGTACAGTCGGCTCCGAAATACAATCCGCTCCGAGTGAAGCGGATCCACTCGGGCGTTTACATGAAACATTTACAATCCGCTCCGCCTACAAGCCGGCATGTAAACGTGCCTAATGCTTCACAAACTGTCTCAGGAATGAGTCTGAAGTCAATGCTTTGTCCCTGAAGCTTCTGTGGCCCCGGGCATTAAAATACGTCTTGGGGATCCATCACGTGTTGAGGCCAAATGTAACGCTGTTTCCACTTGCTGGACCCTTCAGATCAGGATCCAGTAACCCCTAATATCACTATCCTCAGCAATCAGCTGTGAGCTGGAGCACCAAGCGATTGATAACGTTTTCTACCCCAGACCACATTCAAGATGCATATGGTTCCCACTACTGCACAAATGTGATCAAGATGATCTTGGGATATGGCTCCAGTGAAGTTGCATGAATACAATTGGTGCCTATTCCCACTTGTCTTCCGGGCTTGTCACTTGCACTCTGATCACTCGAGACAAATTTTAATGGAAGGTGGAAAGAAGGCCTGAGAGACACATTTTGATATCAATGTTTTTAAGCACTGTTAGGATTAGTATCAGCATTAGCGTTAGCAGCAACCTGACATTATTATAGCTGATATCCAAAGAAGAAGGCTTCTCCTACATGTGGAATCAGCCCAGTTTATTGCCTGATCTTAAGAAATACCCCACAAAGCACTGAGGGAAGGATGGAAGAGGGAGAGAGTTGAAAATGTAAAAGATGAAAGTGGGAGACTTATTGGGATGAATATTGATGTGGAGCCTCTTTGGAAATTATCCTACTTTCCCCACATCAACCCATAAAAAAACAATGGTAGCCTATTTTTATGGACCGAGCCTGGAGGGCATGGTGGCCAAAGGCCATAGGCCACCAAGCCCAGAGGGCAAGGTCTCTATTGTTATTCGTTCGTTTTTTCCCAGGCGCAAACAAACCCTAATTTGACCCCCTAAACATGCACAAAAACTCACCGAATTTGGCACGCACATCATGACCGGTGAAAAATTTGATAAAATGGAAAAATTAACCCCATCTGCTCTCTAGCGCCACCTAGAAACAGTAAAATTGTCGCCACAGTCCGTAGGAATGTCGCAGAGAGATCAAACCAACACTCACGCGTTCGTCTCATCGAGATCTAGAATTCACGAGCCGACACCCCTGACCTAAATCCAACAGGAAGTCTGCGAGTTCCCTTTCAAAGTAAAATTTTGCTCAAAATCACTCCTCACGAAAAAAAATTATCTCCTCCGAGACCGTTTGTCGTACAGATATCAGACTAATGTGACACGATAGAGGAGAACTTTCTCTACTAAAGTTGTTCAAAACTTTGTCAAAAGTCTCACCGTGTGGATTTTATCAGCTCTCAAAGTTGGAAGTCTGAAATCCTGCCTTGCTTAAAGGAATACTCCGAAGATTTTGGAACCACGCCCTATCCCAATCATTTACAGAGTGAGATAAGCTCATAAATACCTTTTTTGTGTCCGTTCGTCCAGTGCCTGGCTAACAGCTGTTAGCATCGTAGTTAGCTTAGCTCAACTACGGCAGGTGAAGAGGAGACAGAGCCAGACTGAGAAAGTGGACAAAATCCTCCTTCCAGTGGTCCAGGGGACGGCGTGTTAGCACGTGAAGTAAATCCGAATGGTTATAAAGCATTTTAAAAGACGTATTTTTTTTTCAATCCGTTAAAATGATGTTTTGAGCCACACAAACCTGCGCATGCGCAGTGCTCCGTGAAAGGATATACCAGAGCACAGCAGTAGAAGCGTAGACTCAGCCGCTGTGTGCCTGGTATATCCTTCCGCAGCGCACTATGCTTGTGCAGGTCTGTGTATCAAAACGCTATTTTAAGGGATTGAAAAGAAAACACGTCTTTTAAAAAGTTTTATAACCATTCGGATTTACTTCGGCATTCCCTGGACCACTGGAAGGAGGATTTTGTCCACTTTCTCAGTCTGGCTCTGTCTCCTCTTCACCTGCCGTAGTTGAGCTAAGCTAACTACGATGCTAACAGCTGTTAGCCAGGCACTGGACGAACGGACACAAAAAAGGTATTTATGGGCTTATCTCACTTTGTAAACGATAGGGACAGGGCGTGGGTTCAAAATCTTCGGAGTATTCTTTTAAGCCCGTTGTTCAAAGCAACATTGGATCGGATCATCCTGATGCAGATACACAGTTTCAAGATTACCAAATCTGGATTAGCAGTGCTCTGAATGGAACACAATGTGGGTGAGCAGCAATGTAGAGAACAACAGGTAGAGGAGTACGGGCTCACTTTAAAGCAACACTAAGGAACTTTCAGTTTTCGTTGATTTTGGCGGCGCCAGTGGACAAAGCGGTAGTGTTTTGCCTGAAAAAATACTACAGTTCCCATGAGGCCTAGCGTGTGGCGTGGTAAAATGCTGCTCCCGGTGGCGTGCTGTCGGACTGAACTCGCCTTCATTTGTTTCCAGTGGCTGTGTGAAGGACGGATAGCGACGAGGTCATGAATCTAATGGTGGATAAACAATGTTCTATCATGATGTGACGCATGCCGTAAAGCAGTCCGCACATCTGGAGTGTTTTAGTGAGCAGGGTTCCTACCACCCTCCTCACAGCTGCTCAGTCCAAGTGAAGCAATACTGACGCCCTCAGGCTGACAGAGGGTCATTCAGCTAGCTGTAAGTCGATGTATCATCACAAAAGATATTAAAATGTTTTATTAAGGTTGAAAAGTTCCTTACTGTAGGTTTAAGAGGTTTGATTCTGACACAAACACTAAAGTAACAGAAACATCACTTCTTGTGATCATTTCTTTAACGATCACCAACTGAGACTCAACTCATAACTAATGTATAGAAACAAATGCATTGTGGATATTTTGAAAAACTCTTGAATTGAAGGCATTATTCAGGATTTTCCAGCAAGTTAGAAACCAGTGATCATCAGTGACTTTTTGAATGATCCAATACTCGGATGCATGTGCAGCCAGCTGAGTTAGCCATGCTGAATGTATTTAAGAAAGCACCTTCACCAGAGTGATTGACATGGTGAGCCAATAGTTGAGAAGATTCACTGGGGAAGCCAAAGAAAGGACAATCCTCCAATATACCTCTGAAACAAAAAAAGATATATTGATACAAAAAAAAAAATCTAAATTCCAATAGTTAGCTCAGTAAAGAATGTTCAGGGTTCTTCAGCATGTTCCAGCCCTGCTTCAGAAGGCAGATGTGACATTCTCCCTGGTTTGCTGCAGTTTGTCCAGCTTGTATAACTGTGCATTCTGAGTTGTGTACTTGTAGCTGTTTTTTCTATTCACAAATACAAAGCAAAGCTTATTCGTTCACAAATCCTTAGTACAGGTCTACAAACCCTATTTTACAAGTCACAGATTAGAAAACTTACACACTTGTAACCACGGTTGATAACCCCAAGTTAATAAATGTGTACCGTATTGGTCCGAATATAAGACGATGTTTTTTTCCAGAAATTGCATCCTCAGAAGTGGGGTCGTGTTATAATCGCGGACTTGCGGTAGATGGTCAATCCGCGCCGCGAGATGGAGCCAAAGTATCACTGAGCAGAGAGCGAGTGGAGCGATGAAATGAGATCAAATTGTAACAATTCGCCCGTCGATTCCAGAGCGATCTTGCCACACGCATAAAGAGGTCACGGGCAGGAAACACCAATCAGCAGGGGTGATTAACTGGGAGATGACAAACTTAAGATTGGAAACAGAAACCCACATTTATTCTGGAAAAAACCCCTCCCAACAGAACACGAGCCACCCGCCGCTCGGGCGCTCCTCCTTATCAACTAAACAGAAAACGCCGCACAACGCGGGAAGTCCGAAAATAAACAGAAAGTTCTCAAGAAAGTCCTGTCTTTTATAGCCCTACAATCCCCCCCCCCCGCCCCCCCAAAGTTCGAGGCGCACGTCCCTGTAGGCGACCGACTGAGAGGCCGGTGTTGTGGGTTACTCACACCCGGTACACTTCTAAGTCCGCAGGTCGCCAAGGCTCCTCTTCTCCGGCCTGTAGCTCCGTGGAAAAAAATGACGGTTTAATCCAGTAGATCCCAAAAAACACCAAGTTATTTCCACACTGGTGCAGATCCACCCTGGAAAACGCTCCACAGCCTCGCTCCTCTGGCAGGTGAGCTCCAGGACGGCGTGTGACGTCACTCCCCTCCTTTGCAGGTGCGCTGCTTTCCCTTAAATAGACAAGCCCCGCCCCGGCACCAATGTCCTGGTAATTACGACGGACACGGTTTCCAAAACACAAAACCGTGCCCCAGATTAAACAGCCACAGTGACCCAAGTCTAGCACATGAAGATGACAGCACAGGAAACACATTTTATCACCCCTGCTGGGTGAAACACGTAAGGACCTCCGTGGTCGTTACAAAATGATCTGATGAAAAATGGCGGATCATCTGGAACAAAGGGGCTGAACGCTGGACAACTGAGCAAACAACAGAGGAGAAGTTATGATACCAACTTTAAACTGATGGTGATCAACGCAGCAGAGTCATCAAACTACTGCCAAGCCGCCAGGAGGTCTGGTGGAGCAGAGCCTCGTTCTTATTGGAGAGCACAGAAAAAACACTACAGATGCTAACGCTAGGAGAAAAGCTTTCCGTGGTCCTGAGAGACGCTTCAGAGAGACTGATAGAAGGGAGAGAGAATACGTTTCTGAAAGACGGAAAGACGGAATGTCCACCACCAGAGCCTGATTCAGCTGAAGGACCTGGACAGTTATTTACATCATTTATGCAGTTTAGACCCCTTGAGGTTCTTGTTTGTTGCTTATAGTTTATTTTGAGAAAGAGAATATATTTTTTATTCAATACTGTAGTAATATTTTTTCATTTTGTATCTCGTGAAATGTTATCTCAGTTGTGAGTTTTTGAGTTTATAATAATTGAATAATAAAAAGTTGTTTTATGAGTGACCTTATTGTCTTCAGCATTTTTTTTTTTCACAAAATGATCTTTGAAAAATAGGGGTCGTGTTATAATCGGAGTCGTCTTATATTCAGGCCAATACGGTATGTTTTATGTGTATTGTGATTGTCCCATTGATTTGCTCAAAACTGGTACTTCAAGTTGGTCAGTAGGTGGCAGCAAAGAACTGTTATTTGTCCCTAGAAAGAGATTCTGGTGCATGAAAAAAGCTGGAGTGGCTATCTCACTGAGATCCGCCATCTTGGTTGTCTGTACTCTGCCAGACTATTCAGATGCTTTTTGAGCAGAAGTTTTGATCATTTTAGAAATGAGATTCAGATTCCATGTGTGACTGAGATCGACCACAGAAGTGCAGGAGTTAACCAGACGTACCAGACCCCCGTTGAACCCCGTGTAAATCGATATTCCGGTGAGTTATGGCTGTTTTTCAGAGTGTTGCCTTAGCATGCTGCAACGTGATGAGGTAAAAGCATGAGGTCGTGTAAAAAAAAAACAGTCGGGATATATTTGAGGGGAATTAATTAGCTTTTTGTTGGTGTTGATCAGTATTTTATGCGTTGCTCTGTTTTTTGACTTCTGTTTTTCTGTGCTGATCACTGTTGCACGTGTGCAGATGATGGAAGATGTTTTGTGTGACCGAACATTCTGTGTGTTACTGAATCCTCGTGTATTGTTGTACTGTGAATGGAAAATGCTATTTTGTCTGTTGAATTATATTGGAAGTTGCGTTGTTCATGTATTGCCTGTTGTGAGATGGAAAAAGACTGATATGAGAAAGAATGAAAAGAATAGTTATATATTTGTATAATTAATTGCCGTGCACATCTGTGCAGGCTGTTTTTTTTTTTTTATCCCGTTCAGCGACCCCATTCTTCAAAGCGTGCCACTCCTGGTGATGTCCATCTTCGTCCCCTTCTTCATCCTCGTTCCATCCTCCATCTCCATCATCTTGGGCCATCTCATCGACACTTGTTATAAAGGGGCGGTAGGATTTTTCTGAGTGCACTCAGCAGTTTTTTCTTTATTGTTTACTTGGTTTTCTTCATTGCCTGGCAGGCCAGTGTGAATTGGACATTTATCGAAAAAAAGAAAAAAAAAAAGATTTGGGCGAAATTATTGTTGTAAATAGATGATTCTTGTGTTGATTCTTTTGTAGTTACGTCAATATATTTTTGAACTGTCATTTGTTGTCGTTGTGTTTTGAATGAAGGACAGAAGGTCCAGTTAAATAGATAACAGAAATTTCCAACCAAACTCCCTCCCGAACCTAAACCACACCAAAAACCGGTGCAGACACGAAGGGAGGGTTACACACTCACATTTTATCTACTGTTGTTGCAGTGAATTTGCTGTTTTTCCAAGTGCTCAAAACCTGTTCGAAAATATCCAACCCTATATCTAACCCTAACCCAACTACAATTTGTACTTTTAAAGGTGCTCAAACCCTTTTCACCAAAAATACTGATTATGTCGCTGATTATGCAGGGGCCACATATTTTCCAAACCGGCGCATAATCCCCATAATAATCTCACATTTACCGCGAAAAAAAGAGAAATGGTCTCGCTTGAAGTGCTGTGACGTTCAATGAACGAGTCGTTCGTTTGAACGGCTCTTTTAAGTGAATGATGAGAGCCGGTTCACAGCTGTCTGAGAGCCGTTCCTTTGAGCAAACTGTCCACGCGTCCTTCACGTGTCTCCTGAGTGTCTCCTGAGTCCAGCTGTCTCCGCTGCCTTCATGTGAACGACCGAGTTTCAGTTTTCCGCAGCAGCTCCAGTCACCTGAACGCAGCAGCTAACTAGCGGAGGAGAAGTGTCCAGAAACCGGAGCGGAGCCGGTGTTTTGGAAGAAATGGTTTCCCTATTAACTGGAGACTGGGTTTCTTTCACGTCCCTTTTTGTCTGTTAAAAACCAGACAAAAAGATAAATAACGAACTAATATAAAAATGAATGTGATGGAGTGGTGTGCATGTGTGCGCATGCGTGCATGTGTGTGTGTGTGTGTGTGTGTGTGCGTGCGTGTGTGTGTGCGTGTGTGTGAGAGAGAGAGAGAGAGTGTGTGTGTGTGTGTGTGTGGGGGGGGGGGGGGGGGGTAACCTTCATATCTGGCATCTTTTCGCATATTTCACAACTATTAGCATACTTCACAACTGTCCGCAATTATACCGGATACAATGGCATAAAATCCTGCATATTTATTTGCATAATCAAGCATTTTAGCTTGTATAATCTGGGTTTTAAGTACAATAATCAAGAATTTTTGCCCGCATTTTTCTGGAGGGTCTATCACAACTTCACAACTAGAAAGACAAATGTGTGTGTGTGTGTGTGTGTGTGTGTGTGTGTGTGCGCGCGCGTGCTTTTTTCTATCCTTGTGGGGACCAAATGTCCCCACAAGGATAGGAAAACCTGCTCAATGTGCCTTGTGGGGACCTTTTTCCGGTCCTAATGAGGGGAAAACAGTGTTTTCTTGACCATGTTGTTGTTACTGAAAAAGTCAAAGGTCAAAAACATTTCTTAGGCTGTGGGTTAGGCTGTGTTGTGGTCTGGGTTAGGGTTAGGATTATGGTCAGGGTTAGGGGCTAGGAAATGCATTATGTCAATAAGTGTCCTCACAAGGATATATATACAAACCTCTGTGTGTGTGTGTGTGTGTGTGTGTGTGTGTGTGTGTGTGTGTGTGTGTGGAGGATTGGATATTTTTACTGTACATATTTATTGAAACTGAAGGGTGAAAACCACAGCCTCTCTCTCTCTCTCTCTCTCTTTCTCTATCCCCCCCAGCCCCACCCCGACCCCATCCCACCGCCACTCTCTCCATCTTCCTGGTGTCCCGTAACCAAATTGGACCATTACACATCACTTGAAATATAATACCACCCCACTTCTCCCTCCCTCCCCCTTTGATAGAACTCAGAACAATGAAATCCTTTATACTTTCTCTTTACATGTGCTTGTGTACATAGTCTCTCAGCAGGGCCGGACTGGGACACTCTTTCAGGCCACCCTGCCCACACACACCCTCTATGCATGGGCATGCACGTGCACACTCACACACACACACACACACACACACACACACACACACACACACAAAATTCAATTCAAATGCAAAGAAACCTTTGCAGAACCAGGCTCAGAGGTGGCAGCTTTCTGCTGTTCCGGTTGGGGTGAAGGGACAGAGAGAGAAGGAGATAGGACAGACAGGTTCTTGTATCTACATACAGTTCATATATAAACACAGGGTACACAGGCTACAGGAGGAACAATGATCAGTGACATGTAGCAATACAATGAAATTACATTGAAACGAGAGAAGGAGCACAACTGGGAGCCGGTTCCACATGGTAGGAGCCCGGGGTTCAGTAAACGCTTACACCCACTGGGTCCGGGTTACCTCAGTTAATCAGTGAAGCAGCTGTTTTGTTTGATGCCCAATTAGAATTGCATCCATTGAATCCAGGCTGTCTCAATGGATCAGCTGATTGATGTTCTGTCTGCGATCCCTCAATCACGGCTCTAGTCCACCTCAGAGACAGCCTCTTGGTCCAGGGTTCTGGTGTTCTGACTTTTTGGTCTCCCACAGTGGAAAGAGAGAGAGAGAGAGATCATTCTATTTCCACTGAAGTGGACACAGGTTCACAGATTTATACAATAAATCCACGACTCATTTTCCCAACATCACCTTACAGAACAGTTACATAATAGTTGAGAGAGAGAGAGAGAGAGAGAGAGAGAGAGAGAGAGAGAGAGAGAGAGAGAGGACTTGACCCCTAGCTGTAAACTTTATTGAATACAAAGGTCTTAAGCCTCGTCTTAAAAACCCAGACCGAGTCAGCCTCCCTTCCAGACTCTGGCAGCTGGTTCCACAGAACAGGAGCCTGATAGCTAAAGGCTCCACCTCCTGTTCTACTGTTAGAGAACCAGGAACCTCCAGCAGACCAGCACTCTGAGAAGGAAGCGTTCTCCTGGGACAGTCTGGGACTAACAGCTGTTTAAGATATGATGGTTCCTGGTTGTTCAGGGCTTTATAGGTTAAGAGGAGGATTTTGAATTCTATTCTAGATTTAACAGGAAGCAGTGAAGGGAAGCTGATATTGGGGTGATATGATCTCTTCTACTGGTTCTTGTGAGAACTCTTGCTGCAGCATTTTGAACGAGTTGGAGACTTTTTAGGCAGTTATTGGTTCCTGATAACAAGGAGTTACAGTAGTCTGCTCTGGAGGAACAAATGATGGATTAATTTCTCAGCATCGCTTTGAGTCAGCATGTTCCTGATTTTAGAAATATTACGCAGGTGAAAGAAGGAGGTCCTGCAGACCTGTTTAATGTGGGAGTTAAAGGATAAGTCTTGGTCAAAGATCACTCCCAGGTTCCTCACAGTGTTACTGGGTGTCAGGACCCCGGTCTGGCAGGTAGAAGGCAGTCTCGGTCTCCCTGGGTCCTGCTGATGGCATTCACCTGGAGACTGCCACTCTACCTGCCTATATAAGCCTCCCCCTGCCACTTGCTCCCGGCCGGATCGTTACCCTCACCAGACTCCCTTGCTGCTGCAGAGGGATTTGGCTGCTCTGCCAAGCAGTGAGGAGGATTTTGTCTCGTCTTACCTTGTTTGCCTTTTCTCGCCTTGTCTCGCCACGCCACGACCACAGGCTCGCCAGGACCTCGTCACGCCGCGACCTCACCAGGACCTTGTCAGACCGCGACCTCGCCACGGTCTTGCCAGGACCTCGTCACGCCGCGACCTCGCCAGGACCTCGTCAGACCGCGACCTCGCCACGGTCTCGCCAGGACCTCGTCACGCCACAACCTCACCACGGTCTCACCAGGACTTCGTCACGCCGCGACCTCGCCATGGTCTCGTCAGGACCTCGTCACGCCAGGACCTTGCCACGACCTTGTGACTGCCACGCCACGGCCTTGCCACGAGCCACCCTGTGACGCTGCTGCCAGGCCGCAGCCATCATGGTTGTCTGAACTGAATAAACGTGTTCAATCTTCGATCCTGATTCTGCCTCTCTGCAATTGGGTCTGACTGCACACCGACCATGACATTGGGAGTTAAAGCAACACCATCTAGGGTCAGTATTTGATTAGATCATTTTTCTCTCAGGTGTTTTGGGCCAAATAAAATGAATTCTGTTTTATCTGAATTTAGGAGGAGAAAATTATGACTCGTCCAGGTTTTTATGTCATTAAGACAAGCTTCTAGTTTGACAAGTTGATCGGTGTCATGTGGTTTCAGGGATAGGTAGATCTGTGTATCATCTGCATAACAGTGGACATTAATGCAGTGTTTCCTGATGATGTTCCTACAGGAAACATGTATAATGTGAAGAGTATAGGTCCTAAAACAGAGCCCTGTGGGACTCCATATTTAACTTTGATGCGGGCTGAAGAGTCATCATTAACATGAACAAAGTGGAACCTGTCTGTTAAATATGATTGAAACCAGTTTAATGCTGAACCTTTAATCCCAGTAGTATGTTCTAGTCTCTGTAGTAGAATATCATGATCAACAGTGTGGAATGCAGCACTGAGCTCTAACAGGACCAGAACAGAGACCAGAACCGAGACCAGTCCTCTATCTGAGGCTGTGAGAAGATCATTAGTGACTTTTACCAGAGCTGTCTCTGTACTGTGATGAGCTCTGAAACCTGACTGAAAAGACTCAAATAGGTCATTGTTATATAAATGGTCACAGAGCTGACTCCAACAGCTTTCTCTAGGATTTTAGAAATAAAGGGAAGGTTGGATATTGGTCTGTAACTTGTTAGAACGCCTGGATCAAGGGTGGCTTTGGAGGAGAGGTTTAATAACAGAACCTTAAAGGCCTGTGGAACATAGCCTGTTACTAAAGATAAGCTGATCTGATCTAATATTGATGTACTGATCAGGGGGAAAATGTCTTTAAACAGTCTTGTTGGGATTGGATCTAATGTACAAGTTGTAGGTTTAGATGAGGAACTCAGAGAGTTCAATAGGATGGAAGCTCAGTAGCTGTGAGTCAGGTTCTACTGGCAGGTCTGAGGATGTGGTTGGTTGGTCTGGGACCACTTTGGGGAGAGTGCTTTCAATTTTATCTCTAATAGTTATGATTTTGTCATTAAAGAAGTTTACAAAATCATTGCTGCTTCAGGCTGAGGGGATCTGAGGCTCAACAGACCTGTGACTTCCTGTCAGCCTGGCTCTGGTATTAAAGAGGAACCTGGGGCTGTTCTGGTTTTCTTCTATTCAGGATGAATAGTAGGCAGGTCCAGTTTTACGTAAAATTTTTTTTTATAAGTTAACAGACTATCTTGCCAGGCAGTACGAAATACTTCTAGTTGGGTTCGATGCCATTTCCTCTCTAGTTTTCCAGCTGATCTTTTTAATGTTTGCAGTTGTTTGTTGTACCATGGAGCTCGTCTCCTGAGGGTTCATGTTATTAACTTCAGGGGAGCAGCTGAGTCCAGTGTGGAGCAGAGTGAAGCTGCCATGTCATCTACAACTAAATCAACCTGAGTGGGGCTGATACTGCTGCTAATGCTAATGCTAATGCTAATGCTAGTGCTAATGCTAATACTGCTGTCCACTGGGCCAACAGATGGGAGTGAAGTTAATATTGATGGGGTAATTTCCTTGAATTTGGTCACATTATCCTCTGACAGACATCTTCTAAGTTTAAGTTTTTTTCCAGGTACTTTAAAACCAGCTAATGTAAACTCAAATGATAACAGGAAGTGATCAGACAGTACAGAGTTGTGGGGAAAAACTGTTAATTGGTCCATGTCAATACCGTCGGTGAGAACAAGGTGGAGGGTGTGATTAAAGTGATGAGTAGGTTTATTCACCTTCTGAGGAAAATCAACTGTATCAAGTAGTGAACTGAAAGCAGTGTTCAGGCTGTCAGTGTCGACATCTACATGAATGTTAAAGTCTAAACTACAATGATTTGATCTGAGCTTAAGACTAAATTGGAGAGAAAGTCTGAACATTCAGAGTGTGGAGCAGGGGGGGGATACACTCCAGCCAGCAGGACTGGCTTCTGTGTTTTCCAGCTGGAGTTCATGAGATTCAGAGTGAGACTCGAGAAGGTTTTATGCTTAATTTTAGTTACAGGACTGATTAGAAGTTTTAGAGTTACAGATGGACACTGCTCCACCGCCTCAGCCAGATTCTCGAGGAATATGATAGTTGACATGTTGCTTCATTTAAACTGAGATATTCATCCTTCCTTATGTTTCAGTGAGGTTTAATAAATCTAAATTATGATCAGTTATTAGGACACCAATAAGCAGGATTTGGAGGAGAGGGATCAGATATTTAACAGTCCACATTTGACTCTTGTGGGTTTTTGTTCTACTGCAGGTTTAGTTTTAATTTTGATGAGGTTTTTAAGATGAACTCCTCTCCTCTGGTGAAGGTGCTGTCTGCTGGAGATAACAGAGAGAGGGGTGTGTGAAGAGTGGGCGGGGCTTACCGTTAATCAGTCAGCTGGACTGACAGCTGGAGACGTCTGAACTGCTGGATGTTACCTGACAGGACGGAGTTCCCAGCCTGCTGGGATGTAATCCATCGTGACGGTAGAGAGCAGGGCGGTTCCAGCAGAGGTTGAAGTTGTCGATGAAGTGAAGGTTGTGAGCTGAGCAGGATTGTTGAAGCCCGGTGTTCAAGCTGAGGAGCCTGGAGAAGCGCCCAGCACCCCGGAAGAGCGTTGGCAGGGGGCCGCTGAGGGAGATCATTTTTCCGGAGCTTTGCAGGAGACTGAAAAGCTCCTTAAAATGCTTTTTGTTGAGCTCGGAGTGTCGCCGCGTCGTGTCGCTGGACCCGATGTGAACAATCACCCGGCGAACGGAGGAGGGGGCGGACCGGAGGAGCTCTGGAAGTTTATCCAGGATGGTGGGGACGGTGGCGCCGGGAAAACACCGTGTGGTGGCGTTGAAGAAGCGAATATTCCTCACGATGCTGGTGCAGATGATGAGTGAAGATGGGGGGGAAGAGAGGCCGAGGCGGGGGCGGGGCGGCGACGTGGGTGTCCTGGGCTAGGGAGCGCTCTGCCGGCGCAGCGGGCCGCTGGCAGCAGCCTCGTCGCTGGGGCGGCGTTCCCGGGTCTCCCTGTGGCGGCGTTCCCAGGTCTCCCTGGGGCGGCAGTGGCTCCCGGAATGCCTCCGCACTGCCTCCATAATCAGCGCTGCGGAGGTCGAAGCCCAGGAAGGTTGCTGCTTCTCCGGGATCAGCGGGACACGCTCCAGCTCCAGGGCCCCGGCGGAGCGGCGAGGCTGGGGCCCAGCAGGATGGAGGACCGTAGCGGCGTCGGGTGGCGTGGTTCCAGGTTGTTAAGATCCTGGCGGCGGGCCGTGGGCCCACCGGAGGGTGCGGTTGCAGCCGCAGCAGACCGCGGGCCTTCATCATCCACCATGTCGTCGCCATCGTGCTGCGTCAGGGCGAGGAAGCAGTTGGAGAGGGGTAGTGGAGGTGAAGCCACGGTGGGTCGAGGCTCGTGGCCTTGTACTACCACCTCAGCCCAGGAACGGTGCTCCGGTGTAGAGCAGGAAGGAGCACAGGGTGCCGAGGCGGCGGCGGCCATTAATGACGATATCACAATAGATTGGTCGATCGTCAGCGTCCGAGCCTTCTCCAGCAGGTCGTCCTTCTCCCTGAGCTCATTCGACAGCCAGCGGATGTGTTCCCTCAGGCGATGATCCTCTCCGCCTTAGCGGCCGGGTGGTATGGGCGAGGTTCGTCGAGCAGCGGCGCGGCCATTGCTGACACACACACACACACACACACACACACACACACACACACACACACACACACACACAGGTTCGTATTTCTATCCTTCTGGTTACCTTCCATTAGACTCCCATTCATGTCTAACTCCTAACCCTGACCCTAACCCTGACCCTAACCCTGACCCTGACCCAGACCACAACACCACCTAACCCCAAAGAAATGTTTTTGACGTTTGACTTTTTTCAGTAACAACAACATGGTCAAGAAAACACTGTTTCTCCTCATTTGGACCGGAAGAAGGTCCCACAAGGCACATCGTTCCAGGTTTTCCTATCCCCACAAGGATAGAAAAACGAGTATACACACACACACACACACACACACACACACACACACACACACACACACGATAGAGGTGCTTACATTTAAAAGGCACAGCACAGTAGTGATCTAATAAAAATCTCTGATCCAGTTTTTCAGTTTCTGCAAATATATTTTTGATTGATATTTATGAGGCTGAAATGTGGGTTTCTTGTTTTCTGCTCATTCAGATTTTATGAGTGATTTGAATGTAGGAAATGATCAGACAGCCTTGAGAGGGGGTTGCTTGTCAGCCTGTTACAGATGTGATGGGCCTGGCCTGGCCTGGTTCCTGTTACTGCGGTCTGATCAGCTCCATGTGCCGCACGCTGCCTGACACTTCAACCCGGCTGGAAATACACACTTATAATAAAAACAGCTCTCTGTGATGACAAATGAATTGAAAACTATTTTGAAAATAGTCAGTGGAGCCAACCTATGAAGAGCAAGAGTGAAAGAGTGAGGCTGCACATGACTCAAATTCTTCAGTGACATGTCCACAAAACATTCAGTGGAATGTGGTCTTTGGGTTTCTGCAGTGGTTGTTTTCTATCAGAGGCAAAACAACCAAGTTCAGAAAGGAAAGTTGGCCGCTGTCGTCCAATCCAACTGCCCGACTGCACTTAAACTACGTGTCAAGCTGGTTCATGGTCTGTTCTGATAGGTCGGGAAAAACATTACTATCTTTTTAGCTTACTCACTTTTACATTTTTCTCCAAGAAGATACAAAGAGTAAACCACAGTGTTAAAAACAGATATAGCCTTTTGCTGTTTTCACAAAGAATGTGAGCAGAGATGAAGAGGAGGAATGTGTTTGGAATCATGTGGGAGAGCTGCCATGGTTTGATTAGTCTCAGATTTCCTTTTTGCCCCACTCTCTCTCTCTTTCTCTCTCTCTCTCTCTGCCTCTCTCTCTCTCTCTCTCTGCCTCTCTCTGTCTCTCTCCTTGTCTCTCTCTCTCCCCCTCTTTGCCTCTCTCTCTCTGTCTCATTCCCACTCTCTCTTTGTCTCTGTCTCTCCCCCTCTTTGCCTCTCTCTCTCTTTGTCTCATTCGCACTCTCTCTTTGTCTCTCTCTCTTTGTCTCTGTCTTACTGTCTGGTTTTGTCTTTCTCTGACTGTCTCTCTCTCTCTCTCTCCTTTGTCTCATTCCCTCTCTCTGTCTCGCTCTCTCTCTTTATATTTCTGTCTGATCACTCATCTCCCTTCCACCTCTCCCATCCACTCATCCTAATGTTTTCTTTTTAATTCTGGACAATGAATCCAGATTCAGACCTCACACTGAACAGAGAAAGAGGACTGGGTGTGTGTGTGTGTGTATGTGTGTGTTATAAAGTTCATGTTATTTTATTCCACACTCAGCATAACACCACAGGAAGCCCAGGGGATCCCCACACATGCCACACATGAACAGTTTGCTCAAAAATAGGAGAAGGAGCCATACGGAGAGGAAGGCGGGAGGACTGCAGAGGGAAAAGCTGTGGCTCGCCTCAAATTACAGCCTCCCTCTGTTAAAAAAAAAAAAAAAAAAAAACATCAGAGCGCCACGGAGTTTGGGGACAGCAGCTTGTCAAATATTGGTTTTAAATGATATAAAGAACATGGCGTTCTGCAGAGCTGCAGCCAGCGCTCAGCTCAGGAAACTCTGAGACAGTCTGGCACAGAAACATGGCACTGTCTCCCTCTGGCATTAGTGGAAACACAGAGCTGGGGAAAGAAAATCCTGCATGCGTTTGACTGTTGATCCCTAAAGACGACTCTTTTCAGCCCTCTCTTTCTGCCACTGAGGGGAAAATGTGGTTTTTAACAGGGAAATCAGTAATATTTAGACTCAATACATCGGCTGGGGGTTGATTTGGTTCTCCAGGATGACTCCACCAGCTGCTGAGATTCCAACACTGAGAACTGACTTTCCAGTGTTCAAGATGCTGCTTCAGCAACACGCTTCTCCCACAGCGTTTGTGATTACAGTTTTTCACAATTGCTAAAACACTAAACCCCATTCTCTGAACCAAACAGGGCCTAAACCCATTTTTCCAATCAGACACTCTTTAGGCAAAAACTTAAACACGGGTCAGGTCCTATGCTCGATTTACAAAACCCATCTGCTCTTTTTTGCAAAACCTCAGACACATTCTCAGTCACTAAACACATTCCACAACATTTTTGCAAAATTGTACTCACTGGCAGCAAAATGTGAACACAACTCCAACACAACTGTCATCTTTTACACACAACAACTCAAAATTGAACACACATATTTCTAATGATGTGATCAGGCCAAGTGCTTTTTTTATGACAGTGAATTTAGATATTACTTTGACTTCGATGCTTTTTTTTTTTTTTCAAGTAAACTACACACTCTTAAAACTGCTGGGTGACTGTAAAAATAACCCAAATTAGGTGAAAATGCTAACCCAGCGCTGGGTCCAAAAGGGACCGGGCCAATGCTGGGTTATTTCTATCCATCCCTTTGGGTTGAAGATTTGACCCTAATGCTGGTTCAAGATTTGTCAGCAGGTCTGGAAAAGTTACTTTAAAAATGTAATCCCTTGTGGAGGTTGCAGAAACAGAGCAGTCGGGTATGTGCAGACGGCCTTCATTTGACACACTCCAGTGACAGCTGTCAAACAATCAACCACAAAGACAGGTTACTTCTGCCTTTACATTTTTTTTTAAATCAAAAATATTTTATTGTTTTCAAATAAAGATAGATGTACATTTATACAAAAAAAGGATGATTGGTTCACAAAGTTGTCTCATATATATATATATATATATATATATATATATATATGTGTGTGTGTGTGTGTGTGTGTGTGTGTGTAAAATAATAAAAAAATAAATAAATAAAGTAAATAAAAAAAAGAAATAACTAAATAGGCCAGGTACAAATTTAAAGTATGAGTCAAAACAAAAGGCAGTTATGCATGTACATTAATTTCTAGAAGTGACAGAGTTGAAAAGTAGTAATAAGATTAATAAAGAAAAGAAAACAACCTTCCACCCATCCCACCACTGCTCAACTATACAGGACTGTCTCAGAAAATTAGAATATTGTGATAAAGTTCTTTATTTTCTGAAATGCAATTAAAAAAACAAAAATGTCATACATTCTGGATTCATTACAAATCAACTGAGATATTTCAGGCCTTTTATTATTTTAATATTGCTGATTATGGCTTACAGCTTAAAGGGGCACAGCGCAGTTTTAAATATTAAATTATCAATTATTCACACCCACACACATTTGTACCTTTGCCTGATGGGCAGCAAGAGCTATTTTTGCAAGATCGCAGTCACTCCTACTTTCCTGTGCAGGGCACTGAAGGCACAGCAATATGAGTGATTCGGGTTCAAATCGCTCTGAGCTTGACATAATGCGCGCTCCCGCTGGCCTGGTAATCCTTAAGTTTCGATTTGTCCGCCATTACTCCGCCAGACGCTTAGCAGCAACAACTGAGCAGTACTGAGGATGGAGCCTCCAGAAAGTAAGAAAAGACCAGCTTCTAGCACTGCCACAGCCCCAGCACAGACCCACCAGGCAATTCAATTCAATTTTATTTATATAGCACATTTAAAAAACAACTTCCGTTGACCAAAGTGCTGCACAGCAATACAGAAGTAAAAGAAAAGGATAAAATAATGAAATAAAGTAAGCTAAACATAATGAAAAAAAAAACACACAGATAAGACAAATAAGACGCCAAGAATATACTCCGGTTTTGCTAGTGTTTAAAGGCCTTCGAGAAGAGGTGTGTTTTTAGTCTGGATTTAAACTGTCCCACAGACTCGGATGACCTGACATCTCGGGGGAGGCTGTTCCAGAGGGTGGGCGCAGCTACAGAGAAGGCTCTGTCACCTCTGGTTTTGAGCCTGGCTTTCGGGACAACCAACCGGAGCTGGTCAGCTGACCTCAAGTCTCTGGTCGGCATGTAGGGCTGCAACATATCAGTCAGGTATGGGGGGCCCAAGGAGTGAAAACACTTAAAAGTGATTAATAAAACTTTAAATTCCACTCGGAAGTGGACAGGCAGCCAGTGTAAAGTGCACAGCACAGGGGTGATGTGCTCCCGCTTCTTTGTTTTAGTCAGGAGCCGGGCTGCAGCATTCTGAACACTCTGCAGGCGCTGCAGGGCGCCCTGGTCCAGCCCAACATACAACGCATTACAATAATCCAAACGAGAAGTTATAAAAGCATGGATCACTCTTTCAAAATCAGCCAGGGGAAGATAAGATCTGATTTTGGCCAGAGTCCTCAAATGGAAAAAGCTGGTCTTGATGACAGAACTGATGTGTTTGTCAAACTTAAACAACGGGTCGACCATCACCCCCAAGTTTCTCACAAAAGGACGGTAGAAGGAGGTCAGAGGACCAATAACACTGTCTTGTCCTTGCAGGGGATTATTGGGACCAAACACCAAAATCTCAGTTTTGTCCTTATTTAGGTTCAGGAAGTTAGCACTCATCCATGTCTGGACATCGCTGAGACAGTCCTGCAGTGTTTTTACTGCAGACTGACAGTTACTGGCCGTAACAGGTAAATAAACCTGGATGTTGTCTGCAAAGCAATGAAAGCAGACTTTATGTTTTTTGAAGATAAAACCCAAAGGGAGCATGTATAGAGCAAACAGGACAGGTGCTAGTATTGAACCCTGGGGAACGCCATAATTCAGGGAAGACACAGAGGATGAGTATTGGCCCAGATTTACAGAGAAGCTTCGATCAGAGAGATAGGATCGAAACCAGTTTAGTGCTGAACCCTTGATGCCTACATGTGTCTTCAGGCGGGACAGGAGGATGCTGTGATCCACAGTATCAAAAGGCAGAAGAAACTTACATTTTACTCGAGCGCTGCTAAAAGAGAGAGGAAGGAGTTCCCCTCTTCTGTGCACGTACATGGGCGCATGCCACAGACACGAGCTTTTCACTAAGCTACAGTTACGCCTAAGGCCTGCAGGGGTCGGTGTTTCACATAAAACGAGCAAACTGCGCTGTGCTCATTTAAGAAAACTCAAAAATCCTATCTCAAAATATTAGAATATCATGAAAAAGTATACTAGTAGGCTATTCAACTAATCACTTGAATCGTCTAAATAACTCGAAACACCTGCAAGTGTTTCCTGAGCCTTGAAAAACACTCAGCTTGGTTCAGTAAACTAAATCACAAGTATGGGGAAAACTGCTGCTCTGACTGCTGTCCAGAGGACCATCATTGACCCCCTCCATCAGGAGGGTAAGACACAAAAAGACATTTCTCAAAGAGCAGGCTGTTCACAGAGTGCAGTTTCAAAGCACATTCACAAAAAGTCTGTTGGAAGGGAGAAATGTGGCAGGAAACGCTGCACAGCCAAGAGAGATGACCGCAGGCTGAACAGCACTGTGAAGAAGAGCTGCTTCCAGAATTTGGGGGAGCTTCAGAGACAGTGGACTGAAGCTGGAGTCCAGGTATCAAAAGCCACTGTTCACAGACGTATCCGGGAAATGGGCTACAATAGCCGTATTCCCATGGTCAAGCCACTTCTGAACTCCAGACAACGGAAAAAGCGTCTGGCTTGGGCTGTGGAAAAGAAGCACTGGACAGTTGAAGAGTGGTCCAAAGTCCTCTTTTCAGACCAAAGCAAGTCTTGTATTTCATTTGGAAGTCAAGGCACCAGAGTCTGGAGAAAGGCTGGAGAGGAGCAAAATCCAAGTTGCTTGAACTCCCGTGTGAAGTTCCCACAGTCAGCGATGGTTTGGAGCCATGTCAGCTGCTGGTGTTGGTCCACTGTGTCTCATCAAGTCCAGAGGAAATGCAGCTGTGTACCAAGAGATTTTAGAGCACTTCATGCTTCCTTCTGCTGAAAAGCTCTATGGAGATGATGATTTCATTTTCCAGCATGATCTGGCACCTGCCCACAGTGCCAAAACCACCAGTAACTGGTGTACTGACCATGGCATTACTGTCCTCCATTGGCCTGCCAATTCCCCTGACCTGAACCCCATTGAGAATTTGTGGGGTATTGTCAAGAAGAAGCTGAAAGACACCAGACCCAACAATGCAAATGAGCTAAAGGCCGCTATTGAAGCATCCTGGGCATCCATAACACCTCAGCAATGCCACAGGCTGGTTGCCTCCATGCCACGCCGCATTGATGCAGGAATTCGTGCAAAAGGATTCCCAACCAAGTACTGAGTGCATTAATGGACATTTTCAAATGTTTGATTTTGTTTTGCTGTTATAATTTTGTTTTTTTACTTGGTCTGAGGAAATATTCTAATATTTTGAGATAGGATTTTTGAGTTTTCTTAAGCTGTAAGCCATAATCGGCAATATTAAAATAATAAAAGGCTTGAAATATCTCAGTTGATTTGTAATGAAACCAGAATGTATGACATTTTTGTTTTTTTAACTGTATTTCAGAAAATACAGAACTTTATCACAATATTCTAATTTTCTGAGACAGTCCTGTATGCTAACTCCAGTAGGGAAATCACTCTATATAGTACCAAGTGAATCACAGAGCTGGAAACGCCAGCATGAATGTACTCCAAGTATCATCAAAAGCACTCGAAGTTTGTTTTAGTGAGTATCTTATTTTTTCTAGCTTTAAACAGGACATAACATCTTGTAGGCACTGTGCGTGAGGAGGGGAGGCATCTTTCCACTTCAGTAAAATTATTCGACATGCCAGTAACAGAGCAAAGGCAAGGGAGTTTTTTTTGGAGGTATGGAGATGTGGTGGATTTTCAATCACCCCAAAGAGGGCAGCTATAGGATTTGGTTCCAATCTGATATTGAATATCTGGGAAATAGTGTTAAAGATGGCTCCCCAGTAGTTATTTAGGTATGAACAGGACCAGAACATGTGGCTCAAGGAAGCTTCAGTTATGTTACACCTGGTACATAAAGGGCTGACCTCAGGGTACACAGAAGACAGGTTAGTCTTAGAAATATGTGCCCGGTGTATTATTTTAAACTGAATTAATTGATGGCAAGCACAGAAGGAGGATGAGTGAACCAATCTAAGCGCACTAGTCCAAGTATCTTCTGTTATGGTGACACCCAGATCCTCCTCCCAAGCTTTTTGGGATTTGTTTGTGTTTAGATTTTTAAGTTCTGAAATACTGTTATACAGTTTAGAAATTAGGCCTTTGGATGGTTTAAGTGACAGAATATTATCAAATGCTGTTGCATGTAAAGAAGCAAGGGGTGTAGGTAATTGTGACATAAGAAAATGTCGGATCTGAAGAAAACGAAAAAAATCGGATTTTAGAAGATTAAATTTCTGCTTCAGTTCTGAGAAGGACAATATGGAGCCTTCTTCGTAAAGGTGTCTAAAACGTGTGATACCTTCTCGATGCCATCTCTGAAAACCTGCATCCATGATGGAAGGCTTAAAAAGATGATTTAAGATAGGACTCCAGGTAGAATAACTGGTCAGGCCAAACTGTTTTCTAAACTGTCTGAAGATTTTCAGGGAATGTTTAACCCCTTAAGCTCAGACCGGTCAACTTCTCCCAATGCATTTATCAAATATCCAGACGCATTTTGCAAATTCCACAGACGCACTATGTACCGTTAGAAAGCTGATATTCTCATGAATCTGTTGGTATAAACCACTTTCAGATGTGATTACCACAGCGGGTAATATAAACACATTTGTCCAACATACAGCAAATTAACCACAGGGTTATCGAACAGACTTACAGAAGGTAGAGGTAGGGCAGAGCCAATGTGAGCCAGAGGGAAAAGATTATTTGAGGAAAGCTCCAACATAACCCGTTCAGGCTGTTCATAGTAAAAGGACCAGTGAACTAAACATCTAAAATGAGCAGCCCAATAGTAAAAACAAAAATTTGGTAAAGCAAGACCCCCAGCAGATTTCGGCTTTTGGAGATGTGTTTTGTTTAAACGTGGACGCCTGCCTCTCCATAGAAAGGAAGTTATGATTGAATCCAGTCCTTGGAAAAAATGATATGGAATAAAGACTGGCAATGTTTGAAAAAGATACAAGAATTTCAGGAGAATGGCCATTTTAACAGAATTCAAACGACCTACTAAAGACATCGATAAGGGCGACCATTTAGATGTCAGTTGTTTGGTCTGGTATAAAAGAACAGCAACGTTTTCTTTAAACAAGTCCTCATACCTCTTTGTAACTGTGACTTCAAGATATGTCAGCCTACACTGTTCAGCCTTAAGGTGTAAGTGAGAAAAATCCAAAGCCTTCGCTTTTTCGTTTATTGGAAAGAGCTCGCTCTTGCTGACATTAAGTTTATAACCTGAGAGGGTACCAAATTGATTCAAAATTGTTAAAGCCACAGGGAGGGATTTAGAGGAGTCGGAAACGTAAAGCAAAAGGTCATCCGCATAAAGAGAGACCCTGTGTTCCACGCCTCCTCTCCAAATACCAGACAAATCACGTGAGGTGCGAAGAGCAATAGAAAGAGGTTCTATAGCTAAATTAAAAAGCATAGGACTAAGGGGACACCCTTTACGGGTCCACGGTGTAAGCTAAAGGGGATTGACCATTGAGAGTTGGTGCGAATCGTAGCAGTGGGATGAGAAGAGAAATTTGATCCATAAGCAAAAGGAGGGCCCAAAACCAAATTTGTTCAGCACAGCAAACAGGTATGGCCATTCAACACGGTCAAATGCATCAATAGACACAGCACATTCTGGCCTGTCCTCCTGAGAAGTATAGATGATGTTGAAGAGTCACCTAATGTATGGTTGTCTATTTTTAATGAAATCTGTTTGATCCTTTGATATTATGGAAGGAAGAAGATTTTCCAGTCTACAAGCCAGCACTTTCGCCAAGATCTTTGCATCCGTGTTTAGTAGGGATACAGGCCTGTATGAAGCACAATTGGTTGGGTCTTTATCTTTCTTTGCAATAAGAGCAATGCATGCCTCAGTAAAGGACTGGTAATTTGCTCAATTTACAGGATTCTGAGAAAACAGAGCAAAGCAACGGTGAAAGACTCTGAGAAAATTTCTTAAAGAATTCTGATGGAAAGCTGTGAGGGCCAGGACACTTATTTGATTGCATTGACATTATGGTTTTAGCAATTTCATTAAGAGAAATTGGCTCTTCCAGTCTTTTGGCGGAATCGGTGGAGAGCTTGGGAATATTAAGGTTATCAAGGAAGCCATCAATCATCATTGATGTTGTACTGGACTCTGAGGTATAAAGTTGTGTATAAAATTCTTTAAAGGCCAAGTTAATTTTTGGGGGGTCAGTTGTAGTCTCTCCATTACTCAGTTTTATCCTCAAAATAGCCTGTTAAGACCTAGAACCTTTAAGCTGATTGGCTAATAATTTGTCCGACTTATCTCCACAGAAATAGAATGTAGTTTTTTTTCGTAAAAGCAGCTGTTCAACATGATAATTAGTGAGCTAGTCAAATCTAGACTTTAACTCGACTCTCTTTTTATACAGATCAGGAGATTTATTTTGAGCATATTGTTTGTCTAGTTGTCCTATTTTCTGGATTAGGTTGTTTTGTTCTTGAACTGATTTGCGTTTCATTCGGACAGAATAAGCAACGATCTGTCCATGAAGGTAAGCTTTGAGTGTGTCCCATAAGGTAAAGTAAGAGATATCTGGATCCGCGTAAGTATCAAAAAAGAAAGCTATCTCCTTCTCAACAAATTTAAAAAACTCTACATCCGATAGCAATGTTGAATTGAAACGCCATTGCCTACACTCAGGAGAAAGTCCAGGAAGTGAAAGGGAAAGTAATAAAGGCGCATGATTAGATATGACAATTGACTGGTATTTTCAAGTAGTAACAAAAGGTAGAAGTTGATTATTAAGGAAGAAATAGTCAATCCTGGAATATGTGTGGTGCACTGGTGAAAAAAAAGGAGAACTCTTTGACATCAATCAATCAATCAATTTATTTTTGTATAGCCCAGTATCACAACAACAGTTGCCTCAGAGGGCTTCAAGATGTTATATTGGTTGGTAAAAATAACAACAGTGAATAAGCATAATGTTAATATGTCAAATTCACAGTAACAAGACAAAACGAAGCAACCACCGCCTTAGACCCTCACATCCGGCAAGAAAAAACTCCAAAAACCCAGTGGGAAAAGAAGAAATCTTGGGGAGAACCACAGTATGGAGGGATCCCTCTCCCAAGGACAGACAGCTTTGGCAACAGCGAGCATGAGACAATAAGAAGTAAAGCCTAGGACTATGTTGAGTACAGTCCGTTGGACGGTCCAGCACAGGAACTACGGATCCCAGAAGTAGAACCGAAGCCAGTCCGCGGGCAGCACCGACAGGAGTGTCCTCCCGGTCCGGACGGAGCTTGTTCGTAGGCCCTCGTGATAGTGGAGTCAGCAACTGAAACTGGAGAAGACTCCCCCTCGAAGGGGGGGACAGCAGGTGAAAAGCAATGAACGGACTAAAGGGAATAACATTCAGACATTAGAGGACAGGGCTCAGTGCACCGTACTTCCCACAGCATTCTAGCTCCTGGGGCAGCTTTGTGAATAGTTTAGTATTTAAACTAGTATATAGTTAGTATAGTTTAGATAGTTTAGTTTAGTTTAATTTAGTTTGGTTTAGTTTAGTTTAGTTTAGTTTAATTTAGGTTGGTTTAGTTTAGTTTAGTTTAGTTTAGTTTAGTTTAGTTTAGTTTAGTTAAGTTTAGTTAAGTTGAGTTTAGTTAAGTTTAGAATCCCTAGCTGACCTGATCATAGGCTGCATCGAACAGAAACGTCTTGAGCCTAACCTTAAATGTGGAGACTGTGTCTGCCACTTTGACACCACTTGGAAGCTGGTTCCATAAAAACGGTGCCTGATAGCTAAAGGCTCTTCCACCTAGTGTCCATTTAGAGACTCTAGGAGTCACCAGTAACCCTGCATTTTGAGAGCGAAGTGCTCTGATTGGTTGATAAGGCGTTAAAGCATCTTGGAGATAGGTTGGAGCCATCCCATTTAGGATTTTGTAAGTGAGGAGAAGGATTTTAAATCTAACTCTAAACTCGACAGGAAGCCAGTGAAGAGATTTTAGAATGGGAGTAATGTGTTCACGTCTTCTAGTTCCAGTTAATAATCTGGCGGCCGCATTTTGAACCAACTGAAAGTTTTTTAACGCACTTTTTGGGCAGGCTGCAAGAAGGGAGTTGCAGTAGTCCAGTCGAGTAGAAACAAATGCATGGATGAGTTTTTCTGCATCGCTTCTAGGTAGAATGTTTCTTATTTTAGCTATGTTGCGCAAGTGGAAATATGCTGTTTTACAAGCCAGGTTGATGTGTGCTTTAAAGGAGATATCCTGATCAAATAAGACTCCGAGGTTCCTGACAGTAGAGGAGGAGGATACACTGACGTTATCTAAGGCGATAATCTCTTCAGATAGACACTCTCTGTTTATGGGGGCCTAGTATAATGACCTCTGTTTTGCCAGGATTCAGACGGAGATAGTTCGTAGTCATCCAGGATTTAATTTCTCTGATACAGTCACTGAGTCTGTCTATTTGATTAGTTTGATCAGGTTTCATAGATAAATACAATTGTGTGTCATCTGCATAGCAATGAAAATTGATATTGTGACTTCTTATTATGTTCCCTAAAGGAAGCATATACAACAGAAATAAAATTGGCCCGAGCACGGACCCTTGAGGAACCCCATAACTGACCTGGGAGCACGGTGAGGACTGTTGGTTAGCGTGAACAAATTGGTACCTATTAGATAAATAGGATTTGAACCAGCAGAGGGCTTTTCCTCTGATGCCAACCTCACAGTAGTTGGCTAGAATATCAGGAACAAGATTAGGTTATTTCAGCAGTGGTTTGATTACTGATTTAAATGACTGTGGCACATAGCCAATTTGTAGAGACATATTTATTACAGTTATGATCGTATTTAAAATAACTGGAAGAATATCTTTGAAAAGCTTAGTTGGAATTGGATCTAGGAGACAGGTCGAAGTTTTAGAAGACATTACAATCGAAGTAATCTCAGCCCCATTTACTGGTGAGAAACTATCTAGTATTTCAGGTATTTCAGGTGGAGGCAGTGGCTGGATTCCCTGAGCTTGATCTGAAGAAAGCGCTTCACTGATTTTACCTCTAATGGTTATGATTTTATCATTAAAGAATTTAAGAAAGTCATGGCAGTTTAAAGATTCTGGGATTACTGGTTCCACTACAGTATGACTGTTTGTCAGTCTGGCTACAGTGTTGAACCGAAACTGAGGGTTATTTTTGTTTATTTCTAATAAACAAGAGTAATATAATGTCTTGGCTTTAAAAAGAGTTTGTTTATAGCTTAGCAAGCTACATTTCCAAGCCTTCAGAGATTGTTCTGATTTAGATTTACGCCACAGTCTTTCTAATTGCCGAGTTTTTTGTTTGAGAACACGGGTTTCAGAATTAAACCATGGAGCAACGCGCCTGGGTCGATTGGTTTTCAGCTGCAACGGAGCCACTACGTCAAGGGCAGATTTTAGTGAGTGCATAGCACTGTCAACAAACTGATCACTATTATCACCACTGGTCAATAAGCTCATTTCTGTGAGTTCACAAGATAATGCAGCAAATGCAGGCTGGATCAATTCTTTGTACCGAGCCACAGATTTTTCAGATCATGTCCGTATCAGCTGAATTTTATCTTTTTGAGCAATCAAAACCTGAAAAGTAATTTAAAAATGGTCTGAGAGTATAGGGTTCTGAGGGAGAACATTTAGGTCACTGACCTCTATCCCATATGTTAAGACCAGATCCAGGGTGTGCTTGTGACTATGAGTGGATTCATCAACATTTTGAGTGAAACCGATACTATCTAATACTGCAATAAACACATTACTCAAACTGTCACCAGAGTCATCCACATGGATGTTAAAGTCACCTATTATAAGGATCGTGTTATGAGCCAATACTATATTGCTTAAAAACTCTGAGAACTCAGTTAAAAAGTCAGAGTAAGGACCAGGAGGTCGATACACAATAATTAATAGCACAGCTTTTTGATTCTTCCAAGTTGGACAAGCAAGCGTTAGTATTAAGCTTTCAAAAGAGTTGAATTTAACATTAGTTTTGGGTTTAAGAAGAAGACTGGAGTGCGATATCACTGCCACACCTCCACCTCGACCTGTTGATCTAGCTGTTTGGAAATTAACATAGGTTGGAGGGGTACATTCATTGAGCCTCACATAGTCATCTTGCTGAAGCCAAGTTTCTGTTAGAGCAAGGAGATCAATGTTATTGTCACCGATAAGGTCATTAACTAACAGAGATTTAGGCTGAATCCCATTTCACCCCTTAGCCCTTCCCCTTGGCCCTACCCCTCGTTTTGCGCGTTCACGTGGAGGGGTAGGAGTGTCCCAATTGTCATTATGACGGAGGGGTAGGGCCAAGAAAGAGGGCCAGTCACCCCTCCAGAAGGAGATTCTCGAGAGGCACACTCCAAACGGAGGGGTATCGGCCGATGGCGAGGGGCGCTTGTTCTTTCAGCCTAGGTCATGCCTGGCGGGCGGGGTGAATTCACTTCCGCATAGACGGGAGTGATCGTTTCCACACCCGCGCATTCCAGGCGCATTCCAAACACAACAGATAGACGATTATTTTCAATAAACTGGTTTCTTCAACACGGCCCGCCTGGAATGCGCGGGTGGGAAACAAGCGCCCCCGCCAATGCGGAAGTGAACTAACCCCACCCGCCACTGACGGTCCAGGCGAACAAAACAAGCGCCCCTCACCACCGGCGCCACTGGATGACAGATTTCTCAGAAAGCCTTCCAAGATCGGCAAGATGGCGGCGTCCGCAACAAAAGACGTTCATAAATGTCAGTATTTTGTCAATTAATAAAGTTTTATAATGTAAGAAAAACATTCTTCTTCGGCAGATAATTGTCGCATCTGCCTACGTCATCGGCAGCGGCGACTACTGATGACGTACGCGATTGTCGGAGGGGTGTCCCAATTCGGAGGGGTTGACTTTCTCCCCTACCCCTTAGCACTCCGTTTCATAGGCGGAGGGCTAAGGGGTAGGGCCAAGGGGAAGGGCTAAGGGGTGAAATGGGATTCAGCCTTAGTGGAGATTGCTCTAATGTTTAGTAGACCACATTTTATGTATTTCCTACTGGAAGAGTTATTCTGTCTCGTACAGGTGTTAAGCTTTTTACCCATTGACTTTTTTCTAATGCTTTGAGCACTATGGACAGACACAGTCTCTGTTTGCCTAGGTAAACCTCCATGCTTGACTTGTAAAAATCCGGGAGAAGGATTAGTGACGGGATCAACAAGATCAACAGAGGAGCGTTCTACACGACTGCTCTGCGCCTGGGCACTTGGATGTAAAAACCGCCAAATGTCACTGTTACGACCCAGGGTCGTTGGGAGGTCACGGGGAGTGGTTTGTTGTGCTCTGTCGCTGCTCCGGCCTCTCCCCTCTGCACAGGTGTTCCAGGTTACGCTGATTGCTCTGCGGAGCAGCATAAAAGCCAGAGCATGCACGCGCTCAGGGTGGTCGTTGTCTGCGTGGGTCGTCGTCGCTGCCTCGCTCCTCCACCGGACCTCCTGATGACATCCTCCCGCGGGGTCCAGCACCCATACGTCAGCTGCGGGCACCGGACCTCCTGATGACCGCCTTCTGCGGCGTCCCATTCCCGCTTGTCGGCCGCAGGCTCCTGTCGGCCTGATGGCGTCCACCGTTCACCTTTTGGTTATGTTGGCGGATCTTTTGTTTGCTTTACTTTATTAAACTTTCCTTTTACACACATTTCCCAGTCTCTGTCTCCCTCGCTTTGTTGCGGTTTTGAGCAGGCCGTAACAGTCACAAACACCAAAATCATTAAGGAAGCCATTAATAATACCAGCAGACCTACTTGCTGTGCTGGGGTTATTTGAGGATCTGTCCATTGATGTCCAACCAACAGTTAAGGTCCCCCCCTAATATGAGATGATAATTATTCAAGTCAGGTAGTAATGAAAACAGCCGATTGAAAAAAACTGGCATCATCCGCATTTGGAGCATACACATTAACTAGCATCACAAGCATATTGTATAATTGTCCTGAGACAATGACATATCGAACATAATTTTCTGATATTATGTCCTGTGGTTCAAACTGAATCGACTGGTCAATAAGAATCGAAACCCCTCTAGATTTGGCTTGAAATGAAGAATTGAAACACTGCCCAGACCACTTCAGCAGTCGATCTGAATCAGAGTTATGGATGTGTGTTTCTTGTAAGAAGGAAAATTTTGCTTTAAGATGTTTAAGATGAGAAAATACTTTTTGGCATTTGACAGGATGGTTTAATTCTTTCACATTCCAGCTCGCAAAATTGAGACTAGTCATTGTTCAGCATCAGTAGAAGGATGTATTTTAAGGTTAAATTGATTAATGTAACGCTGCGTCATTAGCACCCCCCTCGCTGAACTAGGGCCCTGCACTGCAATGTGAGCTTTGCCCCCCCCCCCCCATAAGGCAAAGGCCCAGCCACACCTGGCATCCTAGTAACACCACTGGCTCACATGTACCGTCGGATCAGGGGGATGATTGCGGTGCTCACAAGGAGTGTCGGGGTGGGGGGGTGCACCCACGTGTACAGTGCCCCACCCATACACTGCGCCCAAGGCCCTGCTTTGAGGCCTGTCAGGGCTTCATGCGGCTCTAGCAGTTCTTCCAGCGCTGCTTGGACCTTGAGGACATTGCCTGCCAGTGGTGTTACTAGGATGCCAGGTGTGGGTGGGCATTTTGTCTTACCGGCCCGGTGGGGGGGGCAAAGCTCAAATTCTAGCGTAGGGTCCTCATTCAACGGAGTGCTACTGGCATGGGGCCTTGGAGCGGGGGGTGGGGGTGGGGGTGGGGGTGGGGGGGGGGGGGGGGGGGGGGGGGGGGACTCCTGGCATAGGGAGTCGAACCGTTGCTGGGGGGGCGGGGATTGAGCAGACACTACAAGTACTTCCGCTAATCACGACACATATGCACACTCAACAAAAATATAAACACAGCACTTTTGTTTTTGCTCCCATTTTTCATGAGATGGACTTAAAGATCTAAAACTCATTCCAGATACACAATATTACCATTTCTTTCAAACATTGTTCACAAATCTGTCTAAATGTGTGATAGTGAGCACTTCTGCTCTGCTGAGATAATCCGTCCCACCTCTCAGATATGCCACAGCAGGATGCTCATCAGACACCATGATTAGTGCACAGGTGTGCCTTAGACTGTCCACAATAAAAGGCCGCCCTGAAATGTGCATTTTTTTTTTTTTTGTTTGCTTTATTGGGGGTCTGGGGACTCAGAACCAGTCAGTATCTGGTGTGACCACCATTTGCCTCATGCAGTGCAACACATCTTCTTCGCATAGAGTTTATCAGATTGTCGATTGTGGCTTGTGGAATGCTGGTCCACTCCTCTTCCAAGGCTGTGCGAAGTTGAAGAGAACACCTCTCCAACGTGCCAGACGCCATCGAATGTGAGCATTTGCCCACTCAAGTCTGTTATGGCGACGATCTGGAGTCAGGTTAAGACCCCGATGAGGACGATGAGCATGCAGTTGAGCTTCCCCGAGACAGTTTCTGACAGTTTATGCAGAAATTCTTTGGTTATGCAAACGAATTGTTTCAGCAGCTGTCTGAGTGGCTGGTCTCAGATGATCTTGGAGGTGAACCTGCTGGATGTGGAGGTCCTGGGCTGGTGTGGTTACACGTGGTCTGCAGTTGTGACAGTGGCGGTTGGTGACAACTTTTTTTTTTGGGGGGGGGGGGCGCAAATTACCTTGGAGGCAAGTTGGTGCTGCAAACCTATCCACTTTAATGTCCATGCAGTTACAGAGTTAGGAGGAAAGAAAAACTGAGTATATGTATATAATCAAACATTGTCATCTGTTTTATTTTGAAGAAATGGTGTGTCTGCTACATCCACAGGTCCATTGTTCACTGTATTGGTCTTTGCAACAATTACACATTGATTATAGAACCAGATAAACAGAAAAAAATAACTTTGTCCCCTTGGGGAAATCCAGTTGCCTGATAATCAGCTTATTTACACATACAGTAATATCAATATTTTCTGTGCAGTTAATTGTCTCAGAAATTATTGCAATAAGTGATAATATTGCACTAAACAACAATGTTATTTCAATCAATCAATCAATCAATTTATTTTTGTATAGCCCAGTATCACAACAACAGTTGCCTCAGAGGGCTTCAAGATGTTACATTTGTCGGTAAAAGTAAAAACAGTGAATAAGCATAATGGTAATATGTCAATATTTACAGTAACGAGACAGAACGAAGCAACCACTGCCTTCGACCCTCACATCCGGCAAGAAAAAAACTCCAAAAACCCAGTGGGAAAAGAAGATTTTGAAACCATTTTCAACTAATACAGTATGCCATAATAATGCAAGAACATCCTATCAAAATCAATAAACTGTCATTTCTAAAGAACATTTTATCCAGGAACTGGAAGAAAATTTAAACCACTAAAAAAAATTATTAACAGAATGGATTCTCAGTGTCATTTACAATGAATGAAAACCAAACACAACCAATAATTAAAGCTGCGTGCAGCGATGAAAGCCATCGCCGTTAGTGCTTCACTCCCTGCTATTGCTGTCGACATCTCGCGCTCGCTAAATTGACATTAATGAAAAAGATTGGTAAGAGTAATTTTTCAAATTGCATTATAATCTTTGCAGACTCCCATAGGTGGTGCTGTAGCATTTATCACAGTCATTCATACATCAATATAATCAGCATCATGTAGTGTGTAATTGATCAAAATTTCCAGACAGTCGGACAAAGTATGTGCTTGTAAGAAATGTTTATGTATTTTTCGGGGGGGTCTTTGCACCCCTGCTGGCCAAATTAAAATGCTAATATAATTTTTTGCTTGTCTTCAGGAATAGAATTTTACTGCACAGTTTGGTTACTGTGGAAGAATGTTAATGTTTTAGGTCTATGGTAGGGGGCGCTATAGACCTGAGTTGTATTAAACTTTATAATGCATTACATGAGGACCGTTATGACACATAATTGACTGTAATCTGAGTGTTCTGGGACAATGCCTGAGCTCGTGAGGGGCTGTCCAAATAACAGGAAATGAAGGCGTTTTTCAACGGCGTGCTGTGAGGAGACCGAGCGACGTATCAAAAAAAGCTGGCTGATTATTGAAAGTCAATGTGTCCAGATGCAGTGTGCTGAGTTTGGGCTCATCTGGAAGAAAGGAAGTAAGAGTTCAGTTCATTTGAAAAATGCAAAGCGAAATGGTGGCGAATTTTGTATCCAAGATGGCCGCCTTCCTGTTGGTCCCACAGAGTTGAGCCAGGAGAGTTTTCTGGTTGTCCCCTCATGCTCTGTCACTGGTGTGAATTTCATGTTCCTACGTCAAAATATGCCCACTGTGTGGGCCATAGGGGTCTGACTGTAGGTGGCGCTGTTGAGCCAGTGTTGATCTGTCACTGTGGAGGTATACATTTTATCGAATTTTTCGCTGGGCCGGTCGTGTAGATACCAAAAAATGCCACATTCAGCTATGTTCAGGGAGTCAAAAATGCATTCTTGTGGGAAAAAGAATAATAATACAGAAGAAACTGAGCAAGAACAATACCCTTTGCCTAATAAATATGACAGATAATGTAGTCTTTGTAAACAAAGCTGCCTTCAGAAATGATTAAACATGGAGCTCTGATTGAAAAGTCAGGAAAATTACCGTACCTTTGTAAATGAAAAATAAAAATCTATCAACAAAAATATCCTATTAAACCAAAATATCCTTTTAAACAGATGAATCAACAGATCATATGAACTATCTGTTACTTCAGTCTGGGAGAGCGAACAAATGAAACTTATTGCAGCCGTCACTTATTCCACTAATTTATTCTTACCGTGCACTTGGAGAGACTTTACGGAATCAATTTTCATTATTCCAGTTCCACTTTCACACACCATCCTTCTCAACAGTACGACTCTCTCTACTCTGCCCACTGTGGACGTTCGTTAGAGCCGAAAATGCAGGAGTGCAGATGAGAGACAACAGCAGTGTCAAAACACAACGAAACAACAGAAATAAAACGATTCTAATTGGTTGATAATAAAAAGTGGGAGTATGTGTGGCGCACAGAGCTGCGCCACAAACCCGATTTGTAAGGAACCAATTAAAATGCAGCCTTAAAGAGCAATTAACCTCCTTCACAGAGATTTACTCCGCCCCCCCCTCAGGATTTGAAAAGAGGCAGGCTCACTTCCTCAATCAATCTGTGGTTATGGGCTAAGTATCAGGATAAATTCAGCAGTGTTTGACATAGCGATTTACCGAGGCAGCCATCTTGCCGAACGTGTCACATGACACCCCTGCGCTCTGTTTTTTAACCCCTTAAGCGCGGGCCGGTCAACTTCTCCCGATGCATTTATCAAATATCCAGACGCATTTTGCAAATTCCACGGACACACTATGTACCGTTAGAAAGCTTAAATTCTCATGAATCCGCTGGTATAAACCACTTTCAGATGTGATTACAACAGCGGGTAATATAAACACATTTGTCCAACAAACAGCAAATAAAGTAAACAGCGCAACTCACCTTTGGAGGCTCATAACTGACCACAGATGATCCATAATCCAGATAATCCAGCAAAAACTGCCACAGTCCAAATGTATGCATCCAGGCAAAGCTAGAAAGTACAGCCTTTTGTCCAAAAAATGTCTTGAAATAAGCAAATAATCCAGAATTAGACGTGCCCCCACACGCGCATGCGGCGTCTTTCTGCATTCGCGTCCTATAATAATCCTTTTTTTTTTGTCAGATAAAAACATCCAGACCTTTGTCACTCGTGCTGAGGATATCCAATATGGCGACTGATTGGTTTCCGTTGCTTATTGATCATATTTCAACCAATCAAGTGACTCATCGCTGCCTCCGAAGGCCACCATGCCCGGAGGGCAAGGTCTCTATTGTTTTTCGTCCGTTTGTTTCTTATTCTCCTGACCGGTGTTTGACCTCAAATTTGACCCCCTAAACATGCACAAAAACTCACCAAATTTGGCACGCACATCCGGTGCGGCAAAAAAATTTATAAAATGGAAAAATTAACCCCATCGGCTCTCTAGCGCCACCTAGAAACAGTAAAATTGTCGCCACGGCCCGCAGGAATGTCGTAGAGAGATCAAACTAATGTTGACGCGTTCGTCTCGTCGAGATCTAAAATTCACGTGATGACACCCTAAATCCAACAGGAAGTCCGCAATTTCCCTTTCAAAGTAAAATTTTGCTCAAAATCACTCCTCACGAAAAAATTATCTCCTAAGAGTCACGCGACGTGATAGAGGGCAAGTTTCTCTACAAAAGTTGTTCAAATCTTTGTCAAAAGTCTAACGGTGTGGATTTTATTAGCGTTCAAAGTTGGAAGTCTGAAATCCTGCCTTGCTCCGGCCCTCATCCGTTATAATGGGGAAAAAAGGAAAAAAGTCGCCTTTTTTTAGCACCTCGAACAAGTGGCGACTGCGGCTAAACTGACTCGTATCAACAAACCGAGCACACGTAAAGCCTCACCAGGTTCTCCCAAACAAGATGATGTAACATAAGTGGGGAAAATATCATGATTTATGTACGTTTTCACAGGTATAAGTTGGTGTGCGCTCTGCATTTTTTTTGCTCTCAGTTACAATGGAGCCGGATGGGGAAAAATCTTGCGCTTCTCACAAACTGAGGCCTCTACAGTCCAAACTAAAAGTCTGGCTGCTCTGAAATCCACACCAACTGAAGGACAACTAATTTTCCTATCAAACGTGATATTTTTTGTTCAGTTTTGCCAAACAGGAAAGGAACAAGGAGCAGTTGTTTCCCAAACAGAAGCTTTTATTTTCTCCTCTCTCCCACTCTAACTGACACGACCATATATGGCGTACAGTGCAGTTACACAGCTGACAGCAGCTGTCAATCAAACTCTGACACTCATTGCCTTCATTCAGTGACTCTCAAAAGCAGATGGGAGAAGCTAACAGCTCCATGTTAGTGGATGGAACATGCTAACAACTCCATTTTAGTGGATGACTGATGCTACCAGCTCCATGTTAGTGGATGGAACATGCTAACAACTCCATGTTAGTGGATGACTGATGCTACCAGCTCCATGTTAGTGGATGGGAGAAGCTAACAACTCCATATTAGTGGATGACTGATGCTACCAGCTCCATGTTAGTGGATGGAACATGCTAACAACTCCATTTTAGTGGATGACTGATGCTACCAGCTCCATGTTAGTGGATGGAACATGCTAACAACTCCATGTTAGTGGATGACTGATGCTACCAGCTCCATGTTAGTGGATGGGAGAAGCTAACAACTCCATATTAGTGGATGACTGATGCTACCAGCTCCATGTTAGTGGATGGAACATGCTAACAACTCCATGTTAGTGGATGACAGATGCTAACAGCTCCATGTTCGTAGATTGGGCATGCTAACAGCTCCATGTTAGTGGATGGGACATGCTATCAACTCCATGTTAGTGGATGACTGATGCTACCAGCTCCATGTTAGTGGATGGGAGAAGCTAACAACTCCATGTTAGTGGATGACAGATGCTAACAGCTCCATGTTCGTGGATTGGGCATGCTAACAGCTCCATGTTAGTGGATGGGACATGCTAACAACTCCATGTTAGTGGATGACAGAAGCTAACAGCTACGTGTTAGTTGATGGGGCATGCAAACAACTCCATGTTAGTGGATGACAGACGCTAACAGCTCCATGTCAGTGAATGGGACATGCTAACAACACCATGTTAGTGGATGACAGATGCTAACAACTCCATGTTAGTGGATGACAGACGCTAACAGCTCCATGTCAGTGAATGGGACATGCTAACAACACCATGTTAGTGGATGACAGATGCTAACAGCTCCATGTTAGTGGATGACAGACGCTAACAGCTACATGTTAGTGGATGGGAGATGCTAACAACTCCCATGTCAGTGGGTGGACGTCTCAGTCGCGGGCCGGGAAGGAGGCTCAGTCCCGACCAATGCCACTTGCGGCTTTAATTAGGGACCGAGCCCGAGGGCAAGGCCTCTATTGTTCTTCGTTCGTTTCTTCTTATTATTTTACTGCCCGGACATCGACGCCAAATTTGACCCCCTAAACATGCACGAAAACTCACCAAATTTGGCAGGCAGATCCAGACTGGCGAAAAATTTTATTAAGTGGAGAAATTAACCCCATAACCCCATCCGCTCTCTACCGCCACCTAGAAACAGTAGAATAGCCGCCTAACTCACGGGAATGTCGCAGAGAGATCAAACCAACACTCACGCATTCGTCTCCTCGAGATCTAAAAATAACGATCTCACATTTTTTACCTAAATCCAACAGGAAGTCCGCTATTTCCCTTTCAGTGTAAAATTTGCCAAAAAATGACTCCTCATTTAAAAAATATCTCCTCCGAGACCGCTTGTCGTAGAGACGTCAGAGTGGCACCAAATAATAGAGGACAAGTTTCTCTTCCGACGATGTTCAAAACTTTTGCAAAAGTCTCACGGTGTGGATGCTGTTAACCCTTAAAATTAAAAGTCTGAAAACGCACTTGAAGCACTGCAATGGACACTGCTTCCTGCACGAATGTCGTAGAGAAATCAAATCAGCATGGATGCATTCATCTCGTCCAGATCTAAAATTTACCCAGAGACATACCTATACCTAAATCCAACAGGAAGTCTGTTATTTCCTGTCAAATCAAATGTGCCTCAAAACACTCCTCACCCCAAAAACCTCTACAATGGACTGTTTGTCTTTCGGAATGTTGTACAGAGAACAAAAAAACATGTACGCATTGGTTTTTGTTCCAACCAAACAGGAACACAACAGACTCCACACATTTCCTGAAGTCTACAGTCCTCAAGTCTACAGGTGGACTCCCTTGACGAAATGGGTGGAGTCTGATGTGTTCCTGTTTGGTTGGAACAAAAACCAGCAGCCACACCGGCCCTTTCTGGACCAGTTAGGAGACCCCTGATTTACAGTTGCTTATTACTTTCTGGTCCACGCTTTCACAAGAGGCCCACTTTCATAGTTAAGCAGGAGACAAGCAACAGGAAACAGCTGATTGTTGCTGCCAGTAAGCGAGATTTCTTCTTTAATCAAAGAGTCTGTGTTCCTTCAGCCTACGGATGACTCGCTCTACATGCACTCGAAGCCTGGCAATGGATTGCGTCTTCCTGACTTCCTTCACTAGACAGCTGTGTTTTTTTTCTCAGGAAAGCAGGAATGTAGACCTTGCAAGGGACAAGATCTTCTACAAGAAAACCCTTGTCCAACATGATGGCCATCGATGGCTTCAGAAGAGACAGAAGCCCTGACTGTTTGAGGAGTTCCCTGTCACTCACCCTGCCTTCATATTGAGGGAACACAAATGTCAGTGGGCCATGAGGGGCGATTCCAATGAGTCCTTTGAATGTACTGTGGGACTTGTAGTGTGAATGCACTTCACTCTTCAACAGGAGAGAGTCAGGTGTTTGGCAGTGCGTCTCAGTGCAGTCGAGGATAACATGGGTGTCAGAGTAGTCTTGGAAAGCCTCTGGCAGGTTGTCCTTGGTCGTCTTCTCATCCAGCCAAATGCCCAGAGCTCCAAGAACATTGTAGAGGAAGTTAGCCCAGGTGTTGATGATTCGGCTGACAGTCGATTGGTGGACTCCAAACTTGTGGGCCAGATCTTTTTGTGGAGGAGCCAATGATAAGTAATGCATGAACATAAAAAACTCATCAATTGGCTTAAGAGACTGTAAAACGAAAAAAAAAAAAAAGAATAAGAATTATTTAGTATAAAAAGATATGTTGTAAACTAACAAATAACAGTGCAAACAAAACACACATTCAAATTGCAAGATGAATTACATTCGTTTTCATTTTACCTTTGCATTCACTGTATGATGGGCCTCTTCAGTTTGGAATGAAGTCCGAGCTCTGTTAGACACTCGAACCATGTCAGGCAAAGCTGATTCAATCTGGCTCCAAAAAGACATAAGGTGGTCATAACTTGCAAACCTGTGTAGCTTTAGTTTAGTTTAGTTTAGTTTATTTAGCACATACAATGAAATATATCACATAAACCAGTGCTGAAATTAAAGCCGCAAGCGGCATTGGTCGGGACCGAGCCTCCCCGCCAGCCAGCGACTGAGACGTCCACCCACTAACATGTAGCTGTTAGCATCTGTCATCCACTAGCATAGAGTTGTTAGCATGTCCCATCCACTAACATGTAGCTGTTAGTATCTGTAATAGTGGACTTGTTAGCATGTCCCATCCACTAACAAGTAGCTGTTAGCATCTGTCATCCACTAACATGGAGTTGTTAGCATCTCCCATCCACTAACATGTAGCTCTTAGCATCTGTCATCCACTAACATGGAGTTGTTAGCATCTCCCATCCACTAACATTGAGTAGTTAGCATCTCCCATCCACTAACATTGAGTAGTTAGCATCTCCCATCCACTAACATGTAGCTCTTAGCATCTGTCATCCACTAACATGGAGTTGTTAGCATCTCCCATCCAGTAACATTGAGTAGTTAGCATCTCCCATCCACTAACATGGAGTTGTTAGAATCTCCCATCCACTAACATTGAGTAGTTAGCATCTCCCATCCACTAACATGTAGCTCTTAGCATCTGTCATCCACTAACATGGAGTTGTTAGCATCTCCCATCCACTAACATGGAGTAGTTAGCATCTCCCATCCAGTAACATGGAGTAGTTAGCATCTCCTATCAACTAACATGGAGTAGTTAGCATCTCCCATCCGCTAACATGGAGTAGTTAGCATCTCCCATTCACTAACATGGAGTAGTTAGCATGTCCCATCCACTAACATGGAGTTGTTAGCATCTCCCATCCAGTAACATTGAGTAGTTAGCATCTCCCATCCACTAACATGGAGTTGTTAGCATCTCCCATCCACTAACATTGAGTAGTTAGCATCTCCCATCCACTAACATGTAGCTCTTAGCATCTGTCATCCACTAACATGGAGTTGTTAGCATCTCCCATCCACTAACATGGAGTAGTTAGCGTCTCCCATCCAGTAACATGGAGTAGTTAGCATCTCCTATCAACTAACATGGAGTAGTTAGCATCTCCCATCCGCTAACATGGAGTAGTTAGCATCTCCCATTCACTAACATGGAGTAGTTAGCATGTCCCATCCACTAACATGGAGTTGTTAGCATCTCCCATCCACTAACATGGAATTGTTAGCATCTCCCATCCACTAACATGGAGTAGTTAGCATGTCCCATCCACTAACATGGAGTTGTTAGCATCTCCCATCCAGTAACATTGAGTAGTTAGCATCTCCCATCCACTAACATGGAGTTGTTAGCATCTCCCATCCACTAACATTGAGTAGTTAGCATCTCCCATCCACTAACATGTAGCTCTTAGCATCTGTCATCCACTAACATGGAGTTGTTAGCATCTCCCATCCACTAACATGGAGTAGTTAGCGTCTCCCATCCAGTAACATGGAGTAGTTAGCATCTCCTATCAACTAACATGGAGTAGTTAGCATCTCCCATCCGCTAACATGGAGTAGTTAGCATCTCCCATTCACTAACATGGAGTAGTTAGCATGTCCCATCCACTAACATGGAGTTGTTAGCATCTCCCATCCACTAACATGGAATTGTTAGCATCTCCCATCCACTAACATGGAGTAGTTAGCATCTCCCATCCACTAACATGTAGGTGTTAGCATCTCCCATCCACTAACATGGAGCTGTTAGCATCTCCCATCCACTAACATTTAGTAGTTAGCATCTCCCATCCACTAACATGGAGGAGTGAGCATCTCCCATCCACTAACATGGAGAAGTGAGCATCTCCCATCCACTAACATGGAGTAGTTAGCATCTCCCATCCACTAACATGGAGTAGCTAGCATCTCCCATCCACTAACATGGAGTAGCTAGCATCTCCCATCCACTAACATGGAGTTCTTAGCATGTTCCATTCATTAACATGGAGCTGGTGGCATCAGTCATCCACTAACATGGAGTTGTTAGCATGTTCCATCCACTAACATGGAGTAGCTAGCATCTCCCATCCACTAACATGTAGCTCTTAGCATCTGTCATCCACTAACATGGATTTCCAACAGGTTCAGGCGAGCATCGAGGCTGGAAAGTTTCTTATCTATGGAGATAAGAACGTCCGTCGAGTCGTTCGCAGGTGGAGAAATAGCTCCAGACGATTCCTCCCGCTGTCTCTTGGCTTTAGACGAGGAAGTAGAGGGGGTGGATGTTTGATTCGGCTTCCCCATGACGATCCGGTCGAAGCAGCGATCTATGTACTCTGTCAGGCTGGTCGAATCCTCTTCACTGTGCTCCAGGGTGAACCTAAAACACACTAATTTCTCTACTTCTACGACTTTTTAGAGCCGAGTTAGTGAAATTCAGTAAACAAATGAATCTGTCAGCGCGCTTAGTTTGAATCTGCCGTCTCACAGGAAGTGCATCACTTACCACATCACACGTCACCTACCTGCGCCCGTCCACCGTGTTGTCTGCTCGTGCAGCCATGATTGCTACTGCTAGCAGCTTCGTCCATGCTTCACATGTCCGCGTAACGTCCCTGGGACCACTGCGTAATGTCATGAATTTCTGTCCACAGACGTCCGCGCGCAGGACAGATTTTCGTGTCGGTACACGCATGCGCCAGAGCACCACAGCAAACAAACCGTGACAGACGCTAACTTTGAAAAGTGAGTCTGTGAAGCGAACAGGCTGCAGCTCTGTCTGAAGAAACTCAGAGAAAAGCTGGAGGACGGAGAGAGCAGACTCTGTCAGGAGGAGGAGAAGGTCTGTCACTGAAGAGAAGCAGTATGGAACTATACCGGCTGTCGGGGGGCTCACTTATTGGGGGGATGCGCATGCCTCGGAGGGAATATGTCTGCTTTAAGTGAAGCTTAAGGCATAGCGCCCCCACGCTTCAATGGTGAGGACAAGTACTGCATGCAGGTCGGCATCTTTATTAAAGTGAAATAGTGATGTGCAAATCATCCATTAAAATTGGCCTAATTCTGCATATAATCCATGATTATGATCATACTAAATCAATAATAATAAACTAAAGGAAATGCATGGGGGAAACAGCATTTTTCCAATATTTAGCGCCCCCCCCCCCAAAATTTCACAAATCATGTTTTCAGGGGGGCTCATGTCTCATCAAGGGGGGCTGAGATCCCCCTGGCCCCCCCATAGTTCGCACCCTGAGTGAAAGTATCTAATCGCTCGGCGCCGCCCCAAGATTCAGAAACAGAAAAAAAAAAAGGCTAAATAAACTCTGATACTAAATGATAACGTACTGACAATGTATGTGCCTCATTTCCTATAAATAATCTGAAATAAAGGAGCAGATAAACAGTCTAGAGAGCCGGAGAAGCTTCTGGAGGATGCGTGGATCAGTGCGCCTGCATGGAACGTCCACAGCTGAGCCCAAATGTAGCAGGAGAGAAGAGCGTTGGCATCGGTGATGTGCCACAAAGCCGACACAGACAGGGACATGGGAGGTATGGACAACAACAAGAACATTTAGGTTTTGCATTTTGTTCCCTACTGCATCGAAACCGAACCGAACCGTGACCTCAGAACCAAGGTACGTATCAAACCGAGATTTTTGTGTATCGTTACACCCCTATTTAAAGGTATACTGGAGGATCCTTAGAACCAATCAGAATTGTATGGTTCCAACTTGTGATTGGGCAGTCATAATGCCAGTCAATGTGGGAACGCGTTTGCGTGATGACGTATCATGTCGAGTCGCCGCCTCTGTGCGCGTTTGTTTCGAGCCGTGCATTGTTTAGGAAGTGACATGCAGCGGGAGCAACCATCACAGAAGCAGAAGCCGCAGAAGCGGCTTGTTCCCCCCGCGAACGCCTCCGAACAGGGCCACCGGGAGGTTCGGGGGGTTTCCTGAACGGCCGGTGTGTTCCGGGCCAGCAGTCACAAGCCCCCCCCCGCGC
Organism: Salarias fasciatus; assembly: GCF_902148845.1. Lineage (NCBI taxonomy): Eukaryota > Metazoa > Chordata > Actinopteri > Blenniiformes > Blenniidae > Salarias > Salarias fasciatus. The sequence goes on from NC_043746.1 coordinate 35,531,245, forward strand.
CCGCTCTCCCGGTATATTATATATTTGCTCCCAGTCTGCGAGTCGAAGCACGAGCAGTCACCCCCCCCCCCGCCCCGCTCTTCATATTATCGGATAAAACGGGTCTCCAAACGAAGCTCCCGGAGGATAGAAGAAAGGCCATAGAAAAGAAGGCAAAACGCGTGTTTTACTGGGAGATTCCTTTACGAGGCGGCGGACATTCAAAGCACAAAAGGGATTTCGGACTGATCACGACGTGGGGAAGTTTCTGCTGGACAGGTAACATGCTTATTGTCCCATTCAAATGTGTTTCTGCTGCATAAACAGACACTGCTTTACGGATCGTATTCTTATGTTCTTATGTATGATTGGAAGAAGAGTCCGTTTCAATCATATGTGGAAAGAGGATGCTCCAGTGCGTGGATGTAAACAAACTGATATGCAGCTGACGTGCGCGCTCCCACAGTCCTCATGGGGAGGGAGCCGCGCATGCACAGTGCTCCAAAAATGACAAATAGGCCATGTTGTACGAAATCTGCGGAGAATCCTCCAATATACCTTTAATAGTGTTTAAAGGTTTAAAAAAGAGGTCCACTGATCAACGTCCCCTTTAATATGTATGCTCCAAATGTGGATGATCCAGATTTCTTTTGGAGAATTAGAGGCTAAAATTCATCAAATGGGGAACTATAATATTATAATTGGAGGGGATTTTAATTTGGTGATGGATTCAGTTTTGGACCGAAGTAGTTTGGTGAATTATAGGAGTAAGAAAGCTGCTTTGTCGGTGAAGAGTATGTGTGAAAATTTAGGTTTAATGGATGTGTGGAGAGTCTTAAATCCAAAAAACAGAGATTATACTTTTTTTTCGGCTCCCCATAAGACATTTTATCGAATAGATTTCTTTCTGATTTCCAAATCTCTCTTACAATGTGTGGTTACATGCTCAATTGGGAGTATTCTAGTATCGGATCATGCCCCAGTGGTGTTGGAGTTGCTGCCTATTGTTGAAAGGATTCGAATGTCAAGATGGAGGTTCAATTCTCCGCTACTAAATTAAAGTGAATTCAAAGAGGCACTGAGGAGTCAAATTATCTTTTATATATCTTCAAATGTTGCTACAGTGCCTTCTGCTGGCGTGGCGTGGGAGGCTCTGAAGGCAGTGGTGAGAGGATTTGTTATACAGTATGCTTCACATAAGAAAAACAAGAGTGGGACAAAGCAAAGGGAAATTGAAAATAAAATCAAGAAACTGGAAATAGACCTGAAAAGACGCTTTAACGATAATGAGTTCAGGGAACTAACTAAATTAAAATACGAGCATAATTGTATTTTATCACAGAAAGTGGAATTTTCTCTCTTTAGGATGAGACAAAAATACTTGGAATCCATCCATCCATCCATCCATTTTCTACCGCTTATCCGGGGCCGGGTCGCGGGGGCAGCAGTCTCAGCAGGGATGCCCAGACTTCCCTGTCCCCAGACACTTCCTCCAGCTCCTCTGGGAGGATCCCAAGGCGTTCCCAGGCCAGCCGGGAGACATAGTCTCTCCAGCGTGTCCTGGGTCTTCCCCGGGGTCTCCTCCCAGTGGGACATGCCCGGAACACCTCCCTAGGGAGGCGTCCAGGAGGCATCCTAAACAGATGTCCAAGCCACCTCAGCTGGTTCCTCTCGATGTGGAGGAGTAGCGGCTCTACTCCGAGCTCCTCCCTGGTGACTGAGCTCCTCACCCTATCTCTAAGGGAGCGCCCAGCCACCCTACGGAGGAAGCTCATTTCGGCCGCTTGTATCCGGGATCTTGTCCTTTCGGTCATGACCCAAAGCTCATGACCATAGGTGAGGGTGGGAACGTAGATTGACCGGTAAATCGAGAGCTTCGCCTTTCGGCTCAGCTCCTTCTTCACCACGACGGACCGATACAACGACTGCATCACTGCAGCCGCTGCACCGATCCGCCTGTCAATCTCACGCTCCATCCGTCCCCCACTCGTGAACAATACCCCAAGATACTTGAACTCCTCCACTTGGGCTAGGGTCTCTCCACCAACCTGGAGGGGGCAAGCCACCTTCCTCCGGTCGAGGACCATGGCCTCGGATTTGGAGGTGCTGATCCTCATCCCTGCCGCTTCACACTCGGCTGCGAACCGCCCCAGTGCATGCTGTAGGTCCGGGTTCGATGAAGCCAACAGGACAACATCATCTGCAAAAAGCAGAGATGAAATCCTGTGGTTCCCGAACCGGACCCCCTCCGGCCCCTGGCTGCACCTAGAAATTCTGTCCATGAAGATTATGAACAGAACCGGTGACAAAGGGCAGCCCTGCCGGAGTCCAACATGCACCGGGAACAGGTCCGACTTACTGCCGGCAATGCGGACCAGACTCCTACTCCGGTCATACAAAGACCGGACGGCCCTTAACAAGGGGCCCCGGACTCAGTATTCCCGGAGCACCCCCCACAAGACACCACGAGGGACACGGTCGAATGCCTTCTCCAAATCCACAAAACACATGTGGACTGGTTGGGCAAACTCCCACGAACCCTCGAGCACCCTATGGAGGGTATAGAGCTGGTCCACTGTTCCACGACCAGGACGAAAACCGCATTGTTCCTCCTGGATCCGAGGTTCGACTATCGGTCAGATCCTCCTCTCCAGTACCCTGGAATAGACTTTCCCGGGGAGGCTGAGGAGTGTAATCCCCCTATAGTTGGAGCACACCCTCCGGTCCCCCTTTTTAAACAGGGGGACCACCACCCCGGTCTGCCAATCCAGAGGCACCGTCCCCGACCGCCACGCGATGTTGCAGAGACGTGTCAACCAAGACAGTCCCTGCACATCCAGAGACTTAAGGTACTCAGGCCGAATCTCGTCCACCCCCGGTGCCTTGCCACCGAGGAGCTTGCCAACCACCTCAGTGACTTCAGCTTGGGTGATGGACGAGTCCACCTCTGAGACCTCAGCCTCTGCTTCCTCCACGGAAGATGTGGCGATGGGATTGAGGAGGTCCTCAAAGTATTCCTTCCACCGTCCGACAATATCCCCTCAAAAAAAGTAAGTATGCTGTTCAAAATGACTAAGGAATTGCGCTAAAAGGGCCAATTTGCCAAAATGTTGAAGTATCCCTTTAAAGTAACAGATACAACGAACAGTTTCACCTTTGCTCCTGCTCGTAGCGTGTTTTCTTCACAGTGTGCAGTCTGCCAACCGTTTCCTGAAAGAATGAAAAGTCACCTTTAGCAACACAGACAGAGGACGACAGGATATCACTGCATTCTGCTACAATTCACTTAAATATCCTTCAAACGGAATTTTATAGTGACCGCAGCGCTGGGACTAAGTGTCGTCTTTAGCTTTGTGCCCCTGAAGAAGCAGTTAAATTCACTTTCCAGGGTCTGGTTCTCGGCGGTCAGCTCACCGGACCCGGGGCTCCAGCAGCCACTGCTCTTCCGGCCGGAGGGGCTCCAGCCTCCGTCCAGCCTCGGTGTCTGTGGCGGGAATGGCTGGAACAAGTCGGCCAGGCTGTTCCAGATGAGTGTCCATGCTCAGTAGAAGAGGAAGCGGCTTCCTGTTATTTAATTAAGTTTTAACGATACAGAGCAGCTCAGAAAACAAGCCGTTGAGCTAAAGACCGGAGAATTCACTCAGCAGGGACTGCGCATGCGATTCCTTCTGAAACAGAGGTGCGTTTGATTTGCCATCACAGAACACACAGCACAGAGAGATTGTGTGTGTGTGTGTGTGTGTGTGTGTGTGTGTGTGTGTGTGTGTGTGTGTGTGTATCAGGGACAGACGGTGGTTGAGCAGAGCAGTATGACAGATGCGCTTTTCACCACCAAATGCGGGCACTCCATCAAGGGTCAAAGTGTCAACTAGGGGTCAGAGTTCAGCTGCTGCCTGCCTAGAGTGTGTGAGAGCAGGGAGGACATGTGGCGGCTTTTGGAATCCGTGTGTGGACGGTCATTGTACTAACACAGTTGATGCAGCACAGGACACATGCACACGCACGCACACAGACACACACACATTGCAACAAATTAGAAATGACAAAGGTGTGCTTGAGGGAGTACAGACAAATCCAAACACGGTTTCTTATAACCATTATAATCCACATATTGTCAAATACCTGTGAAATACAACATGTCCTTCCTATTTCTAAATGCAACACACCACTGTCATGCATGTTAAGCTTTGAGGAAGTGTGCCTTCTCAAACAGCTGCAGCTCCTCCTGCATGTACCTCCTGCAACATGACTGATGAAATGGGATTAGAAGACCAACTTCATCAAAGCCTGTAACTTTGTGAAGAAAAACAGCACAAATGGATGTCATAAGATTTAATCATCAACAAAACACAGATCTGCTTCCTTTGACGACACATCTGTGTTCCTGGAAGAAAAACTGCCCTCACCATACAAGCTCATTTTCCTTTGTTGCAATAGAGGAATAGAGGGATTATTTGTTTACCAACACTGCATAACTTGACTGCAGAAAGACACCCCCACCTCCCACACTAGGGTGACCATATTTTGAATTCCAAAAAAGAGGACCGGGGGTGGGGGTGGGGGTGGGGGGGCACAGATTTAGATTGGCTTCTCAGAGGTTGGTGAACATGCTTTATTATGATCCGGATCACTGTCTGGATCCAGGAATTACTTAAAGGATTCTTTATCATTAATCATTGAGAGATTGATGGGGGGGGGGGGGGGGGGGGGTCGGTACACAGATCTAGATAGGCTTCTCAGAGGTTGATGAACATGCTTTATTATGCTTCAATGATGCAAAATAAGCTTCTTTAACAAAATAACATGAAATGTAAAAACTTGTAACAAAATAATAGCTCCCTCTCTTAGACTCTTTTCAAATATTAAATTCTAAATATGAACTCTTCTGTTACTAAATCCAGCTACAACAATATATTTCTCAACTAGAATTTGGCACCCAGAGAGCGCAGACCTCTGCCACAGCTCAAATCAGTCACCAGCAACAATAAGAACACAATATATACTAAAAAAACATTTTATTTCTCCCCAACACAAACAATGTCTGGGAGAAAGCTGTTTGCTGCTTGTTCATATCTCAATGTGTTTCCTCACAGTGACTGACACTCTGGAATCCCCCTGTTTTTGTCTGTTCTGGATCCTGGTATTCGGAATACTTCCTGATCTTGATCAGCAGCTGATCTCTTTTAGAGTCCTTGAAGAACTGACACTGTCATGTTCTCTAAGCCCCCTTGTCATTTATTATAGAGTTATGCCCAACCATGTGAAAGACTGCCCTATCTCTCAATGATAAAGAATCCTTTAAAAAATTCATGGATCCAGACAGTGATCCGGATCATCACCAAAACTTAATGGATTCTAAGTTAGTCCAAGACCCACCTTTCCACTAAGTTTCATTGCAATCCGTCCATTATTTTTTCCGTAATGTTGCTAACAAACCAACCAACAAACCAACAAACCGACGTGATTACATGACCTCCTTGGCGGAGGTAATAACTGTAATAAGATAGAACAATAGAAGAGTTTCACCAAAATACGAACTGAACAAACAAAAAGGATGTATACTTTAAATCTTTAATTGTTTTCTTCATTCTGCGTTTCTTCTTCATCCTATTTTCATCTCAGTATGTTGGAATTTTTTTTTTTTTGCAGTTCACCTGTGAAGGTGCTCTTAAGCTTAGGCATTTTCAGCTCCGCTGTCTGAACAGCCCACCTGCTCCGCTACGTCTGGGTGTGTGTGTGTGTGTGTGTGTGTGTGTGTGTGTGTGTGTGTGTGTGTGTGTGTGTGTGTGTGCGTGTGCGCGGCGCAGATCGGCTCACAAGGCAGCCTCTCGGTAATTACGTTGTGCAACAAAGTATCATAGTATTGTGTGCAAAGCGCTGGTGTTACGGGTACCGGGCTGCGGCTCCCGTGGGCAGTTATATGTTGCTGAAATGATAAAGTAGAAGTGATGACACGGGAGCCGCGGCTTCTCCTTTGCTGGATCATGCAGCTCATCTTTATTAAACATGTCAATCTATTTACTGTTCATTCACATTGTCCATTCTTATAGGTAACAGCAAATCACTGTTTCTTTTTATCTCTGAAGACATATTCACAAGTTCACAAAACATGTGTTTCTCTTACCCCATTTCTTTTGCATAACAAACAAATCTGTGACATCTTTTACGAGTCATTCATCCAAAATCTACACAAGATAACATCATGGTAACACATGTACTTGATATGCACCTCACTAAATACTGTAAAGTATATTCATGGACTTGTGCAACACAGAATCATGTAAATAGAGACAACTTTCAAACTTTTTAACCAAATCATCTTTACAATAACATGAATTTACTTCTTTTTAATGAACATTTTACTATTTACTTCTTTTTAACAGTTTCTTTAGATGCACACCAACCAAACTTAATGAAATCATGTCATGGAGCCAATTAAATCATGAAAAACATAATTTCACCAACAGAAATGAGACGTGCTGCCCATACAAAGAAATGTAAAGATCTTTTAGCTGTATCTGCGTACCACACCATCTTTACCACTTCTGACTGCCATGTGGTCCCAAAAACACAAAATTAAGCACTCTACTGATCACCTGAGTCAATTGCATCTCACCCAAACCAAAATCAAAACATTTGTGAGTTTTCTGGACACTTTCATTGGGTTTTGAGTACGTTTCATACCTGAAACGATAAAGTAGAAGTGATGACACCTCTGGATCATGCAGTTATGTGAGTGATCCGGAGGGTGAGGTGACAGATACCACAGGCTCACAGTGCCTCCTACTGGTTGGAGTGCTGCGACTGCATGTCCATTTCACAGATCATTACCTTTTATAGGTCTTTTTCACAAAATAATTAGGGCTGTCAAATGATTAAACTTTTTAATCAGATTAATCACAGCTTACAAATTCATTAATCATGATTAATCACAAATAATTGCAATTTCCAACTTTGTCTGAAATATACCCTTTTTTCCTGTATTGCATTAACAAAAAGCGACAGGATATGATTATATATATTCAGCACGTGACGTGTTTTATATTTAAGGCTCCAAATAAAATAAATATTCAAAAAACTAAAACATGCACACCATAACATAATGTGTGTGTGTGTGCAGTGCTCCCTCTGCAGTCCCTCTAAAGTTGGCTTTTGGCAGGAGTTACATTTTCAGGTCTGTAACAAATGTAGTACACAAGAAAAGTAAAACTAAGAGATACCACACTTTATTCTTGCACAATTAAACAGGGCATTCTTAGCCAGTGTTCCTTTTTGTGTGGAAAACAGAAAACTGCTTCAACATTTTTTTAATCAAACAAGTAGAATCCATGGGGCCAGCGGCTCATCTCCCTCCATATTGCTTTCTTCTTCTGTTTTGATCAATGAACTGGCGCCAGGCCTCCTCTGCCTCCTGTCTGCTGCCCGTCCAGCTTCACATGTCTGCGTGGGAGTGCGCTGCGCGTTGGTCCGCGTGACGTAAAAATCGTCATGAATTCCTGTCCGCTAGGGTCCGTGGACGTCCGCGCAGCAGCCAGATTTTGAGACCACGTTGCGCGATCGCGGCAGTCTACGCATGCACCAGAGCGCCACAGCAGACAAAACATGACGGTAAAAGTGAAAGCAGACGGAGCTCCAGCCTGATGGCTCCACTTAAAGACACCGAAAGAGTGAAAAACTCGTGGAAAGAGAGAGAGACTCTGTCTGGAGGGAGGAGAAGGTCTGCAGACAGAAAGTAATCGCTCCGGCGCCGCCCCACGATTCAGAAACAGAAAAAAAGGCTAAATAAACTTTAATACTTAATGATAATGTACTGACAGGGTATGTGCTTAATTTTCTCTAAATAATCCGTAATAAAGGAGCAGATAAACAGTCTGTAGAGCCGGAAAAGCTTCTCGATCAGCCGAGGCTGAGGTGAGGCTTCTTCTTCTTCGGTTGCTGGCAGCTTGCAGGCAGCTTGCATTCCACGCGGGTGCACTACCGCCACCCGCTGGTAGAGGTGAGGCTTGTCATGATGCGCATGCGTTAAACTGCGTTAAAAATTTTAATGAGATTAATTACATAAATTAATTAACGCAATTAATGCATTATTTTTGACAGCCCTAAAAATAATACAAACACATCAACGGGCAAAAGTCAAATAAACATAAAGATACATTTACACAAGTGGGCACACACTGGTGGGCATCACACTGGTCAATTCACGTTCACATGCTATGAGAAACAGTGAACATCGGACATTTCCTTGAATTTAAAAAACCCGCCCGGACGCCCTGGACAGGACGTAAAAAGTGGACATGTCCGGGAAAAAGAGGACGCTTGGCCACCCTATCCCACACACACACGCACATTCAGAAACAAGGGGGAAAAAAAACTCTCCATACTAAATGATAAACCAACAAAGTATTTGCTTCTGTTTCTCTAACTAATCTGTAATAAAAGAGCAGGTAAACAGCTGGTGGAACTGGAATAAAAGACAAAAAGATGCAGACACTCTGCATTAGAAGGCTAAATGACACTTCTAACGTTCAGGACGCATACATTACTTGCATCATAACTCTGAAGTGAAATGTGAAAAAGCACAAAGAAATGCAGATAAAAGCTGAAGTCTCCTCCGTCTGTGAACCGTAACGCAGCTCAGGTGCTCAGTGGAGCTGGGGGAGTCTATTAGGGACTGATCAGCTGCTGGTTCTGCTGTCATCCAGATCAATACCCTCCCAAATTGTTCCTACCATGGGATCCAGGACTGTAGAGTCTGGGTTGGCCAGATTATGTAGATAATCTGTCCGACCCAGATGATAGATAAACATTTATGAGAGAATGGTGGTGATATCTTTGGTTCGTGCCCCAGTGAGCCCCCACCCCCTCACATGATCTGTTCCCTGCGCTCCCTCTATACTTAATCTAGATGGTTTGAGGGGGAAAAAACTGACTGGAGCTGCAGCTTGAATCACTGCCATGTGTGGACATGGATGAGTGACCTTCTGATGTAAATCACAAACTATCAATCATCCAATGATCCATTGTGCACACATTCACCAGACTGTATGCTCAACACTTTCATTAAGATTGTAAATGATCCAGGACAAGCCATTTCAACAAGATGTGCTTTCTGATTGATGAAGCTAGTCTGCAACAGCAAAACCAAAACCTTGACTGTGTTTTCATGGTAATGGACTGCAGTCACTGGCAGAAGCTGATTAAGGTTTTAGAGGAACCTGTTTGAGTGTGGGATGTGCAGAGGGCTTTCAAACCTTAACTTACCCTATGTTTGAACTGTTTTTCACAGAAGTGTGTCTGTACTGCTTACACACACACACACACACACACACACACACACACACACACACACACACACACACACACACACACACACATAAAACACCCATCCTATTCACCTCACACTCAATATGTTCACATTGTCTATTGGAATTCAATGACATTCCAAGCCAACTTCAGTGTTGATAGTAGCAATCATGCTACTATCAAAACGTCACTGGTAATACCAGTTGTGTCAACCTTGATGAGGTCAAACTGCAGTTTCAGAGGCATGCAGACCTGTACGGAGCCACACTACTGTAATACCTGAAAATGCAGCACTCAGCTCTTTTCTCATGCCTCAGCTTGAAAATGAAAGATGTATTCAAGAAGAAAGCAACATTCACCCATATAGGCATGGGTGACTTGCAAACAATGCCTATGCACACACAAACACACACAACGACCTGGATTTTGGGAGGGGTAAATTATATGTCCTATTTTTAGAGGTCTGCTCCAATTTCCCCTCCCCTCCTAAACACAGCAGCCGCTAATCAGTGCTGCCTCCCCACAGCCATGAGTCAGTGTGCAGAAGGAAAACCATCACATTTGATCACATCGCTCCTCTAGAGCTCTTCTAACATCACTCATGTCAATCACCTCAAGCACCAAAAACAACTTTAGAATTATTTAAATCATCGAAATGCAGTCACTTCAGTTTTAGCTTTTTTGTCTTTTCAAACTCAAATTCAATAGATTGCCACCTAGCAGATATAACAAAAGACTTTCCAACAAACATATTTTATTGTGATTGTTGGGATTCACGATTAAACGAAAGAAACCGTTTCATTTTTCATGATTTAAACCTTGTGTGCCTCTTTGCTGCAAGACACACACACACAACAGCGGGGTCAGCCCTTCCTCCCCCATCTGAGACACACTCCTGGGGTACACCTTTAAAACTGGAGCAAAGTTTTAAAGCCCACCCCTGAAAGGAGGAAATGGAGAAGCGGTCATCATGCAGGGTGGATGTTGCTCCGTGCACAACAATGTCGTCCAGGTAAACGACCACACCAGGGATGCCTGCGAAGATGGTGACCATAATTTTCTGGAAGCAGCTGGGAGCAGAGCTGAGTCCAAAGGGAATGCAGGTGAAAACCCGCATGTGGGTCGCAAAGGCAGTACGGTTGCAGCTGTCTGGGTGTAGGGGAACCTGCAGGTAGCCCTGGCGAAGGTCCAGCTCAGAGAAGACTGTTGAGCCGGGAAGCTGGATCGCCAGGGCCACTGCGCTAGTGAAGCTAAGTGTGATGAAGCTGGATTCGCACACGTCAGCCATGATGCTAACTGCGCTGCCGACTCCAGCTGGAACGCCATCTCCACCACCTTAGACAAGGGCAGATCGTCCGGTGCCATAAGCAGTCTCTCAGGTAGCTTCGGATCAGCTGTATGTTCCACCAACTGATCGCGAATAAACTCATCTTCCAGATTATCGAATTTGCAGAGGCTAGAGAAACACCGGAGGTCCGTGACATACTGATGGACAGGCTCACCTGCAAGTAAAGCAACACAGTCCTGGTACTTCCTTGCCGGTTCGAGTGTGCGGGAGATGAGCTGTCCCTCGCTTCCCAGGCTGTGAATTAGCAGCGCGCCCATCGCTGCATGTTGTTAGCGTCGGCTAGGCTGACATAATAAAAGTCTGAAAGGACTCGTACCATCGGTCCCAAGGAATGGATGGCTCGCCTGGCAGAGTGAGGAACTGAGGAGGAGGTGTAAGGGGAAGCTCCGTCCTCGTCACTAATATTACATCCACAATGATGATCCAGACAATCTTCAAAGAATGAAACACTTTATTCCCGGAATATATTTCCCAACAACCCCCAGGGTCAATCAATCAATCAATTTATTTTTATATAGCCCAGTATCACAACAACAGCTGCCTCAGAGGGCTTCAAGATGTTACATTGGTTGGTAAAAATAAAAACAGTGAATAAGCATAATGTTAATATGTCAAATTCACAGTAACGAGACAAAACGAAGCAACCACCACCTTAGACCCTCACATCCGGCAAGAAAAAACTCCAAAAACCCAGTGGGAAAAGAAGAAATCTTGGGGAGAGCCACAGTATGGAGGGATCCCTCTCCCAGGGACGGACAGCTTTGGCAACAGCTAGCAAAAAGTAAAGTCTAGGACTATGTTGAGTACAATCCGTTGGATGGTCCAGCACAGGAACTACGGATCCCAGCAGTAGAACCGAAGCCAGTCCGCGGGCACAGCACCGACAGGAGTGTCCTCCCGGTCCGGACAGAGCTTGTTCGTAGGCCCTCGTAATAGTGGAGTCAGCAACTGAAACTGGAGAAGACTCCCCCTCGAAGGGGGGGACAGCAGGGGAAAAGCAATGAACGGACTAAAGGGAAGAACATTCAGACATTAGAGGACAGGGCTCAGTGCACCGTACTTCCCACAGCATTCTCGCTTCTAGGGCAGCTTTTAATAATGATTGTTTAGAGTCCCTAGCTGACCTGATCATAGGCTGCATTGAAGAGAAACGTCTTGAGCCTAACCTTAAATGTGGAGACTGTGTCTGCCTCTTTGACACCACTTGGAAGCTGGTTCCATAAAAACGGTGCCTGATAGCTAAAGGCTCTTCCACCTAATGTCCATTTAGAGACCCTAGGAGTCACCAGTAACCCTGCATTTTGAGAGCGGAGTGCTCTGATTGGTTGATAAGGCGTTAAAGCATCTTGGAGATAGGTCGGAGCCATCCCATTTAGGATTTTGTAAGTGAGGAGAAGGATTTTGAATCTAACTCTAAACTCAACAGGAAGCCAGTGAAGAGATTTTACAACGGGAGTGTTGGGGATGCATTGATGGAAAGATCAAGCTAAGGGATGACCTGGAGTCATGTTGTCTGCGAATACTGTCCCCCTTCACAGAGGAGACATGACCCCTGCTGTGACAGAGACACAGCAGACTTTGAAGCTCTCTAGAAAAAAGGAGAGAAACTTCTTCCCCCAGCAGGAGGCCAGCACCATGATGGTCCACAGAGCCTCAAAATTGCTGCCCATCTCCTCCACCATGTGCTCAGAAGAAAGAAACCCTCATGTAATGGCCGCTCATCTCTCCTCACAGCGCAAGAAAACCAGATAAGGGTGCCATACCACTGTCCCACCTCACGAGGGTGCTCATGAGGCTCCTCCCCAGAGCAGAGGAGGGAGGACCCAGATCACCGTCTGATTGGCCAAGAAGACCCTGGGGGCCCGCCAGTCAAACAGAGTCACCAGACGCCATCTTTAGTTCAACTTAAGTTTCTGTCTAGGAAGAACGTGCGCAGCCCGTCTCTCCCACGGACTAAACCCGGTACCAAACTGACCCCGCTGGCCGGGACCATCTCCCCTCCTTCACAGGTGAAGCCCCTTTTTCCCAGCGGAGCAAAACGGCAGGGACTCCCCTGGAGCGGACCGAAGACACCAACAGGACCGCACCGCTACAGCTCCCGCGGCTCAGAGCTCCTCCGTTCTCCTCCCCCGCAGCCGACCAAGAACGAACTGAGGGCCCGGACCGGAGAACCGGACGCCTCTTTACCTCCACGTGGGAGCCCAGGGTTCCGTTGGACGCAACAGAACCCAAGCGAGATCAGAGCGATGGCTTTGATCTCCCCACCGAACTCCCCTCATCAACGGACAGGACACGCAGAGTGGCTGAGAGCCGCTGTTTACAATCCCTCATCACACAGAGGTTCGTGCCTGGGCAGACAGTATAGATATAGTGGTGATGATTCAATGCATGTGTGTTTTTATTGTGAACCAGGACTGAAGCCGTTCATGATATATGCACTGTTGTTTCCTTTCGTCATCTCTCTCTCTTTCTCCTCGTGCGCGCCCGTGCACGCTCACAAGTACGCGCTTTCTCCTTACAGATCAGACCCGCAAGATGCTGGCTAGCCCTGCGTCTGTGCATGTGAGATAGGATCTTTCTCCTCCTTTCCTCTTTACTAACCCGAGAGTAGTAAGTTGAACCAGCACGGTAGACCTCGAGTAGAGAGCACGCACGCGCGTCGGGCGCTCCCTCACCGCACCTCTCTCTCTCTCTCCATCTCTCTCTCTCTCTCTCACTCCGCCCCTCCCCGCTACCCCTCCTGGGGAAGCCGGACAGGGACCGTCGCCCCGCTCTCACTCCGTTCGCGGAGCCCAGACCCAGGACTCCAAGAGACTCCCCCGCTCTCTCCCCCTCTCTCCCTCTCTCTCTCTCTCTCTCTCTCTACGCACATGCGGACACCCACGTGCCGAGTTGTCAGTGATCTGGACATTCACGAACACCCGAGCCTGACCCGAGTCACGCCTACTTCGTGAGTGACTCAGGATCGACTCCTCCTGTCGCTTCGGGTGGCCGCTTCGCCACACACACACACACACACGCTCAGTCTTGTATTTCTATCCTCCTGGGGACCTTCCATTGACTCCCATTCATGTCTAGCCCCTAACCCTAACCCTAACCCTAACCGGAATTTTCAGTTACGGAATCCGGAACTTTCAGTTCTGGAATTCCAGATTCCTATCAAATCGACGCGTGCCCCTAACCCTGACCCTTACCCTAACCCTAACCCACACCACAACAAAGCCTAACCCTAAAGAAATGTTTTTGCACTTTTACTTTTTTCAGTAACAACAACATGGTCAAAAAAACACTGTTTCTCCTACTTAGGACCGGAAAAAGGTCCCACAAGGCACGTCGTTCCACGTTTTGCTATCCTTGTGGGGACATTTGGCCCCGACAAGGATAGAAATACAAGAACACACACACACACACACACACACACACACACACACCACACACACACACCCATGCTCCGACGGGTTAACACCCTCCTTGTGCGTCTCCAGATGCACGCACGCACACACACACACACACACACACACACACACACACACACACACACACACACACACACACACACACACACACACCACACACACACACCCATGCTCCGACGGGTTAACACCCTCCTTGTGCGTCTCCAGATGCACGCACGCATGCACACACACACACACACACACACACACACACACACACACACACACACACACACACAACTTGCAAGTTTTGAATGTTCTGTTTTGTTGATCATGTGTTAATTAGTAATAGACATTGTTAATAAACGCTCCTTAACTGAACTGGACGATTCATTGTGTTTTGTGACAAATGTCCTGGTAGTAACAGTCTATGCTCGATCTCACACCCTTCTCCGATAATTTAACGGTTGTTTATCCAAAGATTAACATCCATCTTAAATTATCTTTCCATCTTTGAGACTGAAAATTGGTAATGAATGTTCCTCTGACGAGGTGGTGCCCCGGAATTATTAATGAAATAACCCACAGGTATATTTAATGCATAATTCACAACTTCCCTCAGCTCATTTTCTGTAATTTACCCATTTCCAGTAATTGGTAATTTGTGGCATTATTGATTAATTAATGACACCTGGTTAATCAATAATTTGATGGTTAAATCAGTCTGTGGTCTACTCCATTCCCAAATAGCTGATTATTTAACATTATTAACGAATAAATAACCATTGATTGTGATTAATAATAATTGATGTTGGGTTAAATTACTTGGTGCTTCACTTTTTTTACAGTTTACAGTTTATTATGCAGTAATTGATTGTTATTGGTGATCCACTGTTAATGACCTGCAATTATTAATTGGTAAATCAAAATTTACTCAAATTAATAAGTAACTAAATTACCTAAAGTAATCCATTACTTCCAGTAATCAATACTTTAGTAATTTATTCCCAATTATCAATCGTAAACCCCAACAGGAGTAATGTGTTCGCCTCTTCTAGTTCCAGTTAATAATCTGGCGGCCGCATTTTGAACCAACTTAAAGTTTTTTAATGCACTTTTTGGGCAGGCTGCGAGAAGGGAGTTGCAGTAGTCCAGTCTAGTGGAAACAAATGCATGGATGAGTTTTTCTGCATCACTTTTAGGTAGAATGTTTCTTATTTTAGCTATGTTGCGCAAGTGGAAATATGCTGTTTTACAAGCCAGGTTGATGTGTGCTTTAAAGGAGATATCCTGATCAAATAAGAGCCCGAGGTTCCTGACAGTAGAGGAGGAGGATACACTGACGTTATCTAAGGTGATAATCTGTTCAGACAGACACTCTCTCAGTTTATGGGGGCCTAGTATAATGACCTCTGTTTTGCCAGGATTCAGACGGAGATAGTTCGTAGTCATCCAGGTTTTAATTTCTCTGATACAGTCACTGAGTCTGTCTATTTGATTAGTTTGATCAGGTTTCATAGATAAATACAATTGTTTGTCATCTGCATAGCAATGAAAATTGATATCGTAACTTCTAATTATGTTCCCTAAAGGAAGCATATACAACAGAAATAAAATTGGCCCGAGCACGGACCCTTGAGGAACCCCATAACTGACCTGGGAGCACGGTGAGGACTGTTGGTTAACGTGAACAAATTGGTACCTATTAGATAAATAGGATTTGAACCAGCAGAGGGCTTTTCCTCTGATGCCAACCTCACATTCTAACCTCTGCAGGAGAATATTGTGGTCAATTGTATCAAAAGCTGCACTGAGGTCTAAGAGAACCAGGACTGAGACTAGACCTGCGTCAGCCGCCAATAGCAAGTCATTAGTGACTTTAACTAACGCAGTCTCAGTGCTGTGATAAGCTCTATATCCTGACTGAAATTTCTCAAATAAACTATTGTCCTATAGGTGGCGGCAAAGCTGTTTAACCACAACTTTTTCCAGAACTTTTGAAATAAAAGGCAGATTTGATATCGGTCTGTAGTTATTTCAGCAGTGGTTTGATTACTTCGAATTTAAATGACTGTGGCACATAGCCAATTTCTAGAGACGTATTTATTACAGTTATGATTGTATTTAAGATAACTGGAAGAACATCTTTGAAAAACTTAGTTGGAATTGGATCTAGGAGACAGGTTGAGGTTTTAGAAGACATTACAATCGAAGTAATCTCAGCCCCATTTACTGGTGAGAAACTATCTAGTATTTCAGGTATTTCAGGTGGAGGCAGTGGCTGGATTCCCTGAACTTGATCTGAGGAAAGTGCTTCACTGATTTTGCCTCTGATAGTTATGATTTTATCATTAAAGAATTTAAGAAAGTCATGGCAGTTTAAAGATTCTGGGATTACTGGTTCCACTACAGTATGACTGTTTGTCAGTCTGGCTACAGTGTTGAATAGAAACCGAGGGTTATTTTTGTTTATTTCTATTAAACGAGAGTAATATAATGTCTTGGCTTTAAAAAGAATTTGTTTATAGCTTAGCAAGCTACATTTCCAAGCCTTCAGAGATTGTTCCGCTTTAGATTTACGCCACAGTCTTTTTAATTGCTGAGTTTTTTGTTTGAGAACCCGGGTTTCAGAATTAAACCATGGAGCAACGCGCCTGGGTCGATTGGTTTTCAGCTGCAACGGAGCCACTACGTCAAGGGCAGATTTTAGTGAGTGCATAGCACTGTCAACAAACTGATCACTATTATCACCACTGGTCAATAAGCTCATTTCTGTGAGTTCACAAGATAATGCAGCAAATGCAGGCTGGATCAATTCTTTGTACCGAGCCACAGATTTTTCAGATCATGTCCGTATCAGCTGAATTTTATCTTTTTGAGCAGAGTAATCTTCAATCAAAACCTGAAAAGTAATTAAAAAATGGTCTGAGAGTATAGGGTTCTGAGGGAGAACATTTAGGTCACTGACTTCTATCCCATATGTTAAGACCAGATCCAGGGTGTGCTTGTGACTATGAGTGGATTCATCAACATTTTGAGTGAAACCGATACTATCTAATACTGCAATAAACGCATTACTCAAACTGTCACCAGAATCATCCACATGGATGTTAAAGTCACCTATTATAAGGATCTTGTTATGAGTCAATACTATATTGCTTAAAAACTCTGAGAACTCAGTTAAAAAGTCAGAGTAAGGACCAGGAGGTCGATACACAATAATTAATAGCACAGCTTTTTGATTCTTCCAATTTGGACAAGTAAGCGTTAGTATTAAGCTTTCAAAAGAGTTGAATTTAACATTAGTTTTGGGTTTAAGAAGAAGACTGGAGTGCGATATCACTGCCACACCTCCACCTCGACCTGTTGATCTAGCTGTTTGGAAATTAACATAGGTTGGAGAGGTACATTCATTGAGCCTCACATAGTCATCTTGCTGGAGCCAAGTTTCTGTTAGAGCAAGGAGATCAATGTTATTGTCACCGATAAGGTCATTAACTAACAGAGATTTAATGGAAATTGCTCTAATGTTTAGTAGACCACATTTTATGTATTTCCTACTGGAAGAGTTATTCTGTCTCGTACAGGTGTTAAGCTTTTTACCCATTGGCTTTTTTTTAATGCTTTGAGCAGTATGGACAGACACAGTCTCTGTTTGCCTAGGTAAACCTCCATGCTTGACTTGTAAAAAGCCAGCAGGGTGTGAGAACAGTGCCTACAAATACCTGAGGCCTGCTGACGTCATCGCCATGTGACTCAGACACACACCGCACTCTCACACGGGATCTTAGGTTAATCTCTTCACTCTGGTTATTGAGTATCATAAATAAGTGTCTTCAGTGACACACAGTGTTTTTCCAGCAGGCAAGACTTACATCCTGATAGGATGTCCTTCACAGAGGACACCACTTTTCTAAATCTGGCCAGCTCACAGATCAGAAGCTCGTCTGACACGAAGGGAGGGACGTTGGACACGACGACCCAGACAACCGGCTGAGACAGCGGCTGGACCGGGACGAACCTGTCCGTGACAGTAATGCCTGACTCCACCACAGCGTTAGCCTGCTCCACCTGGTCCAGGGATATCACCACAGCACTGCTCATCCTCGTGACTGACTTCACATTATCATAGCCCACTTTTCCCCCACAGCCACGTCCTCTATGCTGCAGGGCAACTGGGCAACAACCCGGACACTGTGTTTGTGGGTGAGCTGTCTGAGGTTGGTCATGGCTGCCGCCAGAACCCCCCCCAAATGGACTGCAAAACCCACCAAGAAACCCAAAAATGATATAAAACAAAAGTGCTCTGTGATTAATAAACTACGGTGAAAATGAACATACAACTTAAACAAAAAGAAAAAACAAGGAAAAAGCCACGCCACACACATCACGCTTCACCAGAGAGAGAGAGAGAGAGAGAGAGAGAGAGAGAGAGAGAGAGAGGGGTGGGGGGGGGGGGACTGACTGCAGGAGGGAGGGTCCATAGACTACAAGAGAGACAATAGTTAATTAGTACGTTTACATGCAGCCATTAACTCTTTTCAAACCCTTTTCAAACTCGAATGGTGGCAATAACCCAGTAGCGCGTGGCCGTGTAAACACCCGCCAAAACCTGGAAAAGCTCATTTTCGAGATTTGTAAAACCCGATAAAGACCGCTGGGTTACTCCTGTTCAAACTCGAAAGTTCTGCCGTGTAAACAGATAACGAGTTAAGAGACATTGTTTTTGGCTCTGCACATGCTCCCATCCGCAATGAATCATGGTCTTTTGAGTCCAGCAACGAGTAGGCGCGAAACTCACCACACTTTTGTCCTTGTGAGGCTTCCGTGACGCATGATACGAACTGTTATTCTGAGCGCGCACACCACACATGCTTCCTTCTGAGAGTTGGCGACTTGTACGGCCTGCAGAAAAATCATGTACAACAGAACAACCGTTCTGTCTGCGTTCCGTCTACAGAACAGAGTCACCGCAGCAGCATCTGCCTCTGCAGACCAGCGGAGGAGGTTGCCAGATCTGTCGATCTAGACCGTAAAAACATCTGGAACTCGTAGAAAGCAGCCCAAACCCCCAGATTGGTTGAAAATGCACGTTAAAACCGTATTTGTATGATAAAAAAACACGTCATAAACACATAATCATTTAATCAACCCATCTAACGTGTTCAATAAAGAAGCTTGCTTTGGCGGAAACTCCACCCAATCTGGCAACACAGAGCCGCTCCGGTCAGAGCTGTTTTGTTTTGAGAACAGCGACGTGCGCCGTGGTTTGGAAAGGGAGATCCCGATTGAATGCGCTGACTTGTAAACCGGGGAACTCTCTGTCTGTTACAGCATGTAAACAGGGTTTTCCTCATGTTTCAGAAACCCAGATATTGACCTGAACCCGAATTTTAGCTGCATGTAAACGTACTGATTGACACATAGCAGTGAAACATGTCGAGTACAAATACAGAAAGAAAAAGAAGTGAATCTGGGAGCCGGTTTGCCGGTTCCATGTGGTGGGACCTGGGGTTTAGCAAACCGCTTGCACCGACTGGGTAGGGTTGTCTCGCTCTTATTATTTTTGTTTTTTTTTCTCAGTTAACTTTGCTTTTCATAACTGTTTCTCTTGATATTCTTTTGTTTCAATTTATTCCTTTTATTTGACAGCAGCTGGTGACAGTTCATGCTTAAATGCATTTATTTATTTCACTTGCTGTGCTGAGACTGCCCACCTCCTTGTGATTGTTTAATGTTTGCAACTGCTCCTTTCCCTTTCCTACTTTCAGAAGGTAAGAGCGAGGGTAGCCATGCTGGTGTCCCTAGGTGGTGGTGTCTCCCTCCTGTGTACTGTGCTGTGCAGCCCTTGGTTGAGTGTGTCATCTTTATTTTTGAGAGTGAAAGTGTGTATTCAAAGTGTATTGAGAATGCAACTTCTCAATCTTTGCTCGAGAACATCAGTGCCTGTCCGTCACAGCTCGGTTGTGTTTTTGAAACAAAAGGCAGACTAGAGCAGAGTGGAGAAAGTTAAATCTTGTTTAACAGTAAAAACTGTTCTTGTCAGTTATTGATTCTAAGTGCAAAAATGAATCAACATTTTTCAGTGTTAAAGGTTTACAGTGTAGTGACATATTAACTGTAAAAGAGTTGAATGAAATTCAGCACTAACCCTAACCTGATGCAGAGCTGAGCAGCGCTGACTCCACCCACAACCCAGAGTTGAATTGCTAATAAGCCTGGAGATCTGCAGATACCGAGGCCTGGATAATGGAAGAGGTTTAGTGATGTTGGCTAAAAACCTCATCATCACAATTTAAACACTCCTGAGAATGTTTTAGAATAGCTACAAAAGAGCATTGGAGTGGGACTTTTTCTGTTGCATGAACACATGAACACTTCTGAATTTACTGTGTATGTTTATCTTTTATACGCATCAGTCTCACCAGAGCTGGACAGCTTGTGAAAGATCAGCCCCATCATTCAAAATCACATAAACAGGAGAGAGGAAGAGGAGACAGAGTCTAATAACACATGCTCGATTTCCTGCACAGTGGATTAAAGCCAGATGTCTTTGTCCACACACACACACACGCGCACGCACACACACACACACACACACACACACACACACACACACACACACACACACACACACACACACACACACACACACACATCCAGTGGCAATTTGCTTGAAGGCTTTGAGATTGATCATGCAGTTGGGAGTCTGAGATTATCAGAGTTCACTCAAACATCACATTTAGCCAGAGAAAATGGATTCTGTCAAACACATAGAATACAACACAGGGAATTAAAATAAAAGTACTAAATGAAATCTCCCCTTTAAATAGTCATAACACAGTCATGAAATAAAACTCAGCCGCACACATGCTGACGGGGACCAGGGGGCGGAGCCACATTACACCGGTTTTACAGTCACTGCATTGACTCCCTGTCCGCTTCAGGATCGATTTTAAAGTTCTCTTATTAGTTTTTAAATGTCTTAACGGCCTTGCTCCTTCTTATTTAGCTGATCTGTTTTTACCCTATCGACCCTTGCGGCCCTGAGGTCCTCTGGCAGCGGCTTATTGTGTGTTCCTAAAGCTAGAACAAAAACCCTCGGCGAGGTGGCTTTTAGCCACTATGGCCCCCGCCTGTGGAACAGCCTGCCGGAGAACCTCAGGACCGCAGAGACCGTTGATATTTTTAAAGGGAGGTTAAAAACATACCTTTTTAATCTGGCTTTTAATTGACCTTTTATAGTTCTTATCTACATCATTTTATTTTTTGTCATTTTTTTTTTAATGTACTTATCCTATATATTTCGTTCTATTTTTATTATGGACTTTTAATTTATTTTACTTCTCTACTTTACAATCTTATCTTACTTATTTTTTATTAGATTTGTATCATGTCTTTTTATGTTTTTAGCTGCTTAATTCCAGAGTTTCCTGAGGGGGGTCCTTCACACCGGGAGTTGGTTCCGGTCCTCTGCTGGGGTCACTGCGCTCGAGTCCTCTGGTCCCGGCCGGCCTGGGGGGCTCCACACTTCGGTGTGCAGGGTTCCCCTTTGTCTGGCGGGGTCGGGGGTTGGGTGCTGGGGCCTCAGTATTAAAGGGAAACTCTGGTTTTTTGACACCTGGACCTTATTTCTAGGTGTGTCATGCTCATATACTCTCTCAGACAAACATGGTGCAGCTCGGAGTCCTTCAGAAGTTATTTAGATCCAACCGATTTAGCGGGGGCCACGACAGGGGAGCTTCAGCGCGGAACATAATCTCTGCAAAATCGCTCATTTCGGCTATATTTCTTCATCCATCGCCAGTGTTATCATAAAGTCAGCTGGTCTACCCTCTTCAGGTGGGTCAGCTGACAGTTTTTGCTAACTTAGCCACAATTAGCTCGGATGGGAACGTTGGAGCTCCTCTCCCCAGCAGAGAGGCACTCTGAGTCAGCTCTGCTCTGCTCTGATGTGATCTGCTGCGCTTAGCTCTTCTCTGACACCGTGCTAACTTTTGCTAACCACCGTGCTAACCACAATTAGCTCGGATGCTGTAGCCTCTCCCGTCAGCCAACCCGCGGCCGGCGCACAGTGCTCCTCGCCCGGCTTGGAGACCTCCAGAGACTCTCAGTGAGGAGAGACTTCCAGGAGTGCCCCGCAGCCCGCATACAGTGCGCCTTCGCTGGGCACCGGAGCTACGCAGCCTCCCAGCGAGTCAGACGCCCGGGCGCCGTGACAGCCGAGGCCGACTCAAAGTGCCTCTCTGCTGAGGAGAGGAGCTGCAACGTTCTAACTGTGGCTAAGTTAGCAAAAACTGTCAGCTGACCCACCTGAAGACGGTAGACGAGCTGACTTTATGATAACACTGGCGATGGATGAAGGAATACAGCCGAAATGAGTGATTTTGCAGAGATTATGTCCCGCGCTGAAGCTCCATTGCCGTGGCCCCCCGCTAAGTGCCGCTAAATCAGTTGGATCTAAATAACTTCTGAAGGACTTCGAGCTGCACCATGTTTGTCTGAGTGAGTGTATGAGCATGACACACCTAGAAATAAGGTCCAGGTGTCAAAAAACCGGAGTTGCCCTTTAATGACCTTTGCCTTCTCTTGGTGTGGACGGCCCCACTGACAGTGTTTTCCCATGATGCTTAGTGCCATGCCATGTCTCCTCTGCGTTTCTATGGGCAAAAAATTGGGTGTATGTCTGTTTGTGTGGGTGTGGGTGTGGGTGTGGGTGTGCGTGTGCGTGTGTGTGTGTGTGTTACTTATTGATGGTGCAGTTTTTATTCTTTTGTTTTTATGACTGTTTTTTACTGTTCAGCACTTTGCGTTGTTTTTATTATGATGAAAAAGTGCTCTACAAATAAAGTTTGATTTGATTTGATTTGAAAGATTAAAAAAAAAAAATCAAGATGGCTGTTTCACAAATCTAGAAAAACATTTGCCTCTGAATTGAATTAGATTTTTTAATTTTTTTATTCCTGGTTTTCTGAAGTCTAATGAGGTTTTGGTCCACGGCTTGGACCAAGGCCTCTTATAGGAAACTTCTTTTTTCCTGACGAATCTTTTTTTCTTCTTAGTAGGAGTAACAGTATTAGTATCAGGAGTAGTATTTTCATGGTGGCTAATTTTTTTCTGACCAGGTAAAGTAAGTTCAGCTCTGCACCTCTCTTCAACCTGGCGCCAAAAAAAAAACCAGTGAAACAGTCATGATCCTCAGGTCAGATTGTATTAAATTCTGCTTTATTCATACAGACCAGTCGTTTCTAGGCATAATGTCCCTGAAAAATACAAACACAATCTTTATTATTAATTTTCATCAATAGTTTTTAAAGGAGTCATATTATGCTATTTTTCAGTCACGTCATATAGGTCACAGACACCTAAAAACATAGTATATAAGTTTGTTTGCCCCAAATTCGTCCTATGTTCGGAGTTTGAGTGTTCTAAAAAGTGGCTCTGAGGAGCCTTCTTCAGAACAGCCTGTTTTTGACAGCCTATTTTCCGTGATGAACTTGAACGCATCTGGCCACGCCCACCTCGTAAATTCACTGTCATTAAGAAAGCACCTTACAGGAAGTTACACCGGAAGTTTCAAAATAAAACACAATGCACGACCTCATGGACGTAAACTTTTTCCTATATGTTGTTATTCCGCCGCCTCGGGAGGAGAGAATCAGCTGAACAGGGTCCAGACAGCAGCAAACGCGGAAATTACAGCTTTTATATAGAATGAACCAAACAAAAGGAACTATTGGATAAAGAAAAGCTCTCATTTGAGATCATAACATAAACCATGAACTCATCCTTGCTGGAAGTCTATAAATTCCAGATCAATGTGGCTGGACGAGCAGAGCGACCTCGCAGAAGCGAAATGAGGTGTGTTTTTTTATTTTATTTTCTGTTTATATCATGTGTTCGTGTGACATTGAGAGCAGAGAGCCTCTCAGAGGAGCAGCCCTCTTCATCCGGACGGCGCTGCCGGTGTGTGTTGACTTTGCGCCCGGCGCGCAGTGCGCCTCCGCTGGGCTCCGGAGCTTCGCAGCCTCCCGGCGAGGAGAGGAGCGGCCCCCAAATACGGGGTAAATGATAAGAAAATGATGTCAAACTACGTATGTTCCCCTCGTCTATACTAGAACATTTAAACTTTCTGACAGTAAACACTCCGTGCTGCGCGCGCACGGGGGGGGGGTGCTCTGAAAGAACGGAGCCGATATGAATGAATGTGTGGATTTTCTTATATTATTATCATTGTTTAATTCATATTCATCTTTACTGCTGTTTCCTCCCTGTGTTTATGTAGAAATTTTATTATGCTCCTATGTTTCTGCATAATTATACTGGAAAAATAGGGCACGCTGTGATGCATCCGCGCTTATATTACGTGCCGGATCTACTTTCAATCAGACGGCGATGTTGACCGGTGACGCTGAGTTGATTTCTACCACACTTACTGGATAAACTGTGTTTTTCTTCAATAAATACGATGAAAGAACAGTTCTGGAGTGTCCGGGGCGTGAGTAGACACTGTGTCATTAGGTCAGCACACCCTTTACGGTGGGAGTTATCAATCTAGGCGAGTTAGAGCGATAAAACCGTACAGTAGAAATCACTAAGCCTGCCCCGTGACGGAGAAGCGGAGGTCGGACAGTGTCGAAAGCAACGTGCCAGCGTTTAGACGGAGCCCGGCGGAGCTTCCCGGCCGATCGACGACACTTCGCGCTCAATTAAAGCCATCATCAAGACATCGGTTGGTCTACTATGCTTTGAGTGACTTTGACAGTGACTGTTTAGCGCGACGGCATAGGATAAGCCGATCACTGCAGATAAACGTTTGGTAGCTGCTAAGTTAGCAGCTACATTAGCGGCTAAGCTACCGGAAGTCGGCGCCATCTTGCCTGCACGGACCGGAAGTGCAGTCGTCACCCCATACCTCCGGCCAGCAGAGGGCGCCTCAGACAACCATGGCGGACTGTGGTGAGCTGAAGAAGGCACGGTCTTCTGCACAGGGGATCTTCAATCGGAGATTAAATGCTGCTGTGTTTAATGTGGATCTCTTTAATGAGCATGACCTGAGGTCCGAAATGAGGGCACTTAAAGACTGTTATGAAGAAGTCTGTAACAGGAGTTTTGACTATATTGCTGTTATGGAAGAAGAAGATGAAAGTGGATTTGCAGCTGATATAGTTGATGTGAAGAAAAAACTCCAAGAGTGCCGTGCAAAGTACAAAGAGACAGACCAAAAATTAAAAGAGACTGCTTGGACCCGCTGTGTATCAGGACAGTTAGACAGTCTAAAAGCAGATCTGGAGAACGTGATTGGTCAAGCTGATACATCCCAGGGGCGTCACATGACTTCTGAACAGTTTGATTCAGTGCACACTGCTCTGGAAAGCAGACTGGAAGCAATGGAGGACTTTGTAAGGTGCTGGGACCGCTATATTCCAGAGAAGGAGGTGAATGTCATGCGTACCTGCCTCAAAGACTTTAAGGAGAAGAGAAGGATCACTCTTGTTGCACTGGAAAACAGGCATGAGCGCAAAAGGTATGCACACAGCAATCCAAGTAACATGTCTTGCGTTGAAAATGAGGAGGACGAAAATGGTGGAGAAGATGAGGGTGGTGCTGATGGAGAAGGAGCAACTACTACTGATACACCAGTTGATCCGCCTACTGTTGGTGGTGGCGGCGACGCTGCTCCAGATGGTGGTGCACAAAGTGCAGGTGCTGGCTCCACCACTAACCAAGCCATTGTTACAGGTGACAGTGCACTGGGTGGTCACATGGACTGTCCTAGTGAAGCACAAGATTCAGGTGCTCCATCACGTGCCCCCCAACCATCACCACAAGGGCGACCATCCCAGTGGCACATGAGTCCAGCTTTCGTACCTGACTTCTCCAGCACACCACAGCAGCAGCAGAGAGGAGCGCACGCCATGCTGCCAGACAGTTTTGGAGCAGGGCGGAGTGGGTCTGCCGCTTCTCAGGGATCAATGGGACCAAGGATTGCTCTTGCACCTCTGAGTGTGCCAAAATTCTCTGGAGACAGGAGGGGGTATTGGCGCTGGAAGAGTAATTGGGAGACACTGCAAGCCTTAGCAGAACCCACTGGCTCCCCCGAGTGCAAGCTCTTTCATCTCCTGGACAGTATATCTGACTCAGTGAAAAGCGAGCTCAGGTTGTCTCACTGCCGCACTGCTATTGAAGTCTTCTGGGTTTTGGAGGATTGTTATGGGGACATGTCACAAATAGCAGACGACATCATATTGGAGTTGCAGGGATTGTCAACCGTGCGTAACAACCAACCGAGGGAGGCTCTGCAATTGATCCAAGCTGTGGAAAGAGCTCTGTTGGACCTCATCGACTTAGGTTGTGAAGATGCCATAAAAAATCAGCTGGTGATTCGGTCACTTGAGAGCAAGCTACCAGAGAGCATGAAAGAGAGGTGGCTTCTGTATCGATGTGATGCAGCTAATAATGTCAATCCACGTAACCGGTTTGACAAACTGTGGCAGTTTCTGAAAGATCAGAAGACAGTTCTGGTGCAACTGGAGCAGTTACAGTCAACTCGACGGCCAAGCTACGTCAGGGAAAGTGAACTGATCTCCCGTGGCAAGCCGAGGGAGAAGCTGGGAGATCGAAAGCAAGAGAAACGTTCCTTCACCAAGGCCACAGCAAGTGAGTCTAAAGGAGAACAAAATCCTTGCACCTTGTGTGGTGAAGAGGGTCATACAGGACGTCTGTATCGCTGTAAAACATTCAAGAAATCCACCCCAACAGAGAGGAGGGTTCAAGTGAAAAGGATGAAGGCTTGCCCTAAATGCCTCGATCTACACGGAATTGATGGTCCTTGTAATACAAACTTCTTGTGTCGTGCTGATGAATGCAAGAAAGGTGGTGCTGGGTCCAGATGTGGTCGGCTCCTTCTGTCATGGGTGCGGGGTGGAAGGACCCAGGCGCAGGCAGCCAGGCGGGGTACAAAAGTGTTTATTGTCAAAAATAAGGGAATCCAGAACTCAAGGCAATTTGGGAACTCAGGAACACAGAACAAAAAGGCAGAGGTGCAGGCAGGGACATGGAAGCACACAGACAGATGCACACAGACAGACCCACAAGGAGCCGACAAGACACACCTGGAGCACAGGACTTAAATACAGGGCAGGGCAGGTGAGGCACATTAGGGAGTTACGAGGCGGGAGAACATGAGGGCAGACAAACAGAACAGGACCCCAGCGCCTCCACGAGGACGCAGGGGCACAGGGCGTGACAGTAGAATGTAACCAGGGCTTTGGGTTTGTTTTTCCAATTAGTAATATTAAAGTGTTGACTATCTTTTCAAAATGATTATTCTTAGTAAGGGGGCAGCAATTTCTTATGTCCTGCCTTATGCTGGATCTTTTCCTTTTTTTTTTCTAAATCGAATGTTAAGCACTTTCTGGAGGGTGAGTTTTTTTGAAGTATTTTAGTTTGCAGAGCTTGCTGCTTTTTTGGGGGGTGGAGGGTGGCTGGGTACCTGTCACCGTGAATGTTACTACCTCTAAAGAAATGGGTGAAAGTACTGGCCACTTTGCTTACCATCGGACACAGGTTGCTGTAAACAATTGCATACCTACCATTTAAAAAATATACCATGATGACTGGTTTAAATATTGCGAGCTGGAATGTGAATATGGAGGTAAATTTGTGTCTTTATTTTTTAATTAAAAAAAAGTTGCTCCAATCGCAAAACATGTTTTAATTCTGAAAAAAACTTCACTTCAATAAAAAAAAAAATGTTTTCAATCAAAGAAAAAACGTGTTCAAACCCAAAAAAATATGTGATACCCAAAAAAAACTGCATATAAACACGTTTTTTCTTTGAATTTTTTTTTTTTTTTTTGGTTGAAAATACATTTTCTGATTGAAGTCC
The DNA here is from genome assembly GCF_902148845.1 of Salarias fasciatus. Taxonomy (NCBI): domain Eukaryota; kingdom Metazoa; phylum Chordata; class Actinopteri; order Blenniiformes; family Blenniidae; genus Salarias; species Salarias fasciatus. Next base: position 35,559,161 of record NC_043746.1, read on the forward strand.
TATTTTTGGATTTGAGCCATATTATGGGTAGGACATTTGTTTCTTTATTATTCAATCAAAGATGTAACTTCAATCAAAAAAAAAAATGTTTTCAATCAAAGCAAAAAAAAATGTTTGGAGTGTTTCGACTTTGCTTTGACATTCAAACACCTTTTTTTCTGATTGAAGTGAAAAAAGTTTTGAAGCTTCTTTTTTGAAACCTCTTTTTTTGAAGTCTCTTTTTTGAAGCCTCTTTTTTGAAACCTCTTTTTTGAAGTCTCTTTTATGAAACCTCTTTTTTGAAGTCTCTTTTTTGAAGCCTCTTTTTTGAAACCTCTTTTTTTGAAGTCTCTTTTATGAAACCTGTTTTTTGAAGTCTCTTTTTTGAAGCATGTTTTTTGATTAAATCATTTTGACACAAACGTCCCGCAGTGGGCGGATGCTTCTCCATTGGTCGGGCATGTTTGAGTGACAGGTGTCCACACCAATGACGAATTTCTCCAGAAGAAGCCAGAAGGTGGAAGCTAGCTACTTGTGTGTGCAGGGAAGTCAGTTTCCATTTCGGAGTCTACTTGAGCTCCGACGCCGCATTGCTGCCTCCGACTCCGGCGATGGATCCACAAACTACTTGGCTTACGGTGTCAGCGCCTGCCCATGTGAGCAGTTCCGAAATTATAAATCTCTGGAAGCTCACGGACATTTTGCGAGTGGCTGGGTGCCGGATCTGTCCGTGTAGCCTGCTCCATGTGAGCTGCTGGTCTGCAGCATGCACCGGTGCACGGGGACTGTTGGATCTGCAGCCATTGTTCCTCCCTCTAATGTTGTTTTACTGATGTCAGACACATTTACCACACATTATGTGACAATGACGTGCTCCATTGATGTTAGTTGTCATGCATATCATTCTTACTGTTGTTTTTTAATATATCATTGTGTTTCTGCTGCTGAGTGTGTTGCTGCTGCTGAGTGTGTGAAATACAATAAATTCCAGAAAAAAGAAAATGTCTCACTTGTCATTTCAGTACTTTTTCACATACTGACCATTTCTCTTCACTAAATTATCAAGAAGTAATTACTAATGAGGAGCACAGTTAATTATTAAAACCAACAGTAGTTACTTGTGTGCTAACAAAAAGCAATAACTCAAAAAGACTCCAAAAGTGTCAATGACAAGCTTTATTATTGTATGTCAGAAACAAAAACATGCTCTTCCACAAATATTGAGAAAAAAAAGTTCAGGGTTTTTACTGGTCTAACTACATACTATTACATACTATATTACATCCGGTCTTTGCTCACTGTCCAGGTCACTACACTGCTGATGGGCGGTGGTTTGTCAGGGCACAGCACACATTTACAATCTTATCCAGCAGTGTGACGTCTTCACCTTCACATGGAAGAATCATGTGTCTGGGTATGGTCCCTGACAAGATTCTATATTCCTGACAGGTATTTCCAGTGACCCTTTCAACATGAATCCTCAAATGTGCCATTTTCCTGGTTTCCTCCACTTCTCTGGCTGCTAACTGACAGCAGCCTTTTGTAAATGCTGGGAGTTTGACCTCTGCACACATCACAACAACAACAACTCACAGAGGTCACAGTCAGTCTGTGTGGCATCCTGACTGGTGTTGTGTGTCTGTGTGTGTGACATCTTCTGTGACCAGCTGACTGTTGTCTTCCTCAGCATCAGGTGTCTCACTCTGGTTATTCTGTCCAGGCTCCGAGGTCCCCTCCTCGGGCTGCAGCTCTCCAGTCTCTGCATCCCGGTGGACTCCCGTCTCTGGTGCTTGCGGTGACACTTTCCATAGCTGCTCCCACCTACGTCGCCTTGCAGAGCGCGCTGCATTGGTCGGTGTGACCGATGTGTGTCCAGATGTAGGGAAGGTGTTCAGTCTGGGTCAGTCTCCATCATTTTGTAGGCTGGTTGACCTGCAGACACATGTTAGGTTTAATTGAGAAACACAGCAAAAAAAAGGGCTGTATTCAGGAGTACCCAGGAAGAGGATACAGCTGGTATACAGCTCCTGTGCCAGCAAAAGGCTGCAGACAGCCACTTTCAGGAGTCTGCCTTACTAGGTGTGACTTGGTCTTTCTTATGCTGATCAATGTCAGCAGGGGGCTGTGTGATGGATCCTTCCTCTCTTTGTCTCATCAACAGGTCCATTTCATTAACAAAAAAAGCACCAAAAGCAGAGATAGTTTAATTCACTTGAAGATATATGCATTTTTTTGGGGGGGGGAAGGTGTCCAAGACTTACAAGCATTTCAACATTTTAAATATCCTTCAAAATTTTTATATATATGTATTTATATATATATATATATATATATATATATATATATATATATATATATATATATATATATATATATATATATATATTGATATATACTTTTTTTCAGTTCTACAAAATTAAAATTGCCATTGGGTCCAATTTCTCACTCTGTGTTGATCACTGAGTTCAATACTTCATACACTCTCCCAAAACTTTAAAAGAGCAATATCACTTAATTTTATTGGACTGGATTCATCACATTGGAGTAAAATGGCTTAAACGTGGTATGTTTCATGATCATTACACTGTCTAGAATCCATACATACTTAGTTGTATTTGAAGATGTCTCCTAAAATTTAATTCGAACTTGTTTTATGGTTTTATGTAAGGGTTACAGCCAGTTATAGCCCTGCTGTAGCCCTGTTTGAGTTCTGTTCCAAGGGAGTATTCCAGAGAAATCTGACAATGTTTTCCTATTGTAACTTTAAATTCACATGCTCTACACATACTAGCCCTCAATTTTATGTTAGGCTATAAATATCTATATTAAAACTGAAGTGGGCTAGCAGTAAATTGACTTAGCGAAGGGGTGGCCAGGGGGTTTGGAGATGCAGGGGCACACTTTGTTTTGCAAATGCTCTGGAATGGGAGGTGTGGTGGGGGAGCCACACGAATTTCTCTGAAAGAGGTCAATGGAGAGTACAAGAGGCTGCCAGACAGAATCATTGTCCCCAAAAACCCATTATTTATTGCGAGTCATCTGCAATCTATTGATCATATATGATCATTTTGCAGTAAACAATGCAAGTGTAACCCAGGTTTAATAAATGTAGGGAGATTTTAAAGGAAAAGAAGAGAAAAAGTCTTATTTATTCTATATCTGTGTGTGAAAGTGAGAGCTGGCATTTATGGGGTTAACTACACCACGGCGCAGTGCGTGATGACGTCATGGGCTGCAGCTGCACGCAGGCGCACTGCAGAGACAACAGAGAGGAGACCACGCCGGCTTCATGGAGAGTTCCTCCTGAAATCTTCTTCAAAAGAGCAGGAAACAGAGTGAAATACTCGGAACACACTGTAGACCGACTCCCCAGAGTCTTGAGCTGAAGCGACCTGCTCCACGGTGAGTTTATTGTTCATTTTGAGCCATAGAGCGTCGAGCTAACTTAGCCGCTAACTGCTGCTGTGTGTGTTTGTGAAGGAAAGAAAAAGAAGCTCACTTCTTCATCATTCTATCCAAAGAATTGATGCTTACAGGTTGAATTTCAGTCAATTGTTGTTTGATTTATACTGATAAAGTTATCTTTCATAAGAAATTTTTTTTTGTAAGTTTATTTGATGTGTTTAAAAGTGGAAATTTTTATTTTGTGCCTTTATTGGAATTTTTGTACGGGTCATGTTTTATTTATTTTAAAGGTCCCATATTATGCAAAATCCACTTTACAATGGTTTTGCAACAGTAATATGCGTCCTGAGCCTGTACACAAACCCCCCCCCCAAAATGAGAAAAATCTATTCTCTCCTTCTCTTGCTTGCTCCACCTTTCTGAAAATGTGTGCTCAAACGCTCCGTTTTGAAATTCCCTGGTTTATGACGTCATAAACCCAAAGCGCTCCTCCTCGGGGTTGGTAACACCGCCCACACTAATGTTTATTCAGCACCCCGGAAAACGCTGCTGGTTCAGTAAACATGGCGAAGGAACATGCGAAGCCCGGCAGCTGCTCTGTTGTCGGCTGCACTAGCCAGCACCGCAGTCTGTTTTTGCCGCCTTTGTCTGAGGGTTTGAGGGTCCAGCGGATTCATTTCATTTTCGAGGGCGATGCACCCGCAAGAACGCCTAAGAAGTTGTGTGTGTGTGCTCACCACTTCACTCCGGACTGCTTTCACAACGAGGGCCAGTTTACATCAGGATTCGCCAAGAAGCTGAAGCTAAAGCCTGGATCGGTTCCAACTGTCTGCGACCAAGCTACAAACGTGGAAGCTGTAAGTTTTACCATGTTATGTTGCTTTACGATATCATCCTTCCGAGTGTTATAGCCTGTTGAAAGTGGTTTTAGCATGGCAGCTAACGTAAGTTACTGTTGCTAACATAGAGTTCTCTCCTCATATTACTTTAACACACAACGGTAAATAATATCAGGGGACGTTGAACAGAAGACGTATCAGGGTTTCCACCAGAGAGAGAGAAAAAAAAAACTCTCCGACAGTCAAACACGGCAGTGTTGGCAGTGTTAGCCGTTAGCAGCGTTAGCAGCGACACCGCCGCCCCCCCCCCCCCCCCCCCCCCCCCCCCCCCCCCCCCGACCAAACTTCTTTCCTTGCAGTAAACACTGCCGTATGAACATATCTTTCATGTAAAACGAGCATTATATACGTAAGGGATAATGTATGGACGATGCGGACGGTGATAATGTACACCTCATCAGGCGTTAGCCTTTACTTAGCACCAAGATGCTAACGATAGTTTTTGTTCCCTGATAGTAGTAGTAGTTGGATTACAGGGAATAAGTGAAAGGGGGGATACAGTGGTCGAGATGCACAGTTCCACTACTCCCTGAAGTTCTGACAGAACCTTTATTTCCAGTCTTTCGTGACAGGATGAACTGGTCAGACACACCTGGATGAATCAGTTCATCCGATCATGAAAGACAGTAAACAAAGGTGCTGTCAGAACTCCAGGAAGTAATGGAGCTGTGCACATGTCATTTTTGCAGTATTTGTTGCTGTAGTAACTATGTATTTGAGAAGATGCAGGTGTAACCTCTGTTTCCTGTATACAGGCCAGCACATCAACTGCAACCACAGATGTTCCTGCATGGAGGGATGCTGCCTGCCAGACTGACCCACTGGAGACCCGTTCTGGAGGCACACAGCTGTCCTGGAGGACTCTACAGTCTCATGTCAGAAGTAAAGGTCTGTAGTCAAGTGTAGTTCATTTATTGTTGATGAAGTTAGTAATCATTTACCTGTTATAATACTATTCACCTATAATGTAATGTATTACTGTCTTTATGTGTCATGGAAAGACTTCCTTTAGTAAAAATTGTATTTTTTCACAGGTGTCCAGGCTACTGTGTCCTGCCAGGATGTTGGTGTTGGGACATCCACTACAGATCCTTTTTATTTATCATCAACACCAGTAAAGAGACCTTCAGAGAGATCTCGTCTCGACCTGGACGAGGAGCAGGAGCTGGATTCAGATCCATTACAGGACACCTCTTCAGTGGCATCTTCAAAAGGGCAGGACTCCACCTATGACCATTCAAACTCTGTGACATTTCCTTTGACTCTGTCAACATGGTTCTAACTATGACAATATGACACGTTTCGCCGGCGTGCAAGATCCTTCATTGAGCCTGCAGTCATTCGCCACTGGAAGACACTGCAGGATGTGATGCTGCAGCGGCTCCGTCAGGACGACAAAGTAATCGTTGTGGCGACACGAGGGCAGACTCTCCAGGTTTTTATATTTCACTGAAATTAAAGGTAAAATAAACTGGTTACATAGAAATTGTGTGAGTGTCTAGTGAAAAGTGTCTGTCAGCGTTAACGTCTTTGATTTTCTCTTTCCTGTACTTCCAGACTCTACCTGGCTGCCATGTGTTATAATGAAAACGCCAACCGACCACAAGCCAAAACGAAGGTGTGCCCCTCTTCAAGGTCCACTTTCCAAAGGCCATGAAGGGAGGATGCAGAGAAAACAGCTAAAGACAGAGCAACATTCCGTAAGTGTCATATTCTTTTATTAATTTTTTCAACCGAAACATCTGTTTTGGAAAGAACCTTCAACACACCAAAAACAACCTTATGAAAACAGTAAATCAGATAAAGTGCCAAACACCAGGACGTATTTAGGAAAAAGCTCTGTCACTGTAAAATTAAAAAAACAAAACAAAAACAACAGTTTCTTTGTGCATGTCTTTTCTGAAACAGGGTATGTTGCTGAGATGATGGACCTCATTTTTGAAGAAATCTTCAAGGATCCGGCTCCATACACAGAGGCAGTCCTGGCCTTCCCCGTTCCAGAGGACCTCACTGCACAGTTCAGCGGCCTGACACAGAGGAGGTCACTGCCAGTCATAGGCTGGCCCCGTGTTATGGGTCATATGTAAAGTGTGTGATCTCAATAAATGCTTGTCTACAGAAGTGACTCTGTGATTACATGAATGATGTACAGACCAACGGCTTTTGGAAGAAATATGCAGTTTTGAAAAAAAGCAAAATCAATTCACATTCATCACGTTTTGTTACAACTGTAAGATTATGTAAGATTAAGAAGCAAAGCAAGACTACATCTTTGATTTAGATACAAAGCATAACATACTGGTGTATTCCTCTCAGCTGTAAAGGACCACAGTCAGCACCATACATCTGGCAGGCTTTCTGCAGAGAGTACACACTGAGGCAAACAGGCTCCGACCCAGGATGGTCCACTATACAGGACGGCTGCTCCTCCACCTCCCGCAGCCGTCTGGTAACCTACAGAGAATTACAGAAGGTAAATGTATGTACTGTATTTTATACTGTAAATGTAACATGGAGCCTAATCAAGACACATTATTTTCAGTTTGGGTATAGATGAAGCTACCTGTGGTATCTCCAAACAGATATTCTCAGCTTCTGTGGGCATGGTAGCACAGTTTCCACAGGTGCACCTATCCAATGAGAAAAGTGAAGAAAATGTCAACAAAAAATGAGTGGACAAGCAGAGGTGGATCAGAAGTAACCTGAGCCTAAAGTCACTTCAGGTGCAAGAAATATCTAATTTATAGCATGTGACTGATGTGGACATGGAGAACAGTGTAGCTTACACAACACTGTGCACTGACTCCAATTATGAAAACTGACTAAAAGATTATTGATACAGTCATATTTATGCTAAATTAGTACATAATAATGTGAAAAAAATGGCAGGGAGCTGTTATGACAAACGACTCTGCTCAAAACATCACAAACAAGATTTTTTTCTGGCCTTCTTTGTCAACAGACAGCGGAGGCTAGCCCTTTAAGCTCGGGGCCATTTTCGCCTAAAAGTTCAACTAAAGACGTACCCAAAGTAAACTGAATGCTGTTCTTGAACTGTTTGGAGTACATGCATGGT